>NC_041392.1:147626414-147684040 GCF_002162155.2 Triticum dicoccoides
GGGGCGGCGTATATAAGGAGGGGGAGGGGCGGCTTGGGGGAGGGGGCAAGGCGGCGGCGCGGGGCAGAGTCCCGGTCGGACTCGGCGTGCGGCGGCGGCGGTCTCCCGCGTCGGGGACGAGGCGGACGGGGCGGCTGGGCTGGGCCAGCTGGCTGGGCTTCGGCCCAGTCGGCGGAGAGAAGTTAAAAAAAATAATTTTGCCGAAACTTAAATAAATCATAGAAAAATAAATAAAAATCGAAAAATGCCAAAACAAATTTTCATCGTCTAAACAAAATATTTAGAACAAGATGAACATTTTCTTGGCCCTAAAATACAATTTTGAAAACGTGTAATTTTTCTAATTCAAATAAAATAGCAATAAACTCCGAATAAATTCAAATATTTAATTTTAATATTTTCTTCTAATATTTCATTTATTTTGGAGAAGTCATATTATCTCCTCTCGTATATTTTAATATAAAATATTTTTGGAGAGAAAAATAATTAAAACCAAAAATCCTCGTTTCAATATTTGATAGAATTCAAATATGAAAACGGTGAAATCCCCAACTCTCTCCGAGGGACCTTGAGTTGCTTAGAATTTCGAGGATCGCGAAACGAAATGCAGCAAAATATGATATGCAGAAATGATCTATGTATAACATTCTAAATTGGAAATTTGGGATGTTACAAGCGCTAGTCGTCGTCGCTGCCGACCATGGAGGAGACGAGCGGGGGCGGGGCGGTGGCTAGCAAAAGACCCAAGCCCGTCTAGAACCAGTCCTTGATCTCGCGGAGCATGCCGACGTTTAACATTAGCTTGCCCTCGACCACCGATGCTCGCGCTCTGAGCCAGGCCACCATTCTTTCTCTGGAAGCGGTTGAAGAAGAATACGCCCCAGCTGCGCACTTACGCGTGTCTATGATATGTGCGAGCAGTATGTATTTTGATGCTTCTTTTTCTGTTGGGTTGTGGCCTGGCTTGTTATATAAGGATCGAGGTTGCTGGGCTAGCTCTTCCGCTTTGACCGTTGGAAACTTGGAAATTTGGAGTGGTTCGAGGAGTTGGAAAATCAGCAGCCGGAGCTAGCGGCAACCCGGCATGGTCACGATGCATTTCTTCAGTACAAAAACAAGGCGTGATCACGCGCACGTTGTTTTCATGAGTTCACGTTAGTCGGCAGTGTCGGCCGTGTCAATGAGGTGTCGGCATCGTCGACGCCGCTGGCCACAGCGTTGCCGGCGTGGCCACCATCGAGGACGCTAGCCGCGGAGATGCATAGCAAGTGTTCGACGAAATATTTGAGCCATACATAAACTTTACCCCGTTATATATATTGAGGATCGGCTAGGTCCGGCAAAAACTTAGCGAAGTAAACATCTACTCCCTTAACTTTTAGGGGATCGGTTAGAAATGTCCTAAAGGATATAGATTTAGATCCATTCACGAATATGTGCAGTCGTTGATATCAAATTGTAACGTGATTGGGCGGGGAGGGGGCTTAGGCTTACTGGTTTGGTCGAAGGTAGCACTGCAGCAGCGAGCGTAGAATTTGTTCCACACAGAGCGGAACTTGGCAGCGGACGATTCTTCCTCGCCTTGTGTCAGTCCAGTCTCCTCCCCATTATCATCTCTAGATTCATCTTTCGTCTCAGCAGCTTCGTCGGCCGATTTTTCAGCCATGGGCTTGGCAATAATCCTGGCCCTTTCTTCAGGCGTCAAATTTCTTATCATCGCATCCCATCCAGCTATCCTCATCTCAGCCGTTACATATTACGTTTTCCCTCTAGCTAGGGTTAGGTTTTCCTCTCGTCGCCTACGGCGACATTGAGAAAATTATCCGTCGACGCCGTTCTCCCAGGATCCCCTCGCTCGGGTTGATAACGGGGCAGTCTGGTACTGCTTCCCGGCCTTGGCAGGGCTCCGGGAGGGAGGCGTGAGGGTTTATTCCGTCATCTTTTCCAGCGGCGCTCGCGGCCGCGAGATCGATCAGAGTCTCTCCGGGGATGGCTCAACGTGGTTCCTCGGCTGCATCTGGGAGCAAGGGGAAGGGGAAACTAGAGGACCTCATGGAGGAACTTGCCCTGCAGGAATCCGATCTAGATGACGTGGTCTTTGAGGAGGATGACGCGCCACCAGAAGAGGATCTCCGGTGGATGGTGCTGGTTCGTGTGCATATCGACAAGGATTTCAGCAACTATTGGTTCTTCCGCAACATGAGGTCAGCATGGGATTTGGCGAGAAAGGTCATGATCAAAACCCTAGAGGAGAATCTATTCATCATGCAGTTCAATTGTCTAGGGGATTGGGAGAAAGTAACCCAAGGGGGGCCATGGCACTTCCGTGGTCACCCGGTGATCATCGTACCCTACGATGGTTACACCAAGCCTACAACCATAGAACTCTTCAAGTTTGAAATATGGGCTCGGATCCTTGATCTTCCCATCGCCTATCATGGAAAAGTGAAGGCCTTGGCAGCAAAGCTTGGTGAATTTGTAGACTCAGAACCATCCTCCTTTGACTTTGAAGGCAATTTCTACAGGGTGAGAATACGCTTGGATGTCCGCAACCAGCTCAAGAAAGCAACATCCATTGTTCGGGGTGGCCAAAGGGAAATCTTTGCAGTTAAATATGAGCGGCTACCGGACTAGTGCCAGGTGTGCGGGATGTTGGGGCATGAGTTTAAGGAACATGGCGATGGGGTACACCCACCCTCAGCCCTGGTTTTCAAAAATCTGAGAGCACCAGCTACTACAGCATGGGGCACAAGGCGTCGCAACAATGGGCAGAAGCCTCATAACCAAGAGGGAGGAGGGAACAACTCTGGTCAGAGAGGCGAGGAAGATGCAAAGGAAGGGGAGGAAACTGACATGGATTCCGATCCAAGTCGCAAGCGAACTTCTGATGCAATTGTGAATCAAGCCACACCCGTAGCCTCCAACTCTGGTATGGAGCTTGTTCTGGTGGAGAAAGGTGGGGCACCCGAGCTTCAGCCAAGTCCCCCACCGAAACAAGACCCAAAGAGGTCCAGACTCATGCAGCAGACGGAGAAAGCAACAATTCCCAGTGCGAAAAAAAACCCGGTTGGTCTGAAAATTCAAGATGCAAAAGCGGCGGCCTCCCCGGCGGAGGACCGCTGAGAACAATGAGTCTTTTAAGTTGGAACTGCCGGGGACTAGGCAACGCCCCGACAGTTCAAGAGCTCCGCGAAATTGCGCTAAAGTTTGCCCCTAAAGTACTTTGTATCGTTGAAACACAGATAGGCCAAGATAGAGCTGAAAGTCTAGCAAGTACTTTAGGTTTTGATTCATCTTTTGCTATTGGTTCCACCGGGCGTAGCGGTGGCTTAGCTTTGTACTGGAATGAGGAAATAAAGGTTGAAATTTTGGGCTACTCGCAGTACCATATTGATGTAAAGGTTTCAGAGTTTGGAGGAACTCCTTGGAGACTCTCATGCTTCTACGGAGAGGCACAAACGCATCTCCGGCATAGAACGTGGGATACGATGAGAAACCTGGCACTTCTCCAGAATCTACCATGGATGTGCATAGGAGACTTTAACGAGATTCTTCGGTACGATGAGCACGACGTATGTGGTCTAATTGATCTCGGTTACCATGGACACAAGTGGACTTTTGAGAAGAAAGTAACACGGGGATCTTACACCAGAGTGAGACTTGATAGGGCGCTGGGGTCGCCGGATTGGTGTGCACAGTTCCCATTAGCTGCGGTAGAGCATCTCACGGCCGCAACGTCAGATCATACCCCTATTTTGCTGAAACTGGATCAACCGGGCGAGGGAAAGCCGAGAGAAAGGCTGTTTCGTTATGAGTGCATGTGGGACACACATTCCGAGCTAATTCCTACCGTCCAACGTGCATGGGAGGCGAGCGGTCAGAATGTGACGGCAGCCGAAGTCCGAGCAAATCTCTTGTCTTTGTCTAATAATTTAGGCGAGTGGAGCAAGTCGACTTTTGGCAGTGTAAAGTCAGAAATAAAGAGACTTAAGAAGGATTTGGAGCGGCTCAGGAATGATCCCTTGCGGATTGCACCGAGCCATGTTGAGATTAAGACGAACGATCGTCTAATCGAGCTATACTTGCGCGAAGAGATAATGTGGCGCCAAAGATCTAGGGTGGCTTGGCTCTCAGAGGGAGACAGGAACACTCATTTTTTCCATATTAGGGCATCCAACAGAAGGCGCAAAAATTTGATAAAGGCCTTGCAGAAACAGGATGGGCAATTAAAGGAAGACTTATCGGAGATGCAGCAACTAGCCCTTGACTTTTACAAAACTCTGTACACCTCAGAAGGAGTGGAGGGACTGGATGATGTTCTCCAGCATGTGCCTTCAAAAGTGACAGCAGCTATGAATGCAAGCCTTTTGGAGCCTTATAAGGAAGAGGAGGTCAAGAAGGCTTTGTTTCAGATGTTTCCTACAAAGGCACCCGGGCCTGATGGATTTCCAGCGCACTTTTTCCAAAGGCATTGGGATATCTGTGGGGCTGCGGTTACAAGGGCGGTCTTGGGCATTGTTCGAGGGGAGGAGAGCCCTGAGTGTGTCAATGACACCATCCTGGTATTAATACCAAAGGTATCTAAACCGACCCTTCTATCCCAGTTTCGACCGATCAGCTTATGTAATGTTTTCTATAAGATAGCATCAAAAGTACTAGCTAATCGTTTGAAGGTAATTCTCCCTGAGATTATTTCTGAGGAGCAGTCAGCCTTTGTCCCCGGCAGGCTTATCACAGACAACATAATTTCAGCCTACGAGTGTTTGCATTTCATGAAGAGGAACAAGTCAAGGAATAACAATCACTGTGCACTCAAGCTTGATATGATGAAGGCTTATGACAGGGTTGAATGGAGCTATCTAGAAGCCATCATGAGGAAGTTGGGTTTTGCTGCACCATGGGTATCCATTGTCATGAACATGGTCAGAACAGTTTCTTTTTCGGTCTTATTTAATGGAAGTAAGTTAGAGGAATTTAAACCAACACGAGGTATCCGTCAGGGAGATCCTATCTCTCCATACCTTTTCTTGTTGGCAGCAGAGGGCCTGTCGTGCCTATTGAAATCTCAGAACGAATCATCCCAGCTCAGCGGCATTAAGGTGGCTCCATCGGCTCCGTCGGTGAACCATCTTTTATTCGCGGATGATAGCCTGCTGTTCTTCAAGGCGAGTGTGGATGGAGCGGAAGAGTGTCAAACCTGTTGGAGACATATTGTATGGCCTCGGGGCAAAGGATAAATAAGGAGAAATCATCAATTTTCTTCAGTAAGGGTTGTCCACAGATAGTGAGAGATGCAGTTAAGGGGTGCCTACAGGTGCCCAATGAGTCCTTAAGTGACAGGTATCTTGGTACGCCAACTGATGTAGGACACTCAAAGAAGGGCACGTTCAAATATTTGAGTGACCGAGTATGGGACAAGGTGAAGGGATGGATGGGAAAATGCTTATCAGCCGGTGGCAAGGAAGTGTTAATTAAGTCTATAGCTCAGGCTATCCCTGTATACTCGATGTCTTGTTTTAAACTCCCAAGAGGCTTATGCAGCCATATTAACTCCATCATCAGAAAGTTTTGGTGGGGATGCAAGCAGGGTCAAAGGAAGCCGGCATGGGTATCATGGGAAGTGATGACAAGGCCAAAATACCAGGGAGGACTTGGCTTCAGAGATTTGGAACTTTTTAACCTTTCACTTCTAGCAAGACAGGCATGGAGGGTTTTGCAGGACCAATTTTCGTTGAGTGCAAGGATACTCAAAGCCTCCTATTTCCCTGGTACAGATTTTTTAACGGCGGATCTTGGGTCCAGACCGTTGCAGATCTGGCGAGCATTGCTAGAGGGCCGAGACATCCTCAAGCAAGGGATTATACGCAGAATTGGCAATGGGCAGTCCACCAATATTTGGGATCATAACTGGATCCCAAAGGAGGGATCACTACGGCCCATTACTTCTTTGGTCCATGATCCACCGCAACTGGTTGCTGATTTGTTATTACCAGTGTCGGCCTCTTGGAACGAAACGCTTGTACGTTTGATTTTCTTGCTGACCGATGTTGAAGCTATCATGAAAATTCCAGTATGCACGAGTAATGTTACTGATTTCTGGGCTTGGTATCCGGAGAAGAGGGGGAAGTTCTCGGTCAGTTCACCCTACAAGTTCTTGATTACAACAAAGTTAACAAGAGAAAACTGGCTCGAGGGCAGAAGTGGTTCTTCAAGCACTGAACGAGAGGAGAAGGACTGGACCAGCCTCTGGTCATTGATGGTGCCGTCAAAAATTAAGGTGTTTTTATGGCGCTTAGCTCGGCACTCGCTTCCAACTACAGACGTGTTGAACAGAAGAAATATGGCAACCAGGGATGCTTGCCCGTTGTGTGGCTCACCCGACTCATGGCGCCACGCATTGGTCTCATGCACGTCGGCAAGGTGCACATGGGCTCTATCCGACCCCGTGCTGGTGGCGAAAATGGCAGAGAACTCGAAACCCCATGCTAAGAACTGGCTGTTTCAGTTAAACGAGTCTCTTGATCACAGTTTATTCACGTCAATGGTAGTCACATTATGGGCAATATGGTATGCTCGGAGACAGGCAATCCATGAGGGTATCTTTCAATCACCAATGCATACTTCATCCTTTGTAACATCGTATTTAAGCGAGCTTGAGCAGATTGCAAAACCCGCACAACCTCATGCGGTGACAGGGGCTCGGAGATAAGGCACGAGAAGCTGGCTACCTTCACCTGTAGGGGCGGCTAAGATCAACGTCGACGGAGCTGTGGCGCGGCACAGACGTGGCGGAGCGGTTTCGGTTGTGTGCCGAGATCATACAGGTCTATATTTGGGCTCCTCGGCGGTGGTCTTCAAAGGAATCACTGATCCCACAACCTTGGAAACATTGGCCTGCACGGAGGCGTTAGCACTTGCAGTTGATCTACATGAAACAAATCTGATAGTAGCTTCGGACTGCCAAGGTGTGGTGATGGATATAAACCAAGAGACAGGAGGTCCACACAGCCATTATACATGAAATAATGGACCGAAGGAACACTTTTACTTCAGTTTCTTTCATTCACGAGCGGAGAAATCATAACTTCAAAGCTCATAATCTCGCCAAATTTTCTTGTAATTTAGGAGTAGGTCGGCACGTTTGGTTGGGCCTTTCCCATGACGAATACCGTGTACCTATGAACATTGTTGCTTCTTAATAAAGTGGCGAGATTTCCTCAAAAAAAAAAAAATCTCAGCCGTTACCTGGCTGGTCTTTGAGGCTTCGCCTTTGATTTCTTCCTAGCCGCCATCGGCTTTCCTCTCTCGGTCTCAACTGCTTCTTGTGTTGGAACTTCACACAAAAACTTTTGCCAAATGGCACGTATCGCACCTCACTTTTCCTCTTTATTTCTCAACCTTGATGTGTATATACTATTCCTTCCCTTCCTAAATATAAGATCTTTTAGAGATTCCAATATATCGGAAATTTACTTTGGTACATGAGAGCATATGCTCCAGCCATAGGAAAAACATTTCAAAATGTCTAAAAATTTTGAACAAAAACTTAACGCTTACATCTTGATATTCTATGTGCACACGCCAAGCTTTGTGAAAACTAGCATTTTCTATGGCTTGTGTAAAAAAGACAAAAGAAACATCTCGTGAAAAGCCTTTTTAACCACTGATTTTTGTTCTCTTCACACGCGACACAAAAATTGTCAGTTTTTCGCGAAACGACTTCGTGAGTATGTAGAATGTCGAGATGTACGGACACAACATTTTTCGGAAATTTTCGACATTTCAAAATGCATTTAGAGCATATTTAAAAAACCAGAAGCATATGTTCCTGCGTGCCAAAACGTCCCTCTACATACGAAGCAAAATGAGTGAATATATACTGTTAAATATGTCTATATACATCCGTATGTAGTCCGTATTCAAATCTCTAAAAGGTCTCATATTTAAAAATGGAGGAAGTATGATGCTTTTTCACTGACACTTCGCCATCCGCTAATGATTTCCCGTCCGACTCCGATAGAGACTTCGCAATCACACAACTGTGAAAACGGATCGAATCGCCGACACCCAACGCTTTAGTTAGTCAGTTAAATAACTAAACAGGTTGGTGAGCCGCGTGGCCCACAGAGCAGACCCAATGCGTGCTGTCATGTCAAGCTTTCCATGCCGATTCTGCTGTCAAAGGAACACCTAATCTTGCTTTCGTTTAACTAATTATAAGCCTGCATTTGCCTTTGCTTCTCTTTTGCCTCAAGCCCTATCCTTTTCATCCCTCTTTTCCATTACTTAAAGCGGTGGCTTAGTCATGCACCATCATGGACGCATTTGTTTTTTCCGATTCTTCCTTGTGATTAAACGCCGTGTCTGGTCCATGCAAATCCAGCAAGAAATTAATTTCCTATAGCAAGTGTACTAGTAAAATATCAATCCTCTAAATAATTTCGCTCAAAAGAAAGTGAGATATCAATCACATTTTGAATATTATCTTTTCATATATTATTGTAAGAGACTGCCTCTCTAAGTGGAATCGAGATCATTGTTTTTTTCTTTTGATTTGCATCATCATCTTCGGCTTGCATGGACCATTCCTTCAGTCCTCAAGTGTAACAACCGTGTTTTTTGCAACTTCACCATCACGGCAACTTGTTTTTCTAGAGAAAAATATAACTTTAGGTCTCTGCACTGATTGATGCATACTATCATATATTATTAATAAATGATGCTCCCTTTTGTTTTACCGTATTTATTTGTGTTTTATGCTAATAGTTATTTGTGATATTTATACACAGTGGCATCTTCGATTCAAACATTTCTTGTACGATTTCAAGTCTCTGGAACATGCCGATCCTTGTGATTAAATACATTGGGAAATTTTCTTACAAGTCACATTGAGTTATGATCCTACTATGAGATCACTCGAATCAGATACAATTGTTCGAGTAGTTCACCACAGGAAGGAGGATTGGAGAGGAAGATAGGAGATCCCAGAAAAGAGAGAGAGCCAACAACCAGTTATATGAACTTTCCTTCCTCACAGGCATTAACTCCCCTACAAGACGTCACATCCACATGCCAAATTGTAACTCATGTCGTTGGATTCTAGACACGCAAACCCCTTGGCAGCCCATCATTAGTCTTCACTGGCGCAACCAGTGTGAACACAATAGTCGTTGACGTAGTCATAGTCGTGGTTGAAGCTGCAGGGCAGATGACTTACCCTCCCCATTCATAATCAGCTTGTCCCCATGCTGAGACATCCGAGAAGCGATGGAGCAGCTCAGTGTGGTCTTTCCAAGTCGCCAACGTCGTTGGGTGCCCTTCCCACTAGAGCAGAACCCACGATAGATTCGCTCAGCTGCGTCGGTATATGCGATGCTCTAGGATCACAACCGATATGGGTGCTGTAGTAGGTTCACGCAGCTCCTTGTGCACCTCAACTGTTGGTAGAACCGCCTTTTGCATCTGCGACACATGGATCATAGGGTCGATGGAGCTTATCGATGGCGGCTAAAGCTTTTATGAGGTCACGCTAACACGTTGCAACACCTAGAATGGGCCAAAATACTGCAATGCAAGCTTTGGATTGGAGCAAGTTACCAAGGACATCTGGGTGTAGGGTTGCAGTTTGAGATTGACTTAGTCCCCAATCGCAAACTCCTTGTCTGAACACTTGGAGTTAGCCACCATCTTCATATGTTGTTGTGCACGCTCGAGGTGTTGGCGTAGAAAGTTCGTGGCATGTTGCTTTTCTGCTAGCCAATCAGCTAAATTTGACACTTTGCAGTTCTCTAGGCCATCAAGCCAAAGTGTCGTAGATTGTGTCTGTACAACACCTCAAAGGGGGACTTGACAAGCATCGTATATGGCGAGGTGTTGTACCAAAGCTCCGCCGATGCTTATCAAGAACACCAGTTGGTTGATTAGGCATGCACAAAACACCAAACAAAGTTGTGCAAGCACTAGTTCACCCGCTCTGTTTGGCCATTAGATTGAGGGTAATAGGTGGAATTCATGCGAAGCGGGGTTGAGGAAGACACACCAAGTCCTTCCAGGGGGTACTTGTAAACACCTTGTGGCGATCCAACAAAATGTTGCTCGATAAACCATGCAATTTGTAAACATTAGCAAGGTAGGTTGGGGCGACTTGAAAGGCAGTAAAGGGATAGGCGAGGGACACAAAATGTTCATACGTATACAAGTTATCCACCACTATGGAGAGCAATTTAGTCATGTTAAACGAGGCAGTCCTCGACGAAATCCATTGTCACCGTATGCTAAAGGTGTTGTGGTACCTCTAAATGTTGAAGAATACATGGTTAATGCACACACTTGGGCTTGGCTTGCCTGCAGATTGCACACACCTCGACAAATGCGCGGACATGTGTCTTCATGTCGGGCCAACCAAAGAGCAAGCGCTTGCGCTGCTGTGAAGTTCTTCGAGAATCTAGTGCTATACTCTCATGTTGTTGCCCACCCAGACCACATAGTTCTAGCAACATAGTTCGATTTGGGGTCATTACTGACCCATACCACATAGTTCCAGCAACAACGAAAGATGCAACAAAAACAGCAACGGTACTACTGGAAAGTACATCTTTTTATTTTGCATCTTTCATTATTAAGGAGGGAGGGAAGGCCTACAGGATCTTTTCACTACTCCCTTGTCCTTAATTTCTCGTTCTTCATGTTGGATAGCAACGATCCTCAAGACTCTAGGGACAGCTGGCCATCGCACTCCCCGACATTCTCAGGCGTATGGGGTTTCGGATGTCAAAACACCTCACCTATGTGTTTCGCATATCGCACTTCTAGCGAGGCTCCTTCAACGATGTCGTTCTGTGTATTGTGCTTGAGGCCGAGATACACAATGACATATTCATGTACGCAAAAAATGGCATTGACATCGCCATCAAACTGCCATATACAATTTGGTACTGTACTAGTGCTAGCAGTAGGAGCAATATTTTGTCAAGAACCTTTGAACATCGGATTTGTCACTGACGAGACCTAACGGCCCCCGTATCGCTCCCGGCGACACGCGCTGCTCCCAGCCTTAGCTGCCGCTGGCCCTTCCCCTCCTCCCCATCTCACTAGTTGCCTCTGGTGGGAGCCGCCGGCTGGTCGCGCGGCCACTGGTGAAGGGGGCAGCGAAGATCTACCCCTGCTGGTGATGAAGGGTCAGGCTCCGAGGCGGCGGCCTCGACGGTGAGGGCGGCGTCCTTCCTGCAACGGGAGTCGCCTGTTGGGCGGCTGGCTGCGTGGGCAGCAAGGGCACATAGGCAGTGGTCGTGGCGTGGGGGATACCCCGTTCTACCCCATGGCCAAATCGAAGGCGTCCACCTGATGCTTGCTGCCCATTCCATTCGCTGGTCGGATATACGGCGAGCTTCTCTTCATGGGATCTGGCGATTAGCATGGTGGGAGGGAGCTCTGTCTAGGGGATATCCTTGGTCGGCGGCGGCGGCCACGACGTCGGCAGTCCTACGGGCGCCGCATCCCTCCTTGGAGGCGATGTTGAGGTACATCTCCCCCACTCCCTTCATTCACCTTGCCCTGGTGAAGACCCCAAATCCTTTGAATTGGGCGGCGACGGCACAACGGCGTCGTTTCCACCTTGGTGGCGTCATCTTGGGCGATGGGTTGGAGCGTGTGGTGCAGAGAGCTCGGGTGGTTCCTGGAGGCGGCTCGGTCCTCTTGATCTAAGACAGAGAGGGCACGTCGACAATGGGTCTCTCGGCGGCATGGAGCAGCGGGGTCTCAGCGGTCTCCGCGTGGTGGTGGACGAGCGCAGGGTGGCAGCGCTGTTTGGTGTCGTGGTCGCGTCGACGGCAGGCCTGACAAGGTCGATGCGTCCGTACCTGCTCTGAAGACGAATCGGTGGAACACGGCGGCGGTGACCTCCGTGAGTGCGTTGGACCGATGTGTGCCCCAGACCCAGTACAAAGCTTAGTTGGGGCCTCCGGCTTTAGATGTTAGGCTTTGGTGCAAGGTCTATTTGGTATTCGGCTCGAACAATCGGCACCCCTTCATCAAGTGGTTATGAGTAGTGACAGATGTTGTCAAAGAGGATGGCTTCTGACTTACTGATGTAGTAGTTTATAAGGTCTTTGTGAATAATTAATAATTTTTTGAAAAATGGCACTTTATTACTTAAAATATTTAAGCATTACACCTGGCCTCTACATAACTAAGATGCACACAGCCAAATAAGATTCTCTCACACAAAATAAAAATAAAAAGGTGAACTACAACGAAACATGTAGAGTCCGTATAACGCCTAAAGTGGATGAGGGTCAATCCTTAGATCATGATGCCACCCATGTTGGGTAAAATTATCCCTCGTTGTAGTCTCCAATCGTGTACACACCTCCGTAAACAGGTCTCGATTCTCCACGCATTGTAGAGAGGACCATAAACGAAGAGTCCCGGTACATCTGTAGATAACCTGCAACAGAGAAGTACTTTTATCGTTAAAACCTTATCATTTGTACACAGCCAAAACGACCAAATAATGGCAAACGCTCCCACCTGAGAAGAGTTCTAAACCTGTGATTAATCCTATGTAACCAATTGTCAAATACATTAGCAACACTACAGGGAGGATACAAGTCAGAAGCTATTTGGATGACTGACCATATAGAACAAGCCAATTTGCATTGGAAGAATAAATGTTTCATTGTCTCCTCATGATGACAAAAGACACATTGTGGGCTTCCATGCCAATTCCTATTAATAAGGTTATCTTTAGTAAGAATGACTCCGCAATGAAGATACCATGCAAAGATTTTATTCTTAAGAGGTTTCTTCATCTTTCAGATCTTCTTGTTATTAACAACTGGCACATCAGACTAGATTAACACTCTATACATAGAATCCACTGAGAATTGTTCATTCCCATGGAGGTTCCATTGGAATACATCAGACCCATGTGACAATTACATCGTGGACAACCGTTGGAGCAGGATGTTCCATGATTGGAGTCTGGGTCCAATTAAGTCTATTCTGAACATCACATTTGGCGGAAATGATTCCATTACCGTGGGGATAGTATCACCTTTGTGGCGCACGATGTTGTATAGAGTCGGATATTGTTCCTGGAGTGTGGCATTTTCTAGCCACTTGTCCTCCCAGAATCTAATTTCCAAGCCGTCCTTAATCGAGAAGGATCCATAGCAGAAGAAATATTTCTTTGTAGCCATTAGACCCGACCAAAAGTGGGAATCCCCGAGCTTTCAATATACTTGGGATATCGCCTTGGAACCCACATATTTCCTCCTTAGAAGGGTTTGCCATACACCATCTTTCGTTAGTAATTTAAACAACCATTTGTCGAGGAGGGCCCTATTCTTAACCTCAAGGTCATGAATGCGCAACCCACCTTGGTCTTTGCGACGGCAAACCACACTTCATTTAGCCAGTCGGTATTTCTTTCTCTCGCTATCTCCTTGCCAAAAGAATCTTGATCGGAAGTAATCTAATTTATGTAAAACTCCTTTCGGTAACTGGAAGAAGGAAATCATATATAGTACCATATTACTAAGTACTGAATTTATGAGGACCAATCTTCCACCCAGAGACAGCAGTTTACCTTTCCAACTGCTAAGTCTTTTTTGCAGTCTCTCCTCGACGTGTTTCCATTCAACATTTGTGAGTCTCCGATAATGTATCGGTATCCCCAAATATGTGATCGGAAACTGATCCAACCCGCATCCGAACAGTTCACCGTACAGGTGGGCCTCGTCTTGAGCCTCGCCAAAGCAAAACAATTCACTTTTATCAAAATTGATCTTAAGACCCGAGAGTTGTTCGAATGCTGATAAAATCAGTTTCAGATTTCTCGCTTTCTCGAGGTGATCATCCACGAAGAGAATCGTATCATTGACATATTGAAGTATAGAGAGAGCACCATCAACTAGATGATTTACTACCCCATAGCGTGCCACTCTGCAAGAAATCCTTTCATTCTATGAGTCTGTTGAAGAAAAGGCCACTTGACTTTGTCATAAGCCTTTTCAAAGTCTATTTTGAGTATCACCCCATTTAACTTTTCCCGGTGTAACTCATGCACTGTTTCATGAAGAATAACAACTTCATCTAGGATGTGTCTACCTTGCATAAAAACTGTCTGTAAATGCCGAACTACATGTTCAACAACCGAATTTAGCCTAATAAAATGGCTCCATGCATCGCCTAGATGCAAAGGCTGGGGTCATCCTTCTATTCGAAGAAAAAAAAATCAGATGTTTCACTGGCTTTACGGCTAGCACTCCTTTCCGCACGCATTCCCACACCACACACTCTGGACCAACTAGTAGCTAGTAATAATAGTCGTAGAAGACATCGGCTTCACTTCACTCTCTGTTTCTCTCTCTCTCCCCCCCTACAAGACAGAGAGGGCACTCAAGACTGAACCAGAAGTGTTGGACAGGAACACGTAGCTGAGTCTGAGAGAGAAACCCAACATATATAGCACAGCACATCCATTTGCTGCGCCTTGGCTGGTTGCTTGTTTTTGAGTTCCGCGCGTGTGTGCGTGAGAGAGAGACAGAATAAGATGGGCGTGGCGACGGTGACGGAGATGAAGCAGAGCGTGAGCGTCTCCGGGAAGAAGATGTTCCGGGCGAGCCTCAACAATCGGCACGCCAATGAATGGTACGCTAGTAATCGTCTCTGGATTCATCCTCGTTCTTCTCCTACGGCCCACGGAACGTGTCCAATTCACACGCCGCTTGCTCCTGTCTGTCTTCTAGGCCTCCCACCGACGTCTCCAGCGACCTCGCCGTCGAAGTCGGCACGTCCAGCTTCGCCCTCCACAAGGTGAGAGAAACCGCCATGTCCATCAGCCGCAACAGAGCTTAAAATGACGTCCTGATGCCCCATGGCATAGCTGCTCGCGCAGTTCCCGCTGGTGTCCCGGAGCGGCAAGATCCGGCGGCTCGTGGCGGAGGCCAAGGACGCCAAGCTCGCGCGCCTCGCCCTCCACGCCACGCCCGGGGGCGCCCCGGCGTTCGAGCTCGCCGCCAAGTTCTGCTACGGCGTCCACGTCGACATCACGGTCGCCAACGTCGCCATGCTCCGCTGCGCCGCGCGCTACCTGCAGATGACCGACGACTTCTCCGACAAGAACCTCGAGCTCCGCGCCGAGGCGTTCCTCCGCGACGCCGTCCTCCCCAGCATCGCCAGCTCCGTCGCCGTGCTGCGCACCTGCGAGGCGCTGCTCCCGGCCGCCGAGGACGCCAACCTCGTCGCCCGCCTCATCGCCGCCATCGCCAGCAACGTCTGCAAGGAGCAGCTCGCGTCCGGGCTGCTCTCCAGGTTGGACCAGAGCGCGCAGCTCAAGCCGGCGGCGGGGATCGTCGAGCTTGACTCGCCGGGGGACTGGTGGGGCAAGTCGGTCGCCGGCCTCGGACTGGACCTCTTCCAGCGACTGCTCTCCGCGGTCAAGTCCAAGGGCCTCAGGCAGGAGACGGTTACCCGGATCCTCATCAACTACGCCCAGAACTCGCTCTACGGGCTCATGGCCTGCAGGGACACGCAGGCCGCCGACAAATGCGGCGGCGTCACGGATACGGACGCCGTCAAGAAACAGCGCGCCGTCGTCGAGACCATCGTGGGCTTGCTGCCGGCGCAGTCCAAGAAGAGCCCCGTGCCAATGGCCTTCCTCTCGGGGCTCCTCAAGACGGCAATGGCGCTGTCCGCTTCCAGCATATGCAAGACCGACCTCGAGAAGCGGATCGGCATGCAGCTCGACCAGGCTATCCTGGAGGACATCCTGATCGCCACCGGGTCCGGCGAGGCGTCGACGGCGGCCGCCGCGCAGCACCACACGCTGTACGACACAGACGTGGTGGCGAGGATCTTCTCGGTGTTCCTCAACCTTGATGAGGACACCGAGGAGGACGGCGGCGGGTGCGGCGGCTTCGACTACGACAGCCCGCGGTCCCCGAAGCAGAGCTCTATAGTCAAGGCTTCGAAGCTGCTGGACAGCTACCTGGCCGAGATCGCGCTGGATTCGAACCTCGTCCCCGCCAAGTTCATCTCCCTCGCCGAGATCCTCCCTGACCACGCCCGCCTCGTCACCGACGGCATCTACCGCGCCGTCGACATCTTCCTCAAGGCACGCCGCCCTTTTCTTTTTCTCTCTTTTAATGTTACCACGAACGTTCATTAATTGGGGTGGCCATGGAACCTGCAGGTGCACCCGAACATCAAGGAGGCGGAGAGGTACCGGATGTGCAAGGCGATCGACTGCCAGCGGCTTACGCCGGACGCGTGCAGCCACGCGGCCCAAAACGAGCGGCTGCCGGTGCAGATGGCGGTGCAGGTGCTCTACTTCGAGCAGATCCGCCTGCGGAGCGCGATCCAGTCCGGCGGAGGAGGCGGCGCCGGCGGCGGCGTCTTCGGCCATGACGGGGCTCTCTTCTTCGGCGGCGCGGCGTCCGCGTCGACGGTCCAGGGCGGCGGCAGCAACATGCGGTCCGGGAGCGGGGTGGGGAGCGGCGCGATGTCGCCGCGGGACAACTACGCGTCGGTGCGGCGGGAGAACCGGGAGCTGAAGCTGGAGGTGTCGCGGATGCGGATGCGGCTGACGGACCTGGAGAAGGACCACGTGAGCATGAAGCGGGAGCTGGTGCGCGTCAACCCGGCCAACCGCCTGCTGCGGAGCTTCGCGCGCAGCTTCGGCAGGCTCAACACGCTCTTCCGGATGCGCCCGGCTGCCGAGCCTGGGTTGCAGCAGCTCGGCGCCAAGGCTACCGCCGACGCCAAGGTGCTCTTCCAGCGCCGCCGCCGCCATTCCATCTCGTAAATAGACCACCGCGCGCCAGCTGATCCGGCGTCTTGCGCGTTCTCGTATGTGTGCATAGCAAGTGATAAAACGCCGTGATTGATCTACTTTTGAGCACTTGTACCCGACTATTTTGTGGGGATTGCATGATATTCTGTTGATAATAGTTTGTCCGTGGGGATTGCATGATATTCTGTTGATAGTAGTAGAACGCTCTTTGCTATGGGCTACAATGCATACGAATCGCGCCAAGGCGCGAGGATGCCAGTCCCAACGTTTTGGTCAAGCAGTTAATGCTAAGTCGGTAGTAATCTAGGTTTAGCATATGCATTCAAATAGTTAAAAAGAAACATTCAATTATGATATGAGTGAGATATAATGATGCTCAATATCGTCATGAGACTATAAGGCAGAATAATTTTAGTGCGTTCATAAGACCACAAAAAATAGCCACTCGATAGGAAGTTTGAAACCAAAAGCGCAGCCTTGGAGCAGGGTGCCTATTCCATCAATGTGGTAAAACAGGTAATGATGAAGTTAGTAGGAAGCACTTTTACAAAAAGTTAATAAGGAGCATAGTTTATCACATGTATTCAATAGGACAGTGGATTTTCTGGCTCAAGAGAAAGAAACATTCACTTTATGAGAATCAAGACATTATCAAGTTCAGCATGGTCATGAAATTCTAAGGCCGCATCTAGTTCAGTTTGTTCATAAGACCACAAAAGCTAATCACTTGACACTAAATTCAATACTAAGAGCATAAACATGCGAGAGCAAGTACTAATAGTAGGAGCATTATAAGTTGCACTTGAGACATACACCAAGTACTACATACAAAACTTGGAAGTGTCTTTTCTTTTCATAGGTACACAACCTTTAGTATATCTCCACCAGAACAAATAAAACAATCTCCTAAGAGAATGTTCTACTGACAGAATGGGTATAGTAAAGTCCCACAGTCACATTGATAGAGAATCATCTTGTTACAAGAGGAAACGCACAATCACCACCTACCAATGGCCCTGATTTTGTCTGTTAATCAGTCCACACCTGCAATGAAGGTATAGTAGATCTATAGGACACCAACTGTCTATTTACATAAAGCTGGGTAGAATTATGTATTTGACCAGTCAAAAGGAAAAAAATGAATCATATATTCATATTGTTTAAAAAACTAAACTTTGCATTGTGTGATGATATTTGTCCTCCGACTTAATTCCAAGCACTTACTGCCAATCTGAAGACCAAAAACTAAATGAAACCATTAGGTTTAGACTTTTGTGCTTGCTTTGTGACAATGTTAGTGTAGTTGTGCAAATATAAGATCCATTAAATTCCTCTTATGCATTTTCCTGGAACAAAACAAATATATATAGTTAATTTAGTAGACATAATGGGTTTGTTTTGTTTCTAAAAGCAGAGGTACCCAATAAACAAGGGCCTTTTTCACTACTTTGACCCTTTTAGAAAACTTTCGCACAAAATGAACTCCACACAAAACTATTTTATGATCTGACCCTTTTGGTAACGCCACAAACCGTGGCGTTTTTTCTCTATTTAAAAACGCCGAACTAGCTAGCGTTGCTCCATTTCATAAGTAAATGGAAAAATGAGCAAGCTACTTGCAACGCCAACACCCATGGGGTTTCATGCATGGGCACCAATGCCAGCCATGCTTGGCGTTTCCAGCAACGCGAGATACTTTGGCATTTCTGCCCTGCCACGTAGCTTCCCGACCAGGCCAGCAACGCTGCCTAGCTCGGCGTTTTCAGATAGAGAAGAAACGCTATGGCTTGTGGCATTGCCAAAAGGGTCAGATCATGAAATAGTTTTGTGTGGAGTTCATTTTGTGCGAAAGTTTTCTAAAAGGGTCAAAGTAGTGAAAAGAGCAAGGATGAAATGAACCTATTGGCTATGCTCTTAGAAGACAAATGTTCATTTATAAAACAAATCAAACTATCATTGCACATACAATTGAATGGAGTAATGGTATCAGTTCTCCCATGAGACAACCTAGTGAACAATTAACCATGGACGAAGGGGTAGGGAGAAGAGTAGAAGCATCTGGTATACCTGGAGGTGGTACAGAGATGACTCGGGAGCGAGGTCTTCTTGATGCCGAGGAGCATGGCGAAGCAGCCGCCAATGGTGCTGCTTCAACATGTCCTCCTTCTCATAGCCGCGGTTGTGTCCTGCAAGACACATGAGTTATCAGTTCCTATTTTCACGACATTACCAGATAGAAGGAAGAGAGCACCAAGATTTAATCAACAATTTTATACAACATATGAGAAATACCCCCATGAATCCTAAGAAACAACACATAGATTCTAGCATGACATATTAGTTTATTTTGAAGAGGAAAGGCATCAAACATCCAGCACCAAGAGAGATTTAGTACAATTCCCGCCTAACGAGTAGGCAAATACCAAGCTAATGTGCAAGTGTACACATAATAACGCATGACAGAACTATAGAAACATAAAACATGAGCCCTGAACCTATCTATCCTCCATGAGTTACCTTTGTCAGCACCATTTTAAAACCCAGTTGGCCAGAAAAATGCTCACTTTGCCCAAAGACAAGAAGCAGCTAGAAAAAGATGTTGAGAGGGCATTTGGAGTTCTGCAGGCCCTTTTTCAGTTGTTCGTGGACTGATAACCCACAAGTATAGGGGATCGCAACAGTTTCTGAGGGTAGAGTATTCAACCCAAATTTATTGATTCGACACAAGGGGAGCCAAAGAATATTCTGAAGTATTAGCAGCTGAGTTGTCAATTCAACCACATCTGGAAACTTAATATCTGCAGCAAAGTGTTTAGTAGCAAGGTAATATGATAGTAGTGGTAACGGTAGCAAAAGGTAACAGTAGTAAAAGTAATGTTTTTGGTATTTTGTAGTGATGATAGCAATAGCGACGAAAAAGTAAATAAGCGAAGAACAATATATGGAAAGCTCGTAGGCAATGGATCGGTGATAGAGAATTATGTCGGATGCGGTTCATCATGTAACAGTCAAAACCTAGGTTTACACAGAACTAGCTCCAGTTCATTAATGTAATGCAGGCATGTATTCCGAATATAGTCATACGTGCTTATGGAATAGAACTTGCATGACATCTTTTGTCCTACCCTCCCGTGGCAGCGGGGTCCTTACGAAAACTAAGGGATATTAATGTCTCCTTTTAATAGAGTACCGGAACAAAGCATTAACACATAGTGAATACATGAACTCCTCAAACTACGGTCATCACCGGTAAGTATCCCGATTATTATCACTTCGGGGTTAACGGATCATAACACATAATAGGTGACTATAGACTTTCAAGATAGGATCAAGAACTCTCATATATTGATGAAAACATAATAGGTTCAGATCTGAAATCATGGCACTCGGGCCCTAGTGACAAGCATTAAGCATAGCAAAGTCATAGCAACATCAATCTCAGAACATAGTGGATACTAGGGATCAAACCCTAAAAAAACTATCTGGATTACATGATAAATCTCATCCAACCCATCACCATCCAGCAAGTCTATGATGGAATTACTCACGCACGGCGGTGAGCATCATGAAATTAGTGATGGAGGATGGTTGATGATGACGATGGCGACGGATTCTCCTCTCCGGAGCCCCGAACGGACTCCAGATCAGCCCTCCCGAGAGGTTTTAGGGCTTGGCGGCGGCTCAGTATCGTAAAACGCGATGAATTCTTCTCTCTGATTTTTTCTCCCCAAAACGCAATATATAGAGTTGGAGTTGAAGTCGGAGAGGCACCAGGGGGCCCACGGGGTAGGGGGCGCGCCCTAGGGGGGGCAGGCGCGCCCCCACCCTCGTGGATAGGTGGTGGGCCCCCTGGCCTTCATATTTTGCAGGTATTTTTTATATTTTCCAAAAAATTGCTCCGTGAAGTTTCAGGTCATTCCGAGAATGTTTGTTCCTGCACATAAATAACACCATGGTAATTCTGCTGAAAATAGCGTCAGTCCAGGTTAGTTCCATTCAAATCCTGCAAGTTAGAGTCCAAAACAATGGCAAAAGTGTTTGGAAAAGTAGATACGACGGAGACATATCATGGACCTGCTAAACAATGGGATCTGGAAACCTTGTGGGAGGTGATGACATGTTGTGTGATCAACTGATCATGCACAACATGACCGTCGAGGATGAACGTGATGATGATGTCGCAACTCTGGAATTTGAGAACATCGGTGATCATATCCAACTTCCAGACCAGAATCCAGCACATTTGAAGAGTTTATTCAAGTGCATTAACAAATTCGACATCGACCAACTCACAAGCAGTTGAAGGAAGATCTAATTGAGCATCAGTGGATGGTGAAAAGGGAAAATGTTGGAATGTAATATTTGAAATTCTTTAAATTTTTACTAGTGTTGCATGCGACTATTTGATCGTCTGAACTTGGAAAAAATGAGGAAGGCTGGATGTATGCGGCTACGATTGGATGGCTGCCTCCCGCATCCGTGTCCACGGACAGACCCCCCCTGTCCGTGGACGGACGCGGGAGGAAATTTGCGGGTCCAGCGTGCACCCTTAAACTGGACACCGCATTTGTCCTGTCCGCAGACACGGATGCGGGAGCCAGTCATCCAAAGCCGTCCACATACGGCCGATTGCGTTCGGGAAGAATTTTAACGAAAATGAACAAATTTGATGCATATTTGAACACATCGGACAATATTCATTTATACTTTGATATTTTTTGAAACCGAATGGTTTTCATTTAAACCGGAGTAAATTCATTACATTTAGACATATTAGACCGGACTCTAAATCTAGGCTAAAATGACCACCGGCACCCCGTTACCCATCTCCGGCCAGCCATGAGCCCCAGAAAATGAAGCCCCGCCTCCTCCGCAACCATGAGCGTCAGAAGGTGAAGCTATCCGCCTCCATGTCGCCAGCAAGCGGCTAATCGGCCGATGATGTTGAGCCCACCAAGCTTGGCTTCAATGGGAGGGGAGGAGCCGTGACCTTCATGGGATACAAATGTTGGCGACCTCCCATGCGCTACTCTTCCTTGCTGCCGGCGGTCCTCGTGGACGTGCGAACTTCATGGTCAGGGCGGTGGGGCGCGGCCAAGCTGGCGACCTCGTCTTCATCCTAGCTCTTGTTGAACGCTTCATCTGCCATCTCGTCAATTTCTCGTCTGGCGTTGGCGGTACCGCTAGCGGCAGCGGCAGATGTCACGGGCGTAGCGATAGGACTTGAACATCGCTACTTGCTCAGGCATGTCCACGTCCAGTGTGATGGCCGTGCCGGCGGCTAGTAGCTCCTCCGCGGGCCAGTGCTCGTTGAGGAGGCAGAGGTTGTAGGTCTGTCTGCGTTTGCTGAAACGCGCCTTCCCACTCCATCACCATGTCCATGTAGTGAGCACGAGCCTTGCCCATGGTGATGTCGGCATTGGCCGGCGCGAATGATGTCGTTGCTTGTCATCGGTCGCCTCTACCATAGGCGCGTCCGCAGCACTAGCCTATGGTGAAATCGTCTGTTTGGTGCCCTTCCAGCCAGCCGCAATGGCGGCGATCTCCTCCTTTTGTTCGTACGAGTGGTCGTCCCACAAGGCTTTGGAGCTTGAAGAGGACATGGAGAATGTGGTGCGGAGAGGAGACAGAGAGCGAAGGAGGGTGGATGGATTCAGCTGTGTTGTCGGCCTGGGGGTTAAATAGTGGGAGGAGGGCAAGCCAGGCGACGAGGTCCCTAATGGTGGGCGGCAGACGGATAGACGGGTACATCAAAGTAGGTTCATTGTTAACCACATACGTTTAATGAAGGGAGGTTGATGGACCGGAGCCGTTTGAATACTGACAAACATGGCGTGCACCTGGAAGCGGCGTGGCGGCGCTCTCGGCCGGCGCGCCGCTTCACTGCCGGCTCCTGTGAGCGATCACGTTCACTCTGGTCTGGCGTGAATGCGGCGCTGACCAACATTGGGCAAGAAAGCGCGCGGACCTGGGAGAGAGGGTTTAGGTGGGCCAAGTTAGCCAGAGTCCTCGGTTTATGGGAAAAAGTGCATTCAGACCGGTCAGCAGACCCATAGAGGACCACTTTAGATGGCAAAAAAACGTCCAGACCTCGTGGTCTAGACGGTTGCAGACGTTTTGAGAGTCGCCGTAGATGACCTAACAAGAGTAACTAGTCAAGGAGCGCTCCTTCGGGAGCCTTCCCAATGATCACATGGGGTGGGCTGAGAGCGCGCCACTCTCAGCCACCGTCACGTGTCACGCTCTGGACGCTCCCTTCGAATTTTCTTCCCGCACGCTTTTCTGCTTTTAGATGTTTTTTTCCGGTTGTTTCCATTTTTCGGTTTTTCATCGGTCTTTCTTAACTTTTCGACAAGAAATAATTTCGGGGATTTTTTTGCGCGGATAAACACGTTTATTTTTGTGAGAGGCATGGTTTTGCTTCCATGAGAGGCATAGTTTTGCTTCCACGAGAGGCACGGCCGTGCCTCTCGGAAACGGCTTTCGGAAAGTGGAAAAAACATGCTCCCGGTCCGGGTTTTTCATAAAAAAAGTTCATCAAGACCTATCAACATGAAATATAGTTTTGAATATGTCGACGTGCGAAATTCAACGGTGAAAACGGTTCCAGATTTGGATGCATTGTTTAAAAGATAAAATATTTTAGATCAATGAATTTACGAAAAAAAAACACCTAGATTGAAAAAAGTACTCTTCAATTCGTGATTTCGTGCCCTAACACAAAACAACTTAACGAAGTACGCTGCGGCCTAGGAGAAAACGAAAAGCGTAGATCGAGGGTTCGTGTTGGCCTGAATTTTAGTAATCGAAACGCTATCGAATCAAGCAACCGTTTCCAATTCAAATTCGGCATCGATGTCGTGCATGATGGAGACTTATATACAAGTTGCAGCTTATTGGGCCGATTAATATAAACTACACGGTGGGCCTGAGTTAGCAGGTTTGTGGCCCTAATAATTTCCAAAGACACGGCATTAGCGCCCAGCTTTCAGTTACTCAAAAAAAAGAAAAAACCACCCAGCTTTCAAGAAGCCACCAGAACTTGTACTCACGTTTAGTCCCACATCGAGGACTCGGGCATTGTCGGGAGCTAGAGCCGACTATTTAGACGCCACGCAGGGCTTCCTTGGAACTCACTTACCTGGACGGGGTCAACGAGAGATCAAGAAGTCTTATGGCCTAGATCGATGGCCTACATTGCACCTTGTGAGTGCGCACTGATTTACCATCTCCTTTCACGCGGCTCCTGCCAACACTTAACAAAAAGATTATCTATCGTGCAAAGATTTGCCCCTACCAACTCTTGAATTCAAAAAATATATAAACCAAAATCCAGCAAATAAAGTTGCTAACAAGTGCACAGATTACAAATAATCTGTGCACCAAAGCTAAGCAGACGTATATATGAGCTTCAACGCCTGCAACTGATGCAAGTTCACTTCAAATCGAACCAGTACTTTTAGGTGTAATTCTAGAACATATTAATTGGCATTTCCAAGGAACATAATCCAGTGCTCAACAATGGCTGCGGTCTCCTTTTCCTAGACCTCATGAGCGGTGAGCCGGTGACCGATAGCCGTGCGGAACACATGAAGCTATGTCCTGCCCAGTTGAACCATATGCTCGTAGCTGTTAGGTTGATCTTTTCACCGAGTGGGCTCAACGGCCCATCGGGCCCTGATCAGGGGCGCCCAATCGTTTTATGGTTGGTGGGCCCCTGTGATCTGCGATATATAAAGAGGTGGGAGCCAGGGCGCACGGTACGAGGTTCACCGCGCCGCCAGACTTCCTACCGATATCCCCTTCTGATCTAGGGCAATCGCAGTGCTCACGGGAAGCACCACTGCCACCTCTCCATCTCGATCTCTCTGCGATCACCGGTCTCTACATCACCATGGCCGGCTCTGGATCGAGCTCTTCCGCACCCAAGGAAGGTAGGTTACCGGAAAGATCTAGCCTACCACGATCCAAGTGGGTCTATCAGTAGCAACATTGATAGGATTAATTCATCTGGCAGAAACAATGCGTTATCCAACTACGAATTGTTCTTAGGACGCCTGGACCAAAACTTTGATGCCCACATGAAAAGGCTTGCGATGCTGAAGGCTGTTCCAAATCCTGAGCGGATGTCCGCAATCAACTCACGGACTTCTCTAACGGTAGTAGCCACCAGTGGCTCCCCTACCGCTTTCTTCCGATTAGCCACCAGCTGAGCGGTTCCTATAAAGTGCAAGAAATGCTCAGGCAAAAAACCTTGGCCATGGTCCTTGAGACATGTTAGAAGTTAATACCACTAGAGCAAAGATCACCTTGTTGGGCAGAGGTTGCCAGCTGGCGAAGTTGAGCGTCAGCTGTATGAACAATGCTAAATGAACTCCTGACAACCTTATTCAATTCTTGACTGGTCTAGAGAATGATAATATTATTAGTTATCCATAAATTATTCCCCTATTAAGGAATTTGTGGTCTTTCACACAACACAGTAGCAATGTATATTGCAAAAGTTGTCAGCATGTGCACACAAAGTTGTGATCTAGTGCTCTTGAGAGAGAGAAAAGGCAGCATCTAGCAATCAGAATACAAGCTCAGAAAGAGTCATGTCAGTGGATGGCAGATACAGCAAGTGAACAGTATCTGAAAGTAACTACCATAGCCAAAGTGTTAATTACTTGCCTTAGGTCGCTGAGATCAACACTCAAATCACCGATCTCCTTTCCAACTTGTCTCACTAAAGCCATAGTTTCAGGAAGCTTCTCCCTTGTGAGATCAAATGACTTTTCAAGAGACTCTGCTGCCCTCTTGCAATCCTGAAAATGTTTAGCATATCCATATCCATAATTGTTACATGTTCCCTGATGTAGGGTAGAACCCTAGTGGCCCGATCTTTCACTAAAGGAGCGGATCCCGCGAAGAACGCGAAGAACACGAGGAGGGAAACGAGGGGAACACAAGAGAACACTCAAACCAACAAGAATGATCACACATGCGCTAGATCCATGAACACAAAGGGAGATACAAGATCCGAAATCAACAACGGACGATACAAGAGGTAACCGGTTCTTCTCCGTGAGGAGGTCTTGAATCCACAAGGGGATCTTCTCCGCAAGGAGGTCTTGAATCCAAGGTGGATCTTCTCCGAAGAGGGGCCGCGGTCTCTCTCAAGGAGTAGATCCGATATGGATGAGTGTAGCTCTATCTCTCAAATGAGCTATCACAACGCTAACCATAGAAAGGAGGTGGAGGTGGTCTATTTATAGTCTTAGCCACGAAGGGGTAAGTGGGAGAGGGGTACAAGGCCAAAGGCCCGCAGCTGCACACAGGCAGGTACCGGACGACCGGTGGGGGTCGGACGTCCGATGGCTCAGGACGGACCGGACGTCCGGCGCGCATCGGACGTCCGCTGATTCTTCTCGGGACAGGTGGCACCGGATTTCCGGTAAACGTCGGATGTCCGGTGCCTGGGACTTGTAGGACGTCCGGTGTCGTCGGTCGTCCGGCGGCTGTAGAGGGTCGGACGTTCGGTGGCTTCCGGCCGTCCGGTCGCTGAAGACTCTGGAGCTCCTTCTTCTTCCGTCTTCTCTTCCAGGCTTCCCTCGCGGATGGTGTACGTGTTCCTTGGCGCTTGCACTCCTCCTCGTCATCCGTAAAGTTCCGACAATACCTATGCATGCACACGAGAGGGGTGTCAAGTAGTATACCATCCTCAAAGGGGTCAAGTGAGCACGTGTAAAGGAGATGATTCACCTTTATGTATGTGAAGTACATGTCGCACGTGTCACTTGCCAAACGGACTCTTGACATGGTGATGTCCATAGGATGCTCCGCATCATCTCCCCTCCCTTGGGAAAGATCCGACCTCGGATCGAAATCCAAATCACCATGGGAAAGAGATGGCGTCGCCGTGTAGGAGTGGTCGATCACCAAGTTCTCGTCATCTTGAAGCTCGAAATGGGCACTCTCCAATGTCGCACCGTCTAGTGATTCCTTCAAAATGAGCAAGGACAACAAACACTTGGAAAAACAAATGTGGTTAGCGTTAGTGCAAAACCAAGCATTCAATAGGTTATTCACCAAACAAGTGTCGTCATCATGCAAAGCATATGGTTTGACAAAGGATTGTGACATGGCATGGAAGCACATAAATTGAGCATAATCAAGGATATCATGGGAACAAGCATGTAAATGTGAGGTATTGATGCAAATATGTTGGACAAGTGAAGAAGCATCTACCTCAAGTTCATAGCAAGCATTCACAAATTGCTCAATGAAAGGTCTATGGTAGGCATAGGAATCATTCACAACACCAAATAAAATGAAGTGTCTAAACACATGGGTCAAGTGCAAGACAATCCAAGCATAATGTGCATGGGGTGTAGTGAATATCGTGTGGCACTCAACACAATGGAAAGAGCAATTGTTCATCATGTGTGAGGCAATCAAGGCAAGCATGTAGCAGTCAATGGGACATGGCATATGTGAAGTGATGACATTGTTGCAACCAAACATGTGATAGGAGCAAGTAATCCAAGAATTGGATGCAACACACAAGGCATATATATCATGATGCATGGGATTGTGAAAATGACAAGTGGAAGCAAGATCTCTAACATGTGCACATGAAAGGGGTCCAAGATGACAAATAAGTCGCATGGTGCAAGCAACACAAGTAGTATGATCCACAATATGCATGCTCATGGTTTGGGGGTTCTCAAAAGAGAAGGATATCACCTTGAAAGCATGTTCTTGTGCGTCCTTCACAATGCCGAAGTACAAGCAAGTGCGATGTAGAATCGTCGTGGTAGAAGGTGGTTCGCTCTCAAGAGCTCGGATTGTCAACTCACGTGACGTGGAAGTTGACACGAAGTCCAAGTATCCTACACATGCACACAACAAAAGAAAGAATGTATGTGCATGGTAGATAAACACATCATCCATCATGATGGTTCTCTTCTCTTGCACATAACCATTAGAAGCACAAGTGCGTGAAGAATATGATGCAAAAATGGCAATATTCATGGCACTAGGTATATGGTGCAAAGAGGTAAGACAAGCATGCTTCATAAGGAATATGTCAAAATCTCCCAATATATGTGAGAATGCTTTGGGGGCAAACTCATTATCAAGACTAAATGCATAATTGCACTCAATACATGGCAAATCATCTAGCATGAGAGAGGCAACATATGGAGAGATATGACAAGAAGCAATAACAATCATGTCATGCAAACTAGTGGAGCGAAGATGCAACACACTAGAGGAAATCATGGCAATGATGTCATGTGAGTAAATAATAGGCATAGGCAATGCACATGACATATCGCAAGCATGAACACAAAGCAAGATCATAGTATAATCATAGGCATGGGGCACAAAACAAACATGGCAATAATAAGTGATATCTCCACCAAATACACAGAGAAGTTCTAGAATCAATCATCATGTGTAATGCAAAGCATGGGTCACAAATGCATGGCAAAGGCATAGGAATGAGCATATCATGCAAAGTGAACATGGCAAGATGGGCATATAATATGTAATGTACAATAACCCATAGCCAAGTGAGGGCCATGTAGAAGAAATGTGCGAAGTATTTGCGCGAAGAGAGCGGTGGGAAAGACACTCCATGGGATCCCAAGCCATCATTGCTCTCTAGAGCTCGTTTTGTCAACTCGTGGGATTGCGAGGTTGACAAGAATTCATGGGTACCTACACAAAATAGACACAAACGGAAGAAATTGTGTGTGTGGTAAATGTACACATCATCCATCATGATGTGTATTTGCACGTGAAAGTTAGCACAAGATAAGCATCGCTCAAAGAAATTTGATGCATGGTATAACGACATGTCATCCATCATGAAAGAATAGTTATTGTGTATAACATGATGGGGATGCAAATTGAGCATACAAGTATATAGCACACCAATAGCTTGTTTATTCATGGGAAGCATATTGTGCACATAAGTATGAGGATCATGCAATGGATGGGAGTGATCAAAATCTCCTAAAATGTATGAGGAAACTATGGGGGTCTCCTCATGAGCAAGAGTAGCAACATCACATGGAGAATATTGACAACATCCAAAACAATGTATATTTGGAACAATGTGATCATGGCATGGTATAGTAGATGAATTGCGCAAATCATGTAAAGGAAGCATGGCAATATCATCACAAGAGAAGCAAAAGCCAATGACCATCATCTCGTCATCTATGCCATAAGTGCAAATGGGATGTATTTTAATGGGGCATGCATAGTTACTATGTTGAGATTGAAATGAGGCTATATGGGAGATCTCACTCATAGCATATGACAAGTTCAATGGATTGTCAAACATGAAGTGACCAATAGAATTTTCACAAGATATCCTATGAAGCATAGCATCACAACTAGGCAACTCAACATGCTCATCATCATATTCATCATAAATAGGTAAGTCAAGGCATGAAGAAGTCTCACTTGCGTGAAGCATGGTATAGGTAGGTCAACATCATGGGAGCAATCGATGTCAAGATAGTCCACTAGTGGGACAAAGAAGTACCATCACCTATGTTACCTTTGGAGCGTCGCTCATGTGTTGTAGGTGAGGTGTTGAAGACCAAGTCGTGGTCATCTTCATCTTGATGGAACCATGTGGGTGGTGCATCTTCTTCCACCATGGCCATCGTCGTCTCCATTGGAGGTATGGACTCGTCGAGGATAGGCGTGTCATCATGTAGGAGACCTAGCACCAAAGAAGAAAACACACTAGAAGTAGAGGTTAAGTCGTTAGAAATCAAAGTGGCCTCACATGCCGTGTCAACTACCTCACTCACTAAGTGTTGTGGCTCACTCACTCCCTCTCGGATGCTCTCACTCATATGGTTGGTGGAGTCACTCAAATGGCTCTCAACCTCACATAGGATGTGAGGCATTCTCTCAAGTGTGGGGCTAGTGGTGGTCACACTCATCCTCTCATAGGAAATGCTCTCAATGTCATGTGTGGTGGAGTCACTCATATCACTCATGGTGGGGTGGCTCTCCTCACATGGCAATTGGGTCATCTCTTTATATGTGGGTGTCGGAGAGATGTTGGTGCACACGTCTCCATGCTCAACTCCTATCACCGCCTTGGTTGAAGGGATAGTCCCATGCTCAACCTTCTTGTCACCGTCTTGTTATTGGAGGCCCATATGATACGGCACCTCGTAGCTCGTCTCCATGACCGAAGGGAATTTCGCATGCTCGGCCATCTTCCTTGGGGGGCTTCCGAAGATGGAAGTGTTGCCCTCGCTCGTAGGTAGTCGCCTTGGACTTGATGAAGTCGATGTAGGCGTACACGTGGGAAGTAGGCGAAGATGCCGTACATCCAAAGGCGAAGATGCCTTGAGAACACTTGGCAAATATGTCGAAGTGGTTGATGTAGCCATAGCGCCATCTTTGTTGTGGTCGGCTCGCGGTCTTCTTTTGTGCTCATGAAGCATCGACTTGGCGTGAGGTAGTGCTTGTTGGGACTTGTGCACTTGCGCTTGTGGAGCATCTTCATGATGATGATGTCGTTGTCGTGCTTGAGCTCGTAGTAGATGTCGTTCGTCGTCGTCGTGCACATGATGCTTGGAGGTGAATTGCCCTTCATGACGATGTGTATCACGAACGTGATGGTGGTTGCCATGGAGTTGTGGACGTGGATGACTTGCGCTTGTGTTGCTTGGGCACTCCGAAGAGGATCGATGTGCTTGCCGCCGCCTTGAAGATGACGAAGGGGAAGTAGACTTGATCAATGCCCGAATCTCCTCCATCCTTGCATCTTGCTCCTCTTTATGTGCGGAAAGCTTCTTGTCGATGTAGTCCCTTTTCCTTGCTTCGGAGTGGCGAATGTCAATGGAGAGGTTCTCGATGCGCTCTCGCAATCTTGATTGTGTGCCTTGCATTTGTCGTTGTAGATCGAAGATTGACACATTGGTGATGTAGTTGTTCATGTCGTCGTTGTTGTCGAAGACCGGAGATGAAATGCCTTGCGTATCCATCACTCCAAGAGAAAAGTGTGAGTGGTAGAAAGAGAAGAACGAATACCAAATGTACCTTGACCGAAGTTGAAAGTGGATCAATGATCACTCCAATGTGGACAAGGAAATAGCACAATTGGTACCAATTCTTGTCGGTTTCTCACACCTACACAAGTAAGGCTTATGGTGGAGCTCAGTGAGGATAGTGGCACAAAAATTTAATGCAAAATGTTAGCAAGAGTCAATAATGTTGAAAGAGATTCACAAATTCGCAAGTGAAACAAGTAGACCAATAGCAATATGGGTGGCACACGGAAACACACACACAGATAGATAAATGGGGTCGTGCAATCAAGGATGAGCTCAAAATGTGGAATCCATGGAAAATGCTCTTGTTGCACAACTCTAGAGAGACGCTAGCACGATTGCTCAATAGGCGGATACGACACTTGTGCACAACCTATAGGAGACAAAAATGCAACAACTTCTATCCCAAGTATGCTATCTATATATGGTTCCCGGTGTTATGATCCAAGATGATCTTATATGACAATGTTTGCAATGTGGTGGATGCTATGGCTATTGCTTACAAGCTCTTTGTTCACTCTTTTGCTTAAAAGCTTTATTCTTTTTTTTTTGTAAGGCCACTTTGCGAAATGCACAAACCAAGGTAGCAATTGTATATATGCGGGAACAAACTTGAAGCACACGCGATGATATGATGATACCAATATGATATGGTATGTATGCGATGTATGGTGTAGATCACTAATGTGCACAAGTAACGTTGCCGGCAATACTCAAATGGCTAGTCTCGATAGGCAAGTGACGCAAAATGGGCTAGGGGTTAACAATGCAATTGCAAGGGGGATGTACAATGGAGGGGTACCACGATACCAAGATGATATGGAGGTTACCGTCCTTGGCGATGATGAGTAGCGGTGTTTTTGATGTAGATACCAAGATGATGGAGACTCGTCCCTAAGTAGCCGAAACACCTTAGGAAACGGAAAAACCGCGAACTCAAAATCTAAAACTTCAAATGTCAAAATGGTGGTAGCGGGATGCGGTGGTGGTTATGGTGGTGGACTATGCATGGTGTCGGAGTTGAAAGCACGGTCCCTAAGTAGCCGAAACACCTTAGGAGACACAACTCACAACACAACCAAAACTGGGTTAAGTTGGGGTGACGGAAGTGTATAGTGATCAAAACTATGCGGAAGTGGTGGTGGTGGTTGAAGAAGAAGCAACCGTCCCTAAGTAGCCTAGACACCTTAGGAGACTCAAATCACTCCCCTAGCAACCACTAATGCGATGGGGAACAAAATTGGTTAGCTTGCGGAAGTCGGAGATGGTGTAGCGGATGATGTGGTGGAAGCCCTAGGCAAAGATGCCAATATTGTCAAAATTTGACAGAGTTAAAAGATGTTGGTGGTATTTTTGTGGGAATGAGGATGTCAAGAGTTTCAAAACGAGCTAAAGAACGTCAAAATCGGAATTCGGATGAATTAGTTATGGCCGAAACAAAAATCAGCCGAAGTCAGTTTTTACAGGTAGCGGACGTCCGCTAATGGACGGATGTCCGGTGACCGGACGTCCGGTCGGGTCGGAAATCCGGTGATTCTGCTCGGGTTAGGGGTTTCGGTCGTCCGGTGGATGACGGACGTCCAGTGCTTCCTGGGTTTTCGGACGTCCGATAAAGTGACGGTCGTCCGGTGGGTCTGGGTCAACGCGAGATGCGAGTTTCGGGACGCGATTTTGGGCGGAATTTGGGTCAAAATTGATGAGATTTCGTGGATGAAAGATGGGGAAACTCGGGGAGATGCTAGATCCACTTAAAACCAAGCAAATCCATGGATCAAAATCAACAAAACATCATCAAACCAAAAAATCACAAAAAAAATTGGGGCTATTTTTTATGGGGATTTTTGAATTTAGGACGAAATCAAGCAAAAGAAGGCTAGAAAACGGTGGGGGAGGCTCCGAAATCGTGATCAACGTGGCTCATGATACCAAGATGATGTAGGGTAGAACCCTAGTGGCCCGAACTTTCACGAAAGAAGCGGATCCCACGAAGAACGCGAAGAACACGAGGAGGGAAACGAGGGGAACACAAGAGAACACTCAAACCAACAAAAATGATCACACATGCGCTAGATTCATGAACACAAAGGGAGATACAAGATTCAAAGTCAACAACGGACGATACAAGAGGTAACCGGTTCTTCTCCGTGAGGAGGTCTTGAATCCACAAGGGGATCTTCTCCGCAAGGAGGTCTTGAATCCAAGGTGGATCTTCTCCGAAGAGGGGCCGCGGTCTCTCTCAAGGAGTAGATCCGATATGGATGAGCGTAGCTCTATCTCTCAAATGAGCTATCACAACGCTAACCTTAGAAAGAAGGTGGAGGTGGTCTATTTATAGTCTTAGCCACGAAGGGGTAAGTGGGAGAGGGATACAAGGCCAAAGGCCCGCAGCTGCACACAGGCAGGTACCGGACGACCGGTGGGGGTCGGACGTCCGGTGGCTCAGGACGGACCGGACGTCCGGCGCGCGTCGGACATCCGCTGATTCTTCTCGGGACAGGTGGCACCGGATTTCCGGTAAACGTCGGATGTCCAGTGCCTGGGACTTGTCGGACGTCCGGTGTCGTCGGTCGTCCGGTGGTTGTAGAGGGTCGGACGTCCGGTGGCTTTCGGTCGTCCGGTCGCTGAAGACTCTGGAGCTCCTTCTTCTTCCGTCTTCTCTTCCAGGCTTCCCTCGCGGATGGTGTAGGTATTCCTTGGCGCTTGCACTCCTCCTCGTCATCCGTGAAGTTCCGACAATACCTATGCATGTACACGAGAGGGGTGTCAAGTAGTATACCATCCTCGAAGGGGTCAAGTGAGCACGTGTAAAGGAGATGATTCACCTTTATGTATGTGAAGTAGATGTCGCACGTGTCACTTGCCAAATGGACTCTTGACATGATGATGTCCATAGGATGCTTCGCATCATTTCTCTTTTAGAATTTTAAGTTCTACCGAATGGACCAACCTACCAACATGGAGGGAACCGCCGAAAAGAATATGAAGCTCGCAGATATTGCAACCTACACAAGATAGTAACTGTGATCAGCAGAAACAGTAGGTTCCTGAAACATGTATTCCCGGACTAAGCATAGACGCTGCAAGCACAAATTATAGATGGGAGCCAAATTGTCCAGAATAAACCTGGCAGGACTGGGTACTTCTTATAAGAGCCAAATTGAGCACCTGCGCATCTAGAAAAACCCAAATATGCATAGATATCATTTACAGACTGGGTCAGTGACTGAATTTTCTGCAACTTAACTTGCGGAATGCTGTTTTCAGATTGGCAAACGGAGAGCATTTGGCTTCCGTTTTTTCGCGCAGGGAGGACTTTTGACTTCTTTGATATGTCAAATAAAAACTTAAAAAATCAGACGTCTAAAGTCATTAATATTCAGTGTGATTAGAGTACAAAAGTTCTAGATATTGATATATTCTCCGTAGATTATAGAGTGATTTGTTCAAACCGAGTAAGTTTTCCACCCTAAATCCTGCTTTAAAGGAGACCCGTTAGGCACAAAAACATAAGCTGGTTACGAATCCGGACGTGCCATGCCTTCATTATTTTAGTGCAGTAACACTAGTCTACCACAGGACGTGGATTTTTAGAATATCTGCACGCAGGACCTGCTATCCTAGCTGTCCAATATTGTTTTAAGATTTGTGCAACACAACTAACTTTTTATCTGAAATTTTCTCTTTTTTTTTCTCTCGCATAAAACATGTTTTGAAGTTTAAACCTTTGCAGCGTGGCAAAGCTTTCTATCTAGAATCTAGGATGAATTTTTCATATTTCTTGGTCAAAAATAAATATACAAAAAATAATTTTTAAATCTAAAAAACATTTTTTGTATATTTATTTTTGACCAAAAAATCTGAAAGATTTATCTTAGATTCTAGATAGAAAGCTTTGCCACGCTGCAAAGGTTTGAACTTTAAAACATGTTTTATGCGAGAGAAACAAAAAAGAGAAATGTGTTTGCACGAATCGCGAAGCGCAGGATGGATGGCTAGATAGGAAGGGCCTGGTGCAGGTGTTCTATTATATATTTTCGGTCTACCACATGCAATCAGCTGAGTGAGTGGCTTTGGATAAAGCGGCCCCGGTTCCAGCGGACACTCGCTGGGTTAGGAGCTTGATATGAGCTTTAAAATGTGGAGCACGGGGCAGGGGGCGTACCGCGGAAGCATCGACGGAGAGGACGAGGAGGCCACCGCCGTCTGGGCGTCGGACAGAGGCGCGCGGGGAGGGCACGGCCACGGAGGCGAGGCGCAGGCTCGAAGCATCCGGGGAGGCAGCCGAGAGATTCTTCGTGGCGGCTCTGCTGGACCTGGACCCGAGCAGGAGACGGCCGCGCGGGCGGAGGAGGCAGGCGGAGGTGGTCGGGAGCTTGGGGTTGGGGGCTTCGGCATGGGGAGGAAGAGGAAGGGACAACATTTGGTAGTCGCGAGTCCGTGGGATGGAAACGGAAGCGGAATGTACTGTAATGCCAAACGGAGGCAGAGCTCGTTTTGATAAAAAATACAGATATACACATATTACTATGGGGCGACGCTAGGCGTCATCCGACTGATTTCTCACAGAAATCAGCCGGGTGGTGAGCCTTTGGATCAAGCCCAATCAAGCATCTAGCATCGGCTTAGCCTCACGATCGAGTCTCCCTTTCGGCTGAAACATGCAGGCCACCAGCCTCAGCATTGTCACAACTCACAACGAACATCCTCGGCCATGCCCAACGCGGTTACAACCAAGCATCCCACAGCGTCCGCATCAACGAGTATGTTACTGAAGCACCGGCCATGTTTGCGCAGCACTGGCCAAGTTGCCGCATCACCAGCTATGTTGTCGAAGCAACGGCCGCAACAACTAGCATGCTGCGGTAGCGCCGGTTATGTTGCCGCAGCACCGGCGAAGTGCCGGCCATGTTGCTGCAGCCCCGACAAAAGCACCGGCCATGTTGTTGAAGCAGTGGCCGCAGCAACGAGCATGTTGCGGAAGCATCAGCCATGTTGCCGCAACACCGGCCATGTTGTCGAAGCAGCGGCCGCAGCAACGAGCATGTTGTGGAAGCACCGGCCATGTTGCCGCAGCACCAGCCATGTTGTCGAAGCAGCGGCCGCAGCAACGAGCATGTTGCGGAAGCACCGGCCATGTAGCCACAACACCGTTGAAGCAGCGGTCGTAGCAACGGGCATGTTGTGGAAGCACCGAGCATGTTGCCGTAGCACCGGCCATGTAGTCGAAGCAGCGGCCACAGCAATGAGCATGTTGCGGAAGCACTGGCCATATTGTCGAAGCAGCGGCCGTGACATTAGGGAATCCAGTAAGCTCGCAACATCGGTCATGTTGCCGAAGTTGCGTCCGCAACATAGGAGATGTTGTGACCCGGCGAGCTCGGAGCACCGGCGCCCGGCAGCACCGGTCATGTTGTCGAAGCAGCGGCCGTGTGATTGCTTACAGCGTCCCCACCACCTGCTGCATACGGTGGTCGCCTACAGCGGCGCCCATCTCAGCTTGCAAAAGCAGCGGTGACATTGTCGGCGGCCTTATAAGGATAGCTCGCAGCGTTGGCACTTGAGGGCAGCAGGTTTGCACTAACGGTTGCATTTACAATGGCGGATGGGTCAATTAACAATTGCAACTAGCGAGAGACCGAGAAAGAGAGAGAGGCGTGAGAGGGACATAGGGGAAGAAGAGACAGCGACTCAAGCAGTGGGCAGATAAAACGAATGGAAAAAAAGTCAGGAAAGGAGACAAGGATAAACCAGCCTGGGACACGTGCCAAACGCTGGAGGCGATGGACGCAATCGCTGGGATCAGCCGGCTGAATCAAAATGTTTTCCTAGTAATATACTACTTCCTCTGTAAACTAATATAATAATATTTAAATCACTATTTGGTATTTTAAACGTTCACGGAGGAGTACATGTTTGTAAATTTTCATTATGCAGGAGGGTCCGCCTGGAGAGTAAAGGAAACGAAAAGGATCTCGAGGAGAGAGCCCGCCCCCCTCCTCCCCCCTCCCGCGCCGCTGGCCGCTCCGGCAGTGGCGGCCACCCACGCCCTAGCCCCTACTACCGACCGTCGGGGATTCCGCCCCTGGCCATGCCGCACTACTCCCACGCGGGGGCCCCGGTCTCGCCGACCGTCAGCCTCACCTGGAGCACCCCAGAGAAGGGGGAGATCCGGGCTGCGTCCAGCAGTCCGTCCCAGGTGCCGGAGACCCCTGCCGCCCTGTCGCCGCAGATCTGTGCCTCGACCTCGTTCTCCCCGTGCGGATCTGACGCAGATTGGCATGCTGCGGCCTCTATCCCAGTGGACAACTCCGTGCCTCCCCAGTTTGGGGGCAATCGCCTCAAATCCATTGTGGTGATGCCGTCCCCCCGAGTTCGGCCGGCGGATAGAGGCATTGAAGATGGCATTGAAGATGGCTGGACGCTTCATAAATCCTGCAAGAACCGGCGCACGTGCTCTGATCCAGCGGGCTCCGGACGGATCCGGAAACAACTCTCCTCTCCCCGTCGCCATCGCCACAACTCCGTCCGCGAGGCCTTTTTAAGAAGGTTCAAAGGTCTCTGTTTCCGATGCCTTAGCACTCGCCATCGTATGATAGATTGTAGAGACCCCCTGTGCTGCATCATCTGCAAGCGGCAGGGGCACTACAGCTGGGAATGCCCGCAAAATCCATGCAACAAGAGAGGGGGGCTCTACTAGAGAGCGGTTGGGTGATCTTGGGCGCCCGGTCTCCCTGCCCGCGGCTCCTCGCCACCACTGACACCTCCACCTCCGCTGCCCGCCCCTCACCACCCCCTGTGGCCATGGAGCTCGCACCGGCCATCGACCACGCCCGTCACCTGCGCAACAGCCAGAAGGTCATCGCCTCCACCCCTGCAATGGACCACCAGGTGTTCCTGCTGAACCAACACGCCGTCGTGATCACCGCGGTGGGCGTTGGAGAGGGAGCTCAAGATCCCGTCCCACCTGCTGAGAGTGACCGCCCATGACCCCGAAGACTTCTTCATCTTCTTCAACCTACCGGCGCACAAGGACCTGGCAATGCGGCACGACTCGCTCACCGTTGATGGGGTGCCGTTCCTGCTCGAGCCGTGGCGGGAGGACGCCCATGTTGTGCACCAGAAGTGGATGCTGCACGTCCGGGTGGTCATCGAGAAGCTTCCCATGCAGCTCTAGACGCTCGAGGGCGCCGTGGAGGCCATTGGAGACAAGGTGATCGTCGACCGCCTCGACAGCCGGACCTTTGAGCGCGTCGACACTAAGCTTTTCGCGTCCTGGGTCTAGGTCTGGAACCTCTCCCTCATCCCGACCAAGTGCACAATCTGGAAGCATGCGAGGGGGCGGGCCGCATGGAGGAGATGCACGGCTACTCGCCACCGATCCCCCCCCCCCCGCCAGAGCTGCTGCAGTACGACCTGCTCTTGCATGTCGACAGTGCTGAAGATTGGACGCCGCTCTCACCGCGCTCCTCGCACTCACCGCAGAGAGGCCTCCCCTCCGACGACGATGATGAGGATGACTGGCCATACCCCCGCATCGACCCTGGGGTCTCGACCATGTGCGTCGAGGATGGGCGGCCCGCGCAGGCCCCGGCGCCCCTGCTGCGCCCGCTGCCGCGCGTCACCTCCTCCGGCTGCAAGGGGATGCCATTGGGTGGCGCACACAGAGAACATGACGGAGATGACCCGGGCTACCACCGACGCTCATGGAAGGACACGCTGCTAAGGAGGGGGCGCGCGGGCGACCATGGCAAGGCGTCCACGGCCAGCACCAGGCACCGCAGCCGCACCCCGGTGTTGAGGCACCGCCAATGTGCACCTGGGGACCGGCAGCTCGAAACCGGTGCATGCAAACAACCCGCCCGAGAGCGTGCCCCTGGCGGATCGAGGGGCAAGAGCAGAGAGGGCGCCCGCCCATCTGCCTCCCGAGGCAAGGAGCCCTCCAAGGAGAGGCTGCAGCGCCGGGGCAGGGGGACTGTGTCCCTTCTCGCCCCGCCACGCAAGCTGCACCGTGACGCTGCATCCTCCTCAACCACGCCGGCGGACGATCCAGTGGCTGAATTCTTTGAGGGGGCCAAGAAACAGCTGACTCCACCCAAGCGCCCCGACGCCGTGGCTTTGGTGCTGGACGAGGTGATCACGGCCAAGTTGAACAAGCCTCTCAATTTTGGCGACGAAGACGGAGCTAGCGAGGAGTCTCTGGACATGGAGTCGGCATTGTCCCTGGCACGCCACACCCCCACCACCACGACCTCACACGCGCTCCAGCTGGGGGCCATGACCAGGCAGGTGACCGAGCTGCAGCTTGGAGGTGGCAGTGGAAGCGAGGTTCCGCGGCCACCAACCCTCCCCTTCTTCACCAGCGTGCCTACTCTGGTGGTCAGCAAGCCTCCAGCAAGAGACAAGCCCCCCCCCCAAGACCAGAGCGACCAGTGTTCCAGTCTGGGCCAACGCTTGCCAAGCAAGCAACCCGTCGTCAGTGCCCCACGCGCAGAGAGCAACGTTCCGCCTCGTGCATGGCCTCGGGGTCCTGGGACCGAAGGAGAAGATGACGGTGGCTGCGGCTGAGGCCGTCATCCTCCGTTTCGACGAGCCTCTGATAGACGATGACATCATCGCGATCGCGTGGCTGACTCGCCTGGATGCCCAGGCCCTCAAGGCAGCTACTGGCATGCTTGGCCCTGACGGAGAGGCCTCCAGCCGTCCAGTCTCCCCATGTTAGTTCACCACTATAGTCGACAACGACCAACCATGGGTTGGATGAAGTTAGGTTGTAGTATGTTTGCCTTAGGGCTCGCGAGTTGTAACAGTAGCTGGGCATGGTTGCTAGATGTTTGCCGGCGGGGTTATTGGGCCTATTGGTGGCTGCCGGCAACCCCCGGATGGTAGGATTGTGTACTTGTCTCTATTTTCAGTAAAACATAGTCGTCGTCGTCCATGTCGGGCTCGTCTCCATGGCCAGCCTCTTGCGAATGATCTTGGTTCCAAATGACTAGCACAACCTGCCCGATCATGAGCTGCAATGTCTGGGGCCTAAACAACCCCACCCGATGCTCTGTAGTGCAAGACACTACAAACACACACCACCTCACCATTCTTTGCATTCAGGAGACCAAGCTTGAGGAGTGGACAGCCGCGATTGCTAGGGAAGTAGGGGGCAGAGACTTGATGAATGCATCGTCTTGCCAGCTAATGGCACAAGAGGAGGCGTTGCCATCTTCTGGGATTCGACCTCGGTCTGAATCTAGTCCCATGCGATCGGCGAGTTCTCCATCACGGTCAAAGTTTCAGTCCTCTCCTCAGGGTCTCGTTTTTGGCTGACAACGGTCTATGGTCCATCTGAGGGGGTGCGAAAGGATAGTTTTCTGGTTGAACTAGTGAGAAGCGCCCCTCCCCAAGGCGAGCCCTGGCTCCTCAATGGTGATTTCAACATTATCTAGGAGACCCGCGACAAAAACAATAGCAACATAAATAGGAGGATCATGGGAAAATTTAGAGCAGCAATCGTCGCTGGTGAGCTAAGAGAGATCAAATGCGAAAATGGGTGTTTTACATGGAGTAGCGAACGCCAGGACCCAACTCTTGCGAGTATAGATAAGTTTTTCTGCACAGTCGAATGGGATGGCATGTTCCCTGATTTCATGCTGCACGCGGCTTCCACCTCATGCTCGGATCACTGCCCGCTGCTCCTCGTAGCAGCTGCAACCCCTCGCCAGGCGCCGCGGTTCCGTTTCATTCTAGCCAAGGTTCCCTCGTTTTCACGAGACTGTAGAAAGAGCATGGCAACGCCCAGTCCCAGCAACTTGTGCTTTCGCTCGCCTGAACATTAAGATGCATCGGGTAGCCAGAGACCTAAAAATTTGGAGTAAATAGTTGTTTAGTGATGCAAAAGTACAACTGTAGCTGGCAATGCTGGTTATGCTATGCCTGGACATCACACAAGAACGCCGGCCCCTCACAGAGGGAGAATTCCACCCACGAAAGCTTTGGAAACTGTGAATCCTAGGGCTAGCGGTGGTGGAGAGGGCTCGAAAATGCCAGGCATCTAGGATAACATGGCTGCGAGCAGGCGATGCCCAAACGGCCTTCTTCCAGGCCAAGATCAATGTCAGGCACATAAAAAACTTCAGTCACTCATTGCAAGGACCGGCTGGAGTTGCCACAACTCATGATGAAAAGGATGAACTAGTCCACAGACATTTCGATAGATCTTTAGGGACTAGACAGGGCCGAGCCAGCATAATTGATTGGAGCTACATCGACATGCCATGGGTGCAAGGAGGCGGGCTAGACAACCGTTTCACAGAGCATGAAGTGTGGCAAGCAATCAAACAATCGCCGGAGAAATCACCTGGCCCGGACGAGTTCTCCGGTGTTTTCTTCAGAACTTGCTGGCAAACCATAAGGAGGGATATCATGGAGGTTTTCCATCAGTTCTACCACCTCGCCGGAGGAAATTTCCAGATGCTCAACACAGCTATTGTAGTGCTACTTCCAAAGAAAGACATCGCCGCTACAATCACCGACTACAAGTCCATTAGTCTGATACACTCCATAGCAAAACTGATCCCGAAAGTGCTCTCCCTCCGCTTAGCTATGGTGATTCAAAACTTGATCTCTCCGCCGCAGACGGGTTTCCTCCGAACCAAATGCATACATGACATCTTCCTCTACGTGCAAAACTGCGTCAAGTCCCTCCACGCTAAGAAGACGCCGGTCCTGCTACTCAAATTAGACATCTCAAAGGCCTTCGATAATGTGTCTTGGGATTATCTGCTAGAGCTGCTTCAACAGCTAGGTTTTAGCGCGCGATGGCGAGATTGGATTGCTCTCCTCCTCTCCACCTCCTCGTCGACCTTCCTGCTCAACGGCATCGCAGGGCCAAGGATTAGACACCGCAAGGGGCTGCGGCAGGGTGACCCTCTCTCGCCGCTCTTATTTATCCTAGCCATTGATCCACTACATAGAGTGCTCAAAGCGGCGGTGGAGCAAGACCTGATTGCACCATTGCCAGGCTGAGAGATCAAGCTCAGAGTCAGCCTCTATGCGGACTACGCGGTCATCTTCGCAAACCCGGACCGGCATGAAATAGACCCCATCATGAAGATCCTCAATGAGTTCGGAAAAGCCATTGGCCTACATGTCAACCCGGCGAAATCAACAGCAACACCGGTCAGATGCGAGAATTTTGATCTCGTTGAGATCCTCGGTAGTTTTGGAGGCTCCATTACCTTCTTCCCTATAAAATACTTAGGCCTCCCCATGACGACCGTGCGGCTTAGATTAGTGCACCTGCAGTTCCTCATCGATAGAATTAGAGCTAGGTTAGCAGGATGGAAAGGTCGGCTGCTCCCTTTTGCCAGTAGAAGAGTGCAGGTCCGGAGCGTCCTCAGCGCGATGCCCACCTTTGCCCTCTTAGTGCTGCGAGTGCCACCAAAGCTTCTCAAGGAGATTGACAAGTGCAGGAGGAGATTCCTTTGGAAGCAGGAGGAGGAAATAACAGGGGCGAGCTGCAAGGTAAACTGGCCAACGGTGTGTACTCCAACTAAGAGGGGTGGGCTCGGGATCCTGGACCTTCAAAGTTTCAGCCGAGCCCTTCGGCTTCGTTGGCTATGGATTGCATGGAATGACCTGGATAGATCATGGGTTGGCACACCACCGCCATGCGACAAGGATGACAGAGAATTATTTGTCGTAGCAACAACGGTGACTGTTGGCGATGGCAAAACAGCGATCTTCTGGCAATCAACCTGGCTGGGACCAGGAACCCTTGCTCAGAGGTACCCAAACCTGTTCCGCCACTCCCGGCGCAAAAACAGGACTGTCTATGAAGCGTTGCACAACCACGCTTGGATTAGCGACCTTGAGCATGGTGATGTCAACCAGCTACTGCCAAATTTCCTGCAGCTGCACCGAAGAATTCGAGAGGCAAACATCACACTCAATGGAGAGGAAAGGGACCAAATTCGGTGGAACCTAGAGGCGAAGGGACGATACACAGCAAACTTTGCTTACAAAATGCAGTTCCAAGGCCGACACTTTGTTAGATTTCGATGACATCATATGAAAAACTTGGGCTCCAGGGAAGATAAAGATGTTTTTTTGGCTGCTACTACAGGACCGAGTCTGGTCCAACGACAGGCTCCAGCATCGGGGATGGCCGAACGACTATTTCTACCAGCTCTGCCATAGAAATCTTGAAACAAGCAAGCACATATTGTGGGAATGCCCCAAGGCATGGAGCGTGTGGCAACAGGTGGCATCATGGCGCGGGTTCTCCACCTTCACGCCAAAGGATGAGTGGTGCCAGAAGCGGCTGATGTTGATCATCAGAGAAATCATCAACAAGGCAGCGCCAAAGGAAAGGAAAGGAGCAAAAACCATACTGCTGGCAGTATGCTGGGAGATCTGGGAAGAACGGAATAGATGCACTTTCCAAAACAAGGCAGCCTCCACCTCTGGCATTGTGAGGGATTTAAGAAACTCGATGGAGTTATGGAGACTCGCTGGAGCAAACTGTATTGCGAGCCCCTTTGGGGAACCACCATGAGATTTTTGGCTTCTAGATGCCTTTTTATGTTCTTCTCCTTTTCATCCTTGGTCCCGACTGAAAGATCATGGATGTCGCCTAGAGGGGGGTGAATAGGCGCTTTAAAATAATTACGGTTTAGGCTTGAACAAATGCGGAATAAACCTAGCGGTTAATTTGTCAAGCACAAAACCTACAACAACTAGGCTCACCTATGTGCACCAAAAACTTATGCTAAGCAAGATAAACTACTAGGTGATAGCAAGATATATGATAAGAAACAATATGGCTATCACAAAGTAAAGTGCATAAGTAAAGAGCTCGGGTAAGAGATAACCGAGGCACGCGGAGACGATGATGTATCCCGAAGTTCACACCCTTGCGGATGCTAATCTCCGTTTGGAGCGGTGTGGAGGCACAATGCTCCCCAAGAAGCCACTAGGGCCACCGTAATCTCCTCACGCCCTCGCACAATGCAAGATGCCGTGATTCCACTAAGGGACCCTTGAGGGAAGTCACCGAACCCGTACAAATGGCAACCCTTGGGGGCGGTCACTGAACCCGTACACTTTGGCAACCCTTGGGGGCGGTCACCGGTACCCGTCAAATTGCTCGGGGCGATCTCCACAACCTAATTGGAGACCCCGACGCTTGCCTGGAGCTTTACACCACAATGATTAAGCTCCGAACAACACCAACCGTCTAGGGCGCCAAGGCACCCAAGAGGAACAAGCTCTAGGGTGCCCAAACACCCAAGAGTAATAAGCTTCTCAAACTTCACTTCCACGTATCACCGTGGAGAACTCAAACCGATGCACCAAATGCAATGGCAAGGGCACACGGAGTGCCCAAGTCCTTCTCTCTCAAATCCCACTGAAGCAACTAATGCTAGGGAGGAAAATGAGAGGAAGAACAAGAAGGAGAACACCAAGAACTCGAAGATCTAGATCCAAGGGGTTCCCCTCACAAAGAGGAGAAAGTGATTGGTGGAAACGTGGATCTAGATCTCCTCTCTCTTTTCCCTCAAGAACTAGCAAGAATCATTGGAGGGATTGAGAGTTAGCTAGCTCGAAGAAGGTCAACAATGGGGGAAGAACACGAGCTAAAAGGATTAGGTTCATTGGGGAAGAAGACCCCCTTTTATAGGTGGGGAAAATCCAACCGTTATGCTCACAACCCACACAGAGCGGTACTACCGCTCCAAGGAGCGGTACTACCGCTAGGGCGGAAGTACCCCTTTGAAAAACAACAGCGAGGAGGCAAAAGGCCATAAGAACCACCGGAGCGGTACTTCCGCTCGTCCTCACGGTACTACCGCTCGACCTCACGGTACTACCGCAAATGGTAGCAGTACTACTGCTTGCGAGCGGTACTAAAAAAATGCATCCGGGCCTACCACCGCAAGACTTGGGACGAGTTTTTGGTCCGGAGCGGTACTACCGCTGTAGGAGCCGCGGTAGTACTGCTCTGGAGCGGTAGTAAAAAATTACATCCACTCCAATTTGCGGTAGTACCGCTGCAGCCTTTTTAGAACACCAAAACTGCCACAACTTTTGCAAACGGACTCTGAATTCGATGAAACCAAGTTTGTTGGAAAGCTAGCGACAAGGGCTAACACAATCTTGAAAGAAATATCAATAAGAAGCAAATGAGAAAAGGCCCATAAGAAAATGGTGAGAACCCTTCCTCGGAAAAGACCGGTAAAACCTCCAACACCGAAAACATCATAGAAGATGCATGCGAACTCCGTTTTCGATGAACTCAAGCTTGTCATCAAGATGACCATAAGCTATAAGACTCACAAAGAGAACCAACCAAGAAGCAAGAAATATGATGCAAGGATGCAATGGTTTGAGCTCTCTACTAACGATACGATCAAGCTACCAACTTGAGAGCCCCCCTTGATAGTACGGCAAACGATCCTATAACCCGGTCTCCAAACTACCACCATGAGACCGGTAAAATAGAAAACCTATCAAGGGCAAACCTTCGCCTTGCACATGGTCCACTTGAGCTAGATGATGACGATCTTGACTCCCTCAAGTTGGACCACCTTTCTTGATTGCGTTGGCTCGATGAAGACTAGATGATTGCTCCCCCATAGTCCACTATGGGTGAGCCACTCTTCGGCACATCTTCATAAGTCCATTGTCACCACAATGGACGGCAAGCTTCAAGCACTTGATCTCTTCGCGATGATCCACTTGAACTTGCACACGGCAATCTTGATGACGATCACCACTTGATGTCATCCTCTCCATGGGTTGAGTGATATCTTCCTCTTGACACAAGCCCATGAACACGTACCTAACCCCACGTAGAACTCTCACATAAACCATGGGTTAGTTCACAAAGTGCAATGGACAATGCTTACCATACCATGGGATCACTTGATCCCTCTCGGTACATCTTCTACTCTTTGTGAGTTGATCAACTTGATTCACTCTTAACTTAGTCTTGATCAACCTTGAATCTTTCCAACTCTCTTCGTTTGGATGATGTCTTGAAGGTAAATATGAATGATCACAAAATCTTCTTCTTCAAGACATGCTTGCAATAAGCTCAACTCTCAAATGACCAATCTTTGGATAATTCCTTGAATAGCACCTTGGTCGACACAAACTCTCCTTGAAACCAACACATGTACTCCAAGAAAAGCCTATGGACAAAACCTTCAAATATAACTCAAGGAAACCATTAGTCCATAGAGATTGGCATCAATTACCAAAACCAAACATGGGGGCACCGCTTGTTCTTTCAATCTCCCCCATTTTGGTAATTGATGACAATCACTTTCACGAGAGTTTATATAAGGAATTATGCATCACCAAGCAATGCAACAACCAATAATGCATGTGTATGAGATGCAAATGCTTAGGAAACATAAACCAAAGCTTCTCCACAAAACTCTCTGAAACTTCTCCCCCATTGGCATCGATTGCCAAAATGGGCGAAAAGCTTAGAGGGCCAATATAGATTGTGGTCCTCCATAAATTGTGTATTTCTCAACAAGAGAGTGGAATGCAATACACATATCCAACAGTAAATACTTGGAGGAAGACAAACTATATTGAGGCCCAAAGATTCCAAAAGGAAGATATGCCACAAAGACATAATCAAAGAGAGAAACAAGCAATCAAGCAATCAAAAGATACCAATTGAAGCAAGCTATCAAAAGATACCAATTGAACCAACTAGGCCAATGATCCTACGAGCCACATGAATAAAGGATATTATGATAAGAGCGGAGTAGAGTTCTAAAGAAACTAGAGAAGCTCCCCATGATTTGTGCACATCAAGAATTTTTGTATTTGGATACAAAGTGCACAAAATAGGATCATAGCTCCCCCAAAATCAATAGAAACTTACAACAAGTGCAAGTGAGCATATAGGAAACTAAGCCTAGTACATGTAACAAACACATGGTTGAGCAATAAGTGAAAAAGGCAACTTAAGAATGGGCTCAACCAAAATGATGTGTGTGAGTCAAGGCAATGCACTTGAGAAGACTAATGTATGGATGAGCATTAAGCATCAATAAAGTCTTGAAAAAAATGAGGCAACACAGTGCAAGGCCTATCATTCCCACATACAACTAGCAAATGGGTTCACAAGCTAACTAATAAGCGTATAAAGAACCTATGCTTGTGACAACCCGCGGTCAAGATAGAAGATGAAAGGCGCATCAAGACGAGGGATGCCAATTAAGATGGCAAAAACCTCATCAAGATAAGCATGAGGAAAATAATCTTCACCACACAAGAGCGCATCAAGATGCAACGATAGAAGACACGCACTCAAGGCAAAAGCTTTCATGGAGCCACCAAAGAAATAACATAAGAAAGACAAGGTGGACGTGAAAGAAAGGATATCATCTAGATATGCAACTTCTCTCAAGTGTATAAGATTCTAGGTAGACGAAATCATGATGATATATATATTTACAAAGAAGGATGTACACCCGAAATAGTTACAACATGAAGGAACAAGATATCCAAAAGGAAGTCATACATATACCAATAAGATATTTGCTTGAGAGCATAGCACACGGCTAGATATGGTCTTATTATGTATAAATGAATTCCAACCACACGAACATCAAAGACATCACAACTAGCAACAAGACATCATTGTTGGGATGCTTTGAGAAAGGAAACAAGTATCACAAGAAAGAATGGATAACATGCCATGATACGACCTACACAAGGTCGATGCAAGAAATGTGTGCATGAAGTATATGAAGATACTTGTTACCGAGATAACATTGGAAGGATGTAGTAGATACCCATTGAAGGTACAAAGTAGTTCATTGATCATCCTAGCTTGACTCCGATAAGCACATGGTGACAACACCTTCCTTGTGAGTGAGCCGAGCATCCAATGCATCTCCACTTTGAAAGTGCGTTATATCGACTAGAGGGGGGGTGAATAGGCGATTTTTATGAAAGTCTTCAAAACGTGGAAGTTATGAAGACAAATGATAGAAATAAACCTATTACCCTGCAGCGGAAGGTAGACTACACTAGGCAAGCCATAGTCAAGTATTCCATAGAGTGAAAGCACAATGACTAATAGCAGCAATGTAGTAAGGATCAGGTAGGAAGATATTGTGAAGCCACATAGAACACGCAGTCACTCAGTGAAGACAAAAGATAGTGCAAACATACAATGACTTCACAAGGAGTAACAGTAAGTAAAGGGAAGGGAAGATGAAACCAGTGACTCGCTGAAGACAATGATTTGTTGGACCAGTTCCAGTTGCGGTGACAACTGTACGTCTGGTTAGGGCGGCTAGGTATTTAAACCTTAGGACACACAGTCCCGGACACCCAGTCCTGAACACGTAGCTCAGGACACCCAGTCCTCACCGTATTCCCCTTGAGCTAAGGTCACACAGACCTCGCCCAATCACTCTAGTAAGTCTTCAAGGTAGACTCCCAAACCTTCACAGACTTCGTTCACCGGCAATCCACAGTGTCTCTTGGATGCTCAGAATGCGACGCCTAACCGGCTGGAGGATGCACAGTCCTCAAGTGTAATAAGTCTTCAGATCACACAGACAAGAAGACTTAAGTGATGCCTAATTCTCTTTGGCTCTGGGTGGTTAGGGCTTTATCCTCGCAAGGAATTCTCTCTCAAAGGATTCGAGGTGGGTTGCTCTCAAACGACAAAAGCCGTACTCTGAATCTGAGCAGCCAACCGTTTATGGTTGTAGGGGGTGGGCTATTCATAGCCACTTGGCAACCCGACCTGATTTGTACGAAATGACCCTGGGTCACTAAGGAACTGACACGTGTTCCAACGGTAAGATTTCAAACTCACACGGCAACTTTACTTGGGCTACAAGCAAAGCTGACTTGTCCGACTCTGGACAAGATTCGCTCTCATAGTCTTCACTCGAAGACATAGGTTTTGGTTAGGCATCACTTCAGTCATTCTGACTGGTTCTCTTGGACCCCACTTAACAGTATGGTGGTTCCTATGACTCAACAAAGAAGAAAAAGAACTACGAAAGATCTAGGTCTTCGAGCTCCATAGGCTTCATGTGATGTCTTCTCTTGTCATAGTCTTCAATGTGAATTTCTTCATATACCACCTTTGACTTCAATGTCTTCATACATTTTTAGGGGTCATCTCTGGTAGGAAAACCAAATCAATGAGGGACTTCTACCTGTGTTATCCTGCAATTCTCACAAACACATTAGTCCCTCAACTAGGTTTGTCGTCAATACTCCAAAACCAACTAGGGGTGGCACTAGATGCACTTATAATCTCCCCCTTTTTGGTGATTGATGACAAACTAGTTGAAGTTTTCAACGGTGAATATAATCTGTGAAATTGTAAAGGATAAGGAATTGTCTTCATAAGTTGCAAGGGCTCCCCCTGAAGATGTGCATATAAGTAATTTGCTTTTGGAATGCAAATGCACATGGCAGGTTGTACTTGTGGAGATCCACTTCAACTTATGATGACAATCCACTATGCATGTGAAAGTATATGAAGATAATGACATGCATAATGGAAAATGGACGTCTGCAGAATGATCTAAGTGCGGAATTTATCATCGCTCATGCGGAATTTATCATCGCAACACAAGGTGGCAGATAAGTATCAGACGACCATCGAGTTTAAGTGTTACAACTCAAAGAACCAAATGTAGCAAAACGAGAGTTGTAAGCATGAAACAAAATATAAAGCACCCGCCCATATGGACCCGCTTGAAGACTATCAACCTCATATGCTTCTCCCCCTTTTGTCAGTAAGGACCAAAAAGGTTTAAAGACATAGAGCATCTACTCGTTCCCATGAGGAGTAGGTGAAGCACCAGGGTCGTTGGTGGTGTTTGGCGGTGCTGAAGAGCTTGGAGCAGAGTCGAAGCGTGCTGAAGGAGGTGGCGGTGAAGTAGCATCGTATTCATCCTCGATCACTCTGGCATTCACAATTGCAGCAGAGGAAGAGAACTCAGAGTCTTCAAGGGATGGAGTTCGTCGTAGCACTGCCCTTCGAGGAGGTGTGGAGTCAAACTTGAATCGCTCAGTGAAGCCATCCTCTTGAAGATCATCTTCAGAACACATCAGCGTTAGCCCTTTCCATGTGCGGCGAGAGGTTTCATGGGCAACAAAAGCATTCTTGGTGGCAAGATTGCGAATGCGATTAACATCCACCAAGAGGCTTTGCATCTGACGCTTCAGCCAGTCATGATGCCTATCCTGTTTCTAATGAAGAGCCGCAAGAAGCTCTTGGTCATTGAGAACACGAGTGCGCTTCTTGGGTCGTGGAGCAGTTGTACTGCCAGTGGCTTCAGTGAGAGCAGGATGTGGTGCACGTGTAGTGCCAGCCAAAGGATACACATGAGTTACGGCTTCCACGCCTTCAACGTTCTGAGTGAAACTTTGATGCTCTGCATTCTGAAGACTGAGAGGTTCCTTGGCAGGCTCAGGATAGATGGCTTCAATAGACATATCCACATCAGGCAAAAAGATCCGATGGTTGCGGGCCGAGGGCTGATATGAGATAGCGGAGTGAAGTTTGATCAGCCGCATCACCCAAGGGGCGTAGAATTTCAAACCATACAGATCAGAGCCAGATGCAGCAAGTTGGCGAATGAAGAAATCCTGTGTATTGAAGCATTTTCCATGAAGAATGTAGAAGACCAAAGTCTTCATTGCACCTTCCAGCTTGGCATGGGGAGAATGTCCTTTGATTGGCCAGAGAGTTCGCCTTATGATGTGATAAATGGTTCTTGGCAGATACTCAAGGTCTTCAACAAAGAACTCCATGGGATAAGCAGCATCTTGGGGCAATGGCTTCATCATACTGAGCATCTGACTCATATTAGGTTCAGTCTTCTGAAAGATGCTCTCAATAGCTTCACTATGAAGCTGATAGCCATGCTCGTAGAGATCGCCAGGAGTGGGCAAACCAGTGAGCTCAATGATGTCAAAGGCTTTGGCTTCGTGATGAACGTTTCCTGTCATCCACTCCAGGACCCAAGTCTTCGGATCTCTGTTATACCCGCGAATGTGAAGTGTGGCATAGAATTGGAGCAACAACTCTTCATTCCAATGCTCTTGGTCAGTGACGAATGGCAGCAATCCAACTTCTTTGAAGCAATCCATAGCTTCTTCCAGACAGGGCAGACCAGCTATAGCTTCAATGTCAAGACGCTTGTGGGGGAAGATGTGATCTTGATTGTATAGAATGCAGGAGTAATAGCTTCGCTGCGGATAGCTCCAGAACTGATCAGATGATATCCTTTCCCTTGAGTAGGGGTTCCTGGAGCTATTGAAGAATGTGTTGTCTGCTCTGAAGCCATTGATATTGAAGGATCCAGGTGCTGATGCAGGACTTGGGAACCTGGGCAATCTTGGTATTGGCTTCTGTACCTGAGGCATGTGCTCAACATGATAGTCGAACTGGGGACCGGCAGCAGGTGCAGGAACAGAAGCAGTGGGATCAGTGGCTTCGCTGACTTCTGATGCTTTTGTTGGGGAGGGCTCCACATTAGCTTCAGTCATGACAGCGTCAGTGGCTTCATTGGTGGTGGTGGTGGCAGCCTCAAGATTTTCAACCTCCACTTGATGAGCTGGAGGGTCGGTCACAATCATGTTCTCCTCGAGAACCGCTTCTTGGTGGGACAGGGGAGTAGCAGCTTGTGGGACTTCTTCTTCATTGGCTGATGCAGCCGGAATGTCTTCAGCAGTTTCAGCTTCAGACGTAGAGACTGGAGGCCTAGGTCCTTTGCGAAGCCTGCGCAACGCAGGCGACGCCTGTGTAGTTGGAGTTGGCTGGGCCTCAAAGTCTTCTTCCTCTTGTGGGCGATCAGCCCATGAAGCATCCTGAGCGATTAGCGTCAGAGGACGACCAATGCTGATGAGTTCGCTGTTCTCGAGCTGAGGAAGGACTGCACCATCTTCTACATGGTCATGTTGACCAATGTCTTCAACAGCGATGGGATCAGCTACTGGAAAGTCTTCAGCTTCATGAGCCTTTGTGAAAGCAGGCTCATGGATTGTCAGTTGACGTTCAACGTCAGGACGAACCATGGAAATGGGTTCAACTATCAAAGGCTCTGTGGGAGCAGCCCGATCTTTCTTGGTCTTCCTCTTCTTCTTGGAGGGGGCAATAGGAGAGGCTTCATGATGTTTCCTCTTCCTGGCTTCAGCCTCAGCAGTCCTCGTCTTCTTGAGCTCTAAAGCGGTTGACCGGCTTTTTGGCTTCGAGCCAGTCATTCTAGTTGGGAAGACAATGGGATCTGCTTCCTGCCTTGGTGCGTCAGGTTCAGCCATAGCGGGCTTCTTCATCTTCTTTGCTGCCATCCTGGGGTCGATGCCAGGACGCCCAAGGGCCTTGCGCTTCTCAGCCTCATTGTAGGCCTGCACACATTTGTCAGCCAGAACCTTCATGCGCTCACGAGAACCTTGAGCTTCTGCACGTTTCTTGAGAAAGGCTTCCTTGAGCTCGTGCAGCATAATCTTGAAGTTCTTCACCTCTTGCACGCTGAGCTTGGCCATATGCTTCTTGAACTGAGCCTTTTCATAGTCAATCTTTTGCTTCAGTTCAACAATGCGCTGGGCGATAGCTAACTATGAAGCAATGGCGCCATGGAAGGCGACGCTGAGGCCAATGGGTAGTTGCAGATCTTCGAAGCTGATGTTTGGCGTGTCAAACCATTCATCAATGAAGTTTTGGATGATTGTTACATCAAAGAGAGGCAGATCATTGAAGATTTCTGCTTCTTCTTTGCTCTTGATGAGTTGCTCAAGAGCGTCATCTGCAAGATCTTCATCACTTGACAGATCAATGGCATCATTGCGCAAAATGGCAGCAACTGTTAGCTCTTGGCCGGTGTGAGGCAGAGGCATCTTGACCTTCTGGGGCTTGGAGATGCATGACAAATCTTCAGACTGCACACTGTCTTCAGGAGGTGCAGTTGCCAGTGGCTTCGCTCGTGAGAGTTTTGGAGCAGAGGCAGGCTTTGAAGCTTTTGGCTGCTTCTTTGGCTTCGGTGCTGCAGGCGCTTCATCTGATTCAGCGATATCTGCAGGCTCATTCACGGCTATCCCTTGAACCAAGATATGGGTGATGAGACCTTCAAGGTTGTAGAAAGGACCGATGACATTGGGTTCTGCATCACGTGTGCCGTCAACCCTTGGAGCAGAAGGACCAGGGTTGAAGTCTAGTCCCAATGTCTTCTTGTTCTGCTTTGCTGAGTTCTGGGCAAACTGGAAGTTGCGCTTGAACAGAATGTCGTCACGACACCATAGCAGGGACGATGGGTCAGCATCCGTAGGTTGTGGTCCACGGACCATGAAGGGATAGAAGCCTTGTTCAATGGCTTCATCTCTGGTCCTGGGTTGAAGATTTTTGTAGAGGATGTCTCCCCATGGTCGCTTGATGGCATTTTTTTCAGCATATTCCTTGGTCACAAATCTGTACTTGAATCACTGTTCTGCCCAATAGCGTCGAATCCATTGGATTCGTGTCTTGCGCTGATTGTAATCCTCTTCAGGATCTGTCTTGTACAGCTCTGAGAGGTCATCAGGCAGATCTCTTGATGTTTCTCCTCGACGCTTTCTGCCACCCTTCCTTGCTGATTTTTCTGAAGCCATGAACCTTAATCTGAAAGGCTTCAATACGTTCAGAGGCTTCAAAGGTTTTCGCTTGCTGGACAAACAGGAACTGGCTTCGGGAGAATTTATGTGATGCTATAAGAATTCTGCAAATGAATGCAGACTATGAGAACCAAAGGATTCTCCCACGGACATGTACCTGTGACAGCATTAAGGTGCGAGGGAAGGGGAAGAGGTCATATGCATTCTCAGAAGATTTTGAAGATAAATCAGTTTAGAAGACATTAACCTCATTGTGCGAAGACATTCACTCATAGATAAGGAGTTGGTTCCAGATTTGTACGAATCCACAGATCAGTACAAGTGAGGAATCTAACTACTTTGTGAAGCATAATTGAATATACTAGGCATGTTATGAGATGCAGTATGAGAGATATCTAACTTGTGTGAATAGAAACTGCTTGTGGTAGAAAGTGACAAAGCCATAGGATCAACGGTGCCGTAAAAAGGAAGTTTTATTTACCACACTAAGAACTGCTAGACGGAGTGGAAGATGAGGCCGAGCAGTTCGATCTTCCGTGCCCTAACTTGGCGACCGAGGACACCTACGGCGACGGCGGAGAGGATGATGTCCGCGGTCGGCATGAAGACGGTGTCGGAGAGGTTGCGGCAGTGAAGCGCTTCATCGCCGGCGTCGTTGAGGGCTAGCGGTGGCGCTAGGGTTCGTGCGAGAGTGGAAGAAGAGATAATGACCGTCGTGAAGTGTGTATTTATAGGTACAGGGGCAGCACTGCGTTATTACACAGGTGCCCCTGGCGATTCGCATCTGAGGAACACGTGGCCATCATGCAGAATTTTGGGGTTTGTTCCACGTCCCACGCACGCCTGGATTGTCAGGGTGGTCGTTCCTACTTCTCCGGGTTTCATGTGGAGGAATGAGCATTGAAAGTGGACTTAAGGTTTGTCTTTGTATCTTCTGCTGACAAGGATGCAGAGAAGACATTCGACAGTTTCAATAGAATGCATATGATTTGGAGAGATAGAGTTTGAGATAGATAGCATAGAGAGGTTAGGGTCCGATCACATTCACTTAGTTCAAAAGATTCAACAAGAAGACATAGCTATAAGTGAATGTTGTAGAGGACAGAACACTAGTATATATATATAATCAACATAGTGAAGATAATTATGAAGACATGTTGAGATTGAAGCCAAACCAAATGTGAAGACATAGCAAGGTAACGCCATGAGTGAAACACTTCAAAATAGAACATTTGGTGGTGGCGTTACCCACCATATAGGAAGTATTAGACCCAGACACGGCGCACAATTATCGTGGCGCTCCGAAGTCAAATTCCACATTAATGTATTCACACTTAGAATATATGTCTCCATTGATTGAAGATATACTTTACTTCGTGTGTTGCACATCTAAGTCATCAATATGCATAAGGGTTAGGATGTGTGCCTGATCACAGGACATTTGAGGATTCCAGGATATTTAGCTCACACCGTAACTTGCAAAATCTCTTCTCATCCAAGGGCTTGGTGAAGATATCTGCCAATTGCTCTTCAGTGTTGACGTGTATGATATCAATATCTTCCTTCACAACATGATCTCTGAGAAAGTGATGACGAATTTCAATGTGCTTTGTCTTCGAGTGCTGAACTGGGTTGTTGGCAATCTTGATGGCGCTTTCGTTGTCGCAGTAGAGTGGCACTTGCTTCAGATGAATGCCATAGTCTTTGAGCGTTTGCTTCATCCACAGAAGCTGAGCGCAGCAAGATCCAGCAGCAATGTATTCAGATTCAGCAGTGGAGAGAGATACACAGTTCTGCTTCTTTGAAGACCAACATACAAGTGATCGTCCCAGAAAGTGACTTGTGCCTGATGTAGACTTGCGATGAACTTTGTCACCAGCATAATTAGCATTCGAGAATCCAACCAGATCAAACTATGAGCCCTTTGGATACCATAATCCTAGAGTTGGGGTGTGAGCCAAATATCGAAGAATTCGCTTCACATCTAAGTGATGCGACTCCTTTGGTGCCGCTTGAAATCGAGCACACATGCAAACACTAAGCATAATATCTGGCCTAGATGCACATAGATAAAGTAAAGAACCAATCATGGAGCGGTATACCTTTTGATCGAACTCTTTACCATTGTCGTCAGGACCCAGATGATGCTTGGCTGACATTGGCGTCATGAAGCCTTTGCAGTCTTGCATACCGAACTTCTTCAGGCAATCTTTGAGATACTTCTCTTGAGATATGAAGATGTCGTTGCGTTGCTGTCATATTTGAAGACCGAGAAAGAACTTCAGCTCTCCCATCATAGACATTTGATATTGCTCTTGCATCATATATCCAAACTCTTCACTGTACTTCTGATTGGTGCAGCCGAAGATAATGTCATCCACATATATTTGGCACACAAACAGTTCACCATCATATGTCTTCGTGAAGAGAGTGGGGTCGAGAGAACCAGTTATGAAGCCTTTGCTCTTTAGGAAGTATTTGAGTGTGTCATACCAGGCCCGAGGGGCTTGTTTGAGGCCATACAGTGCCTTGTTGAGCTTGTATACCATGCCAGGATGTTTTGGATCTTCAAAGCCAGGAGGTTGTGCAACATACACTTCTTCTTCAATCTTGACATTGAGGAAGGCGCTCTTCACATCCATTTGATAAATAAGTATGTTGTGATGATTTGCATAGGCCAGCAGTATGCGTATGGCTTCAAGTCTAGCCATAGGAGCAAATGTTTCATCGAAGTCAATGCCTTCCACTTGAGTATATCCTTGAGCAACGAGACGAGCATTGTTTCTGACAACTTGACCATGCTCATCTTGCTTGTTGCGGTATATCCATTTGGTGCCTATTATGTTGTGCTTCCGAGGATCGGGACGCTTGACCAGTTCCCATACATTATTCAGCTCAAACTGTTGAAGCTCGTCTTGCATAGCTTGAATCCATTCAGGTTCCATGAAGGCTTCTTCAACTTTCTTGGGTTCTGTTATTGAGACGAATGCGAAGTGCCCACAGAAATTTGCTAGCTGAGTTGCCCTTGAACGAGTGAGTGGACCGGGTGCATTGATGCTATCAATTTGTGACGCCCCCGATTCAATCGTACACTAATCATGCACGCAAACGTGTACGATCAAGATCAGGGACTCACGGGAAGATATCACAACACAACTCTAAAACATAAATAAGTCATACAAGCATCATAATACAAGCCAGGGGCCTCGAGGGCTCGAATACAAGTGCTCGATCATAGACGAGTCAGCGGAAGCAACAATATCTGAGTACAGACATAAGTTAAACAAGTTTGCCTTAAGAAGGCTAGCACAAACTGGGATACAGATCGAAAGAGGCGCAGGCCTCCTGCCTGGGATCCTCCTAAACTACTCCCGGTCGTCATCAGCGGGCAGCATGTAGTAGTAGGCACCTCCAGTGTAGTAGGGGTCGTCGTCGACGGTGGCGTCTGGCTCCTGGACTCCAGCCTCTGGTTGCGACAACCAGAAAGAAAGGAAAGGGGAGAAAAAGGGGAAGAAAGGAACCGTGAGTACTCATCCAAAGTACTCGCAAGCAAGGAACTACACTACATATGCATGGGTATATGTGTAAGGAGGCCATATCAGTGGACTGAACTGCAGAATGCCAGAATAAGAGGGGGATAGCTAATCCTGTCGAAGACTACGCTTCTCGCAACCACCGTCTTGCATCAAGTAGAAGAGAGTAGATTGAAGTCCTCCAAGTAGCATCTCCAAGTAACATCTCCAAATAGCATCTCATAGCATAATCCTACCCGGCGATCCCCTCCTCATATCCCTGAGGTAGAGCGACCACCGGTTGTATCTGGCACTTGGAAGGGTGTGTTTTATTAAGTATCCGGTTCTAGTTGTCATAAGGTCAAGGTACAACTCCAAGTCGTCCTGTTACCGAAGATCACGGCTATTCGAATAGATTAACTTCCCTGCAGGGGTGCACCACATAACCCAACACGCTTGATCCCATTTGGCCGGACACACTTTCCTGGGTCATGCCCGGCCGCGGAAGATCAACACGTCGCAGCCCCACCTAGGCAAAACAGAGAGGCCAGCACGCCGGTCTAAACCTAAGCGCACAGGGGTCTGGGCCCATCGCCCATAGCACAC
>NC_041392.1:147684050-147692898 GCF_002162155.2 Triticum dicoccoides
GAGGCGGCGGCCGTCCGGCGATGTGGTCCCGGCGTCGGGGTCAACGAGATCGGGGCCGATCCCGATCCGGATCGGTGAGGGAGGAGAAGGGGATCGAGGGGGAGTGGGGGGAGGCGTCGGCTAGGGTTTCGCCGCCCGGGGGGGTTATGGGAGTGAGGGGGGCCGGATGGGCCAATGGGCTGGTCGGCTGGGCCGGTTGGCCCAGTTGGCCAGAGGGTTTTCCCCCCGTAGTTATTAGGTTTATTTTCCTTTTCTTATTTTTCCTTTTCTGTTTTAATTCATTTTAAAATATTCAGACACTTTATAAAAATGTGTGCACCCCACCATAATTAACCTTGTAATATTTGACAACCCCCGAACATTTTAGTTTGATTTTTTTGAAAACTTTTATTGCCATCATAATTTTGAATTGAATTTCGAAACCGTTTTGATTTAACCCGAGATTAACTACAGTGACAGAGGTGACGTGGCACCATCAACGTGAGTTTACTGTAGCATGATTATTCGGGCGTTACAAATCTCCTCCACTACAAGAAATCTCGTCCCGAGATTTAGGAGGTAGAAGGAAACAGTGCGGGGTATTCATCACGAAGACGATCCTCGCGTTCCCAGGTGGCTTCGTCTTCAGAGTGATTCGACCACTGGACCTTGAGGAACTTGATCGCCTTCTGACGTGTGCGGCGTTCAGCTTGGTCGAGAATGCGGACCGGATGCTCTTTATAGGAGAGGTCCTGTTGCAATTCGAGCACTTCATGGTCCACTGCTCGGATTGGGTCCTTGAAGCAGCGTCGGAGTTGTGACACGTGGAACACATCGTCAACCTGAGAAAGGTTCTACGGAAGCTCCAGTTGATATGCCACCTTTCCACGCCTCTCGAGAATAGTGAATGGGCCAATATAGCGAGGAGCTAGCTTGCCCTTGATCCCGAAGCGGTGAGCACCCTTCATTGGTGTAACTCGAAGATAGGCCTTTTCGCCAGGTTGATAGACCATGTCTTTATGATGACGGTCATAATTACTCTTCTGGCGTGACTGAGCAGTCTTGAGATTCTCGCGAATAATGCAGACTTGCTCTTCGGCATGTTGGATAATATACGGACCAAAGAGTGGACGTTTCCCCGTTTCTGACCAGTTCAGAGGGGTTCGGCACTTTCGTCCATATAACACTTCGAAGGGGGCCATCTTCAGACTAGCTTGATAGCTATTATTATAAGAGAACTCAGCATACGGGAGAGATTCCTCCCATTTCTTGCCGAAGGAAATAACACAAGCTCGAAGCATGTCTTCGAGAACTTGGTTGACACGTTCAACTTGCCCTTGTGACTGAGGATGAAAAGCAGTGCTGAAAGACAGATGAGTGCCCATAGCTTCTTGGAAACTTGCCCAGAATCTTGAAGTGAATAAACTGCCACGGTCTGAACTGATAACCAGTGGAATACCGTGAAGCGAAACAATTCTGGATATGTAGAGAGTTGCAAGCTGACTAGCAGTGATCGTTTCTTTGACCACCAGAAAATGTGCAACCTTAGAAAGTCGGTCAATGACGACAAGAATAGCATCATTACCCTTTTGCGATTTTGGAAATCCAGTAACGAAGTCCATCTCGACATGGTCCCATTTCCATTCAGGAATAGATATAGGTTGCAGAGTTCCAGCAGGCCTTTGATGTTCTGCTTTGATACGATGGCAAACGTCACATTCAGCAACATAACGAGCAATGTCTTGCTTCATGTTAGACCACCAGAATCTCTGGCGGATGTCTTGGTACATCTTTGTACTACCAGGGTGGATACATAGAGGCGTATCATGAGCTTCTTTCATAACCTCCTGAGTCATATTCAGGTTTTCCTTCTTACATGGCACCACTAGGCGGCCTTTGAAGTACAAGGCGCCATCATCAGCAATAGTGAAGGATGAGGGACTTCCTTCTTTGAGGTCTTGCTTAATCTTGTAGACTTCAGAGTCAAATCCCTGCATTGTCTTTATGGTGCCCACGAGATCGGGTTCAACAGCCAGGGTATAGAGGGAACCCTGGGAAACAACACGGAGATTCATCTTGCGGAACTCCGGAGGAGGGGGAGCGAGTGCACCCGGAGGAACAATATGGAGGTTTAGCTTTCTGAATTCTTCAACAAGTGAGGGCTGAACTTTGTGAACCTGGAGATGGTTGCAGTAAGACTTGCGGCTCAAGGCATCAGCCATTACATTAGCCTTGCCTGGTGTATAGGAAATACCCAAATCAAAGTCTGCAACAGTCTCCATCCATCTCTGCTGACGGAGGTTCAGGTCTGGCTGAGTAAACAGATACTTCAGACTTTGGTGGTCAGTGAAGATCTCGCAACGATTACCGAGTAGGTAATGTCGCCACTGTTTTAGCGCATGAATGACAGCAGCAAGTTCGAGGTCGTGAACTGGGTAGTTCTCTTCGTGAGGGCGCAATTGCCGAGAGGCATAAGCAACCACTTTGCGCTCTTGCATTAGGACACAGCCTAATCCTTGACGGGAAGCGTCGCAGTAAATGATGAAGTCCTTCTTAGTATCAGGAGGAGCTAGTACTGGGGCAGAAGTCAACTTGTCCTTGAGTGCCTGGAAACTTTCCTGACATTTATCTGTCCATTGGAACTTGACGCCCTTATGCAATAGGTTAGTCAGAGGCCTGGCAATCTTGGAGAAGTTCTCGACGAATCGACGGCAGTAGCTGGCGAGACCAAGAAAACTTCTGACTTGCTTAACGTTCTTCGGAGGAGTCCAATCGAGAATAGCCTGAACTCGTTCAGGGTTGACGGCAATACCATCCTTAGAGATGACATGCCCGAGATAGGTTACTTCGGGAAGCCAGAATTCACACTTGGAGAACTTGGCATATAGCTGATGCTCTTGTAGCTTTTCCAACACAAGACGAAGATGTTCAGCATGTTCTTCTTCACTCTTGGAAAATATCAGGATATCATCCAGATAAACCACGACGAACTTGTCGAGGTAATCCATGAATATATAGTTCATCAGGCGAGAGAAGGTGGCTGGAGCATTGGTTAAGCCGAAAGACATGACGGTGTACTCGTATGAACCATAACGAGTCACAAAGGCGGTCTTGGGGATATCCTCCTCACGAACACGGATCTGGTGGTAACCCAACCTCAAGTCGAGTTTAGAGAACACTGATGAACCAGCCAATTGATCATACAGATCATTGATCCGAGGAAGAGGATACTTATTCTGAATGGTAGCTTGGTTTATAGGACGGTAGTCTTGGACCAATCGGTTTGTCCCATCTTTCTTCTTAACAAAGAGAGAAGGTGCTCCCCAAGGAGAGCAACTTGGGCGAATGAAACCACTTCGAAGAGATTTATCGATTTCCTCCTTAAGCTCAAGGAGTTCATGCGGCGGCATCTTGTAGGGTCGCTTGGCTATAGGAGTAGTGCCTGGTTTCAAGTCGATGACGAATTCGACAACTCTAGCGGGGGGGATCCCTGGGAGTTCTTCTGGAAAGACGTCGAGGAAGTCACGCACGACGGGGATGTTTTCAATGCCCTCGAGTGGTGCGGCGTTCAATGCATTCAATGCATAGAGCCTTACCTCGGCATTCTTAACCAGATGGGCATTGTAGCTTATTATCTCATCAGAAGGGTGTAGCAGATGGACGGTCTTGGTGGCGCAAATGGTAGAAGCAGTATGCGCCTTTAACCAATTCATTCCCAGAATGAGGTCAATGCTACAAGACTTTAGTACGATGGGTGAGACAAGGAATTCCAGTCCTTCGATTTCAACGGGGACGTCGTTGCAAATCATGGAGGTTCGACATTGGCCCGCAGGGGTGTGTACTAATAGTGAAGCATTCATGTCTTCACTTTTAATGCCATGCATGAATGCGAAATCTTCAGACATGAATGAATGCGATGCACCAGTATCAAATAAAACGGATGCTGGTACTGAATTTACGAGGAGTGTACCCATCACAGTAGCAGGCTGGTCTTGAGCTTCATTCAGATCAACGTGGTTGGCATGAACACGGTCATAAGACTTGGCATTGTTATTGCGGGTCTGGTAGTTTCCACAGCCAGCGGCTGGAAGGGCCAGTTGATTCTGATTCTGAATGCAATCCCTAGCACGGTGACCTGGTTGACCACACTTGTAGCACAGGCCATTATTGGGAGTGGGAACAGGAGCTTGGGGTGGCGGAGCTGGAAGCCTTGGCAGCCTAGTTGGAGCAGTAGGCAGACGAGGTGCAGCGTAAGACTGCCTTGGGGCTGGTGCATTTGGACGGTACATGCTGTTCGGGATCCATATCTTACGCTTCTGCAAGGGCGGGCCCGAAGATGAGCCCGTGTCACGGTTGCGCCTTTGAGAGCTCTGGTGTTCTTGCAGACCAGTCTCAACATTGATGGCCTTATTCACCAAGGTGGCGAAATCAGCAAAGTCATGCACTAGAAGTGCGAGCTTGATGTCAGCTTGAAGGCCGTCACGGAACTTCTCCTGCCTACGTGCATCAGTTGCAATGTCCTCTTCGGCATAGCGAGACAAGTCCAGAAACTCTCGCTGATAAGCTTCAACAGTCTTGTTGCCTTGGGTGAGGTTGCGAAACTCACGCTTCTTCCGGTCCATGACTCCTTGTGGGATGAAGCGGGCACGGAAAGCAGCCTGGAAGTCTGGCCAGGTGATGATTGTTCCAACTGGCAGAGTACGCCTGTGGCTGTCCCACCATTGAGCTGCGGGTCCCTTCAGGAAGAAGGAAGCAAAAGTGACATAGCTGGCAGGGGCTACATCAGCAGACTCCATCTCATAGGTGATGTCACGGAGCCAGTCATCAGCATCCAGCGGCTGGGTTGAGCTGCGGTACACACTTGGGTTGAGGCGTATGAAATCCTGCAGAGTTGTTGTGTTTGGATGCTGGTTCATATTGGGGCGAGGAAACTGAGCCATCACGTTTTCCATGAACTGGCGATTCATCTCAAGATGTTGGATCATACCAGCCATGTACTCAGGCGGTGGTGGGAAGTTGCCACCACGACCACGACCAGCTGGTCTAACCATCCTGCTAGTATATAACAGGGGTAGCTCAGTATCGAGAAATTTGCATAGACAAGAATCATTCATGATGAAACATGCATAATGAAAGGAGCACGACAGATACCACATAGATAGTCGGCATAACTTACAAAAGGGGTCAGACATAGAGTTCAGTACACAGAGTTCAGTACATAGACTAAGCCATCATAGGCGGCACGCAGGCTCGCGAATGCATCTAATACTAATGAGCAAGACTACATCAGTCCCAGGAGGTACTGTGAAGGTAGCTGTAACCTGACAGCTGGTAGTGAGGCAACGGATAGTCCTCCACGTCAGTGGCCTGGGGGCCGCGGATACTCTGGTGTAGAACCCGACGCTCAGGTGGCAGAAGAGGACCAAGTGCGAGAGAGTAGCCTCCCACCTCTGGCCATCCGACACCGTGGGGCATCACGGTCCTGGCTGGGTAGATCGCAGAACGCGGCAGCTGTCCAGACCGGACAAAGGGGTGCAACGCGTCAGAGCCCTGTAAAGGTGCTGACGAGTGGTGTACAACTCGTGGCGAAGAGCTCTATTAGCTCGGTCCAGCCCATCAGCATGCAGAACCAGGCGCTGATGGTGGAAGGGCTCTCGGGTGACGGTGGAGTAGGCGGCAGTGTAGTATCCCTCCGCACCAACGTCAGATGCGATAGGAATGTGTCTGAAAGGGGAAGTGTCCAACGCCTGATACTCTCCACGAAGACGTGTCAGAGCAGCATGAGCAGCATCGTGGACTGCCATCTCGATGGTCACTCCAACACCATGAGCGGTGTGCAGCATGGTAGTGGACTCATACTCCCGAGAGTAGAGGTGGACGATGGCACGGTACTGCTCCTGGTTAAAGTCCTGGTACTCCTCGTAGACGGTGTACTCAGGGTGCCAGCGATAACCCAGATAGGTCATCATATCAGCTAGCACAGCAGGTGATCCTGAGGCACCAATGGCCGCAGTGTAGCGCACGACCTGCCTCGTGGGTTCCATCTGAAAACAAAAATGTTTCAATGGAGTCAAATGACAACATGGGCACTATTCAAAATGCTATCCTGCAGAATAACTATGGCTTATCCAACTTTGGGGTGAACGTGGTAACGGGATCCTAATGTCAGAGTTAGTAAATTCGTTTAACCCGAGTAGAAAAGAGTTCAGAGTCCCAGAGTAAAGGTCGAGGAGTAAAAGATCCTAGTACCACCCGATGGCGACGTGGGCCCGTAAGGCTCACAGCCAAGTTAGTAAAAGTTTTTGTAATGTCTAGACTCGACTTCGGCCAAGGAGTGTGGAAGGGGGATTCCTACAGGCAGTCGGCTCTGATACCAACTTGTGACGCCCCCGATTCAATCGTACACTAATCATGCACGCAAACGTGTACGATCAAGATCAGGGACTCACGGGAAGATATCACAACACAACTCTAAAACATAAATAAGTCATACAAGTATCATAATACAAGCCAGAGGCCTCGAGGGCTCGAATACAAGTGCTCGATCATAGACGAGTCAGCGGAAGCAACAATATCTGAGTACAGACATAAGTTAAACAAGTTTGCCTTAAGAAGGCTAGCACAAACTGGGATACAGATCGAAAGAGGCGCAGGCCTCCTGCCTGGGATCCTCCTAAACTACTCCCGGTCGTCATCAGCGGGCAGCACGTAGTAGTAGGCACCTCCAGTGTAGTAGGGGTCGTCGTCGACGGTGGCGTCTGGCTCCTGGACTCCAGCCTCTGGTTGCGACAACCAGAAAGAAAGGAAAGGGGAGAAAAAGGGGAAGAAAGCAACCGTGAGTACTCATCCAAAGTACTCGCAAGCAAGGAACTACACTACATATGCATGGGTATATGTGTAAGGAGGCCATATCAGTGGACTGAACTGCAGAATGCCAGAATAAGAGGGGGATAGCTAATCCTGTCGAAGACTACGCTTCTCGCAACCACCGTCTTGCATCAAGCAGAAGAGAGTAGATTGAAGTCCTCCAAGTAGCATCTCCAAGTAACATCTCCAAATAGCATCTCATAGCATAATCCTACCCGGCGATCCCCTCCTCATATCCCTGAGGTAGAGCGACCACCGGTTGTATCTAGCACTTGGAAGGGTGTGTTTTATTAAGTATCCGGTTCTAGTTGTCATAAGGTCAAGGTACAACTCCAAGTCGTCCTGTTACCGAAGATCACGGCTATTCGAATAGATTAACTTCCCTGCAGGGGTGCACCACATAACCCAACACGCTTGATCCCATTTGGCCGGACACACTTTCCTGGGTCATGCCCGGCCGCGGAAGATCAACACGTCGCAGCCCCACCTAGGCAAAACAGAGAGGCCAGCACGCCGGTCTAAACCTAAGCGCACAGGGGTCTGGGCCCATCGCCCATAGCACACCTGCACGTTGCGAGGGCGGCCGGAAGCAGAACTAGCTCCCTTAATACAAAGGCTTACGTTCCAATCCGGCGCGCGCCGCTCCGTCGCTGACGTCTGAAGTGCTTCGGCTGATACCACGACGTCGGGATACCCATAACTACTCCCGCGTAGATGGTTAGTGCGTATAGGCTCGTAGCCAACTCAGATCAAATACCAAGATCTCGTTAAGCGTGTTAAGTATCCGCGAACGCCGAACAGGGCCAGGCCCACCTCTCTCCTAGGCGGTCTCAACCTGCCCTGCCGCTCCGCCTCAAAGATCCTCTCGCGGGTGCTCCACCAGCCGACCCGACTTTAGTCTCCACATGTATCATGTACAAAGTATATAGTATATACCCGTGATCACCTCCTGAGTGACCACAGCCCAATAGTATAGCAAGGCAGACTGACAAGAATGTAGGGCCAATGATGATAAACTAGCATCCTATACTAAGCATTTAGGATTGCAGGTAAGGTATCAACAGATGTAGCAACAATGTCAGGCTATGCAACAGAATAGGATTAATCGAAACAGTAACATGCTACACTACTCTAATGCAAGCAGTAGAGGGTAGAATAGGCGATATCTGGTGATCAAAGGGGGGGCTTGCCTGGTTCCTCTGGCAAGAGAGAGGGGTCGTCAACTCCGTAGTCGAACTGGGCAGCAGCAGCGTCGGTCTCGTAGTCTACCGGAGAGAAGAGGGGGAAGAAACAATGAATACAATGCAACCAAATGCATATCGATGCATGACATGACAAGTAACGATGCTAGGTGTGCCCAATCGCGGTAGTAGGTGATACCGACGAAGGGGGGAAACATCCGGGAAAGTATTCCCGGTGTTTCGCGTTTTCGGACAGATGAACCGGAGGGGGAAAGTTGCGTGTTTGGTATGTTAGAGGTGTGTGGTGGACGAACGGGCTGCGCATCCGGGTTCGTCCCGTCGTTCTGAGCAACTTTCATGTTGAAAATATTTTAATCCGAGTTACGGATTAAAAGATATGATTTTCTAAAGATTTTATTAATTTCTGAAATTTAATTAATGATTTAATTAATTCGAAAATGGATTTATGACGTCAGCATGACGTCGTGCTGACGCCAGCAGTCAGCGTTGACCGCTTGACCTGGTCAACCTGACATGTGGGTCCCGTGGGACCCACCTGTCATACACTGTTAGGTTTAATTAGGGTTTAGTTTAATCCTAATTACAGTTTAATTAAAATTAACTAGTTAATTAAATTAATTAAACCGGATTAATTAACTTAATTAATTACTTAATTAATTAATTAATAGTTAATTTGTTAAACCATTTTTATTTTTATTAATTATATTTATTTTAATTTGCTTATTCATTCGGGACCCACATGTCATAGACACAGGGGGCGGCCACGTCAGCGTTGACCGGTTCAACAGGCCGGCCGGGCC
>NC_041392.1:147693694-147713066 GCF_002162155.2 Triticum dicoccoides
AGGACCGGCGGGGAGGAGGTCGAGGCGGCGGCCGTCCGGCGATGTGGTCCCGGCGTCGGGGTCAACGGGATCGGGGCCGATCCCGATCCGGATCGGTGAGGGAGGAGAAGGGGATCGAGGGGGAGTGGGGGGAGGCGTCGGCTAGGGTTTCGCCGCCCGGGGGGGTTATGTGAGTGAGGGGGGCCGGATGGGCCAATGGGCCGGTCGGCTGGGCCGGTTGGCCCAGTTGGCCAGAGGGTTTTCCCCCCGTAGTTATTAGGTTTATTTTCCTTTTCTTATTTTTCCTTTTCTGTTTTAATTCATTTTAAAATATTCAGACACTTTATAAAAATGTGTGCACCCCACCATAATTAACCTTGTAATATTTGACAACCCCCGAACATTTTAGTTTGATTTTTTTGAAAACTTTTATTGCCATCATAATTTTGAATTGAATTTCGAAACCGTTTTGATTTAACCCGAGATTAACTACAGTGACAGAGGTGACGTGGCACCATCAACGTGAGTTTACTGTAGCATGATTATCCAGGCGTTACACAATTATTCTTTCAATCTGCACTTCATTGGCAACGCGAGGATGTACATGGCGAAGATTTTGCTCTTGCTGATCATTGTCGTTGTTAGAAGGAATGTCTTCAGGCTGAGCATTGTCTTCATGTTGATCAGGTGCTGAGATGATAAGTTCTTCTTCAGGATGAGCTTCAGAAGGTATAATTTCTCCAGTTCCCATTAGCTTGATTGATTCACTGGATGGAACTTCATCTAGCACATTTGGCAGTTGCTCTCTTTGTGAACTGTTGGTCTCATCGAACCGCACATCCACTGTTTCAACCACTTTGTAATGAAAGAGATTGAAGACTCTGTAGGAGTGCAAATCCTTTCCATATCCAAGCATAAAACCCTCATGTGCTTTTGGTGCAAACTTTGAGGTGTGATGTGGGTCCTTGATCCAGCACCTGGCGCCAAATACTTTGAAGTAACTGACATTTGGCTTCTTGCCAGTAAGGAGCTCATAAGATGTCTTGTTCAAAAGCTTGTGAAGATAAACACGACTGATTGTATGGCATGCAGTATCAATGGCTTCAGGCCAGAATTTTCTTGGAGTCTTGTATTCATCTAGCATCGTTCTGGCCATCTCAATAAGTGTTCTATTCTTGCATTCGACGACCCCATTCTGCTGTGGCGTGTACGGGGCTGAGAATTCATGTGTGATGCCCAAGGTATCAAGATATGTATCAAGGCCAGTGTTCTTGAATTCAGTGCCATTGTCACTTCTGATATGCTTTATCTTGGCGCCATAGTTGTTCATTGCTCGATTGGCGAAGCGTCTGAAGACATCCTGCACTTCAGTCTTGTAAAGGATTATGTGCACCCAAGTATATCTAGAATAATCATCAACAATGACAAAGCCATAGAGACAAGCAGTAGTAGTAAGAGTTGAGTAATGAGTGGGACCGAAAAGATCCACGTGAAGCAGTTCGAAGGGTCGAGTAGTGGTCATGATTGTCTTCGAGGGATGTTTGGTCCTCGTCATCTTTCCTGCCTCACAGGCACCTCATAAGTGATCTTTCTTGAACTTGACGCCCTCGATGCCTATGACATGCTTCTTCTTTGCCAGGGTGTGGAGGTTCCTCATGCCAGCATGCCCAAGCCTCCGATGCCAGAGCCAGCATTCTGATGCTTTTGCTAGAAGACATATGGCAAGCTGTGGTCCTGCTGAGAAATCTACCATGTACAAATCATCTTTTCGATACCCTTCAAATACTAGAGACTTGTCAGATTCCATTAGAACAAGGCAACAATATTTTCCAAATATTACGATCATGTTTAAATCGCAAAGCATTGAGACAGACATTAAGTTGAAGCCAAGGGATTCAACAAGCATGACTTTATCCATGTGTTGATCCCTTGAGATTGCAACTCTACCTAGACCCAATACCTTACTTTTACCAGTGTCAGCAAATGTGATGTGGCTCTTGTCGGATGGACGTAAGGTTGAGTCCATAAGAAGGCTTCTTTTGCCAGTCATGTGATTTGTACACCCACTATCAATAATCCATTCTGAAGACGCTGGTGTCGTACCCTACAGTGCAGTTAGGGGGATAGGCTTCACGAAGAGCATTGTGAAGCAAAAACATTTGACGAACCAGTGGGTTATGAAAGCTTAGATCCAGATTAGGACTAATAGGGAGAGTAGCAAGCGATTCAGGAACGAAGTACATAGTAAGACCATTCAGGCATTTGATCTTGCGGCCTACAAGATGTTTAAGGTCCCCAGCAATAGCGTCAGACGATTTTGGTTTTCTGCTGGAGACCTTTCCCTGCAAAAGAGAGTTAAGCTTTCTTAGCCACCCACATCTTCAAGGGTGGCTAAGAAGCAATAAGTCTAAGTGCAGCATCTGAGAACTTTGGCTTTGGAGCCCTAGCAAACAGTCTTGCAAGCGGACAATAGTACTCATAAGAATAAGCAGAATAGTTCTTGGTCTTATGAACATGGCGGTTTGATGAGCCGCTCTCATATTCATATGCCTGAGTATGGTTTCCCTGCAAAACATTTGCGTTAGTGCGACTCGGGTGAGTCCTCTGTCTGTATGAAGCCTTTGGACCGTATGAAGCCTTTGGTCTGAGGTTTGTCTTCTTCACGTGAGGTGTCATGATGACATTCACAGGAAGATTCTCCAGACACCTTTTCGGAACCCAGATCTTCTTCATAGGCGGTCCATTCCTGCAGTTAGTACCAATGTACCTGGCAAACACTTCACCATTCTGATTCTTAAACAGTTTATAGTTTGCATCAAGGGATTCATCAATGATAATGGGGTTAGCACAAGTGAAGCCAGATAGATTGGATGGATCTGCTGAAGGTTCCTTTGCAGCAACCCACGTGGTTTTGGGGTACTGCTCAGGTTTCCAGTAAGAGCCATCAGCATTCATTTTCCTTACGAACCCAACACCCTCTTTCCTTGGGTTTCGGTTCAGAATCTGCTTTTTGAGGACATCACATAGTGTCTGATGCCCTTTAAGACTTTTGTACATCCCTGTTTCAAGCAATGTCTTCAACCTAGCATTCTCATCAGCAATAGTAGTGGTATCCTCAGCAGAGGGGTTAGTTACCACATCAACAGTTGAAGATATTGCAACAGTAGTAGCAGTAGAACATTCAGCAACAGAAGTAGCATTATCACGCTCAATGCATTTAAGACATGGTGGTTCAGATCCTTCCTGAGCGGAACTGATCTGTTTGGCGCGAAGTGACTTGTTTTCCTTTTGAAGATCTTCATGAGCCGCTCTCAATTTCTCAAGATCTTGCTTCCTTTGAAGATAATCATAGGAAAGCCTTTCATGAGTTGTTGAGAGAGTTTCGTGACAACTTTCAAGTTCCTCATACTTAACATGAAGATTTTTTATGTCTTCAATTAAGGATTCAGATCGAGTCATTTCAGCACCTAAAAGATCATGGCTTCTGTCTAACAGTTTTTGAATATGTTCCATAGCTTTCTGTTGTTCAGTTGCAATTTTAGCAAGTGTTTTGTAGCTGGGTTTTGAACCACAGTCAGAGTCATCATCACTAGATGTTTGATAGTGAGTAGTGTGTGTGTTTACCTTGGCACCGCATGCCATGAAGCAGTAGGTAGAAGCGGCGTAGTCCTTGTCATTTGCATCGGTGTCGGTGATGAAGTCATTGTCTTCAGTGTTGAAGATGGGCTTGGCAACGTATGCTGTAGCCAGACTTGCGACGCCTGAATCGGACTCCTCCTCAGACTCCACCTCCGCCTCCTCAGAAGCGGACTCCTCCTCTGAATCCATTTCCTTGCCAACAAATGCACGTGCCTTGCCAGATGAGCTCTTCTTGTGTGATGATGATGAAGACTTTGAGGAAGACTTGGAAGAAGACTTTGAGTATTTCTTCTTCTTCTTGTCGTCAGAGTCATATTCCTTGCTCTTCTTCTTCTTTTTGTTCTCATTGTCCCACTGTGGACACTCAGAGATGAAGTGGCCAGGTTTCTTGCACTTGTGACATGTTTTCTTCTTGTAGTCGTGAGCAGAAGCTTCATCATTCCTTGAGCTTGATCGGGAAGACTTTCTGAAACCTTTCTTCTTGGTGAATTTTTGGAACTTCTTCACAAGCATAGCAAGTTCCCTTCCAATGTCTTCAGGATCATCCGAACTGCTATCAGATTCTTCTTCAGATGAGGAGACAGCTTTTGCCTTCAAGGCACGAGTTCGCCCATAGTTTGGACCATAGATATCTCTTTTCTCAGAAAGCTGAAACTCATGTGTGTTGAGCCTCTCAAGTATGTCAGACGGATCGAGTGTCTTGAAATCAGGACGTTCTTGAATCATCAGGGCTAGGGTGTCAAACAAACTATCAAGTGATCTCAGTAGTGTCTTGACGACTTCATGTTTGGTGATCTCAGTAGCGCCGAGGGCTTGAAGCTCATTTGTGATGTCAGTGAGTCGGTCAAATGTGAGCTGGACATTCTCATTGTAATTTCGCTTAAAGCGGTTGAAGAGGTTGCGAAGGACACTGATTCTCTGATCTCTCTGGGTTGAGATGCCTTCATTGACCTTGGAGAGCCAGTCCCAGACCAGCTTAGATGTTTCCAAAGCACTCACACGGCCATACTGTCCTTTGGTCAGATGACCACAGATGATATTCTTGGCAGTAGAGTCCAGTTGAACGAACTTCTTGACATCAGCAGCAGTGACACCTTCTCCAGCCTTGGGAACGCCGTTCTTGACGACATACCATAGGTCGACGTCAATGGCTTCAAGATGCATGCGCATCTTATTCTTCTAGTAGGGATATTCAGTTCCATCGAAGACGGGGCACGCAGCGGAGACTTTATTTATCCCTGCAGTCGACATAGCTAAAACTCCAGGCGGTTAAACCGAATCACACAGAACAAGGGAGCACCTTGCTCTAATACCAATTGAAAGTGCGTTATATCGACTAGAGGGGGGGTGAATAGGCGATTTTTATGAAAGTCTTCAAAACGTGGAAGTTATGAAGACAAATGATAGAAATAAACCTATTACCCTACAGCGGAAGGTAGACTACACTAGGCAAGCCATAGTCAAGTATTCAATAGAGTGAAAGCACAATGACTAATAGCAGCAATGTAGTAAGGATCAGGTAGGAAGATATTGTGAAGCCACACAGAACACGCAGTCACTCAGTGAAGACAAAAGATAGTGCGAACATACAATGACTTCACAAGGAGTAACAGTAAGTAAAGGGAAGGGAAGATGAAACCAGTGACTCGCTGAAGACAATGATTTGTTGGACCAGTTCCAGTTGCTGTGACAACTGTACGTCTGGTTAGGGCGGCTAGGTATTTAAACCTTAGGACACACAGTCCCGGACACCCAGTCCCGAACACGCAGCTCAGGACACCCAGTCCTCACCGTATTCCCCTTGAGCTAAGGTCACACAGACCTCGCCCAATCACTCTAGTAAGTCTTCAAGGTAGACTCCCAAACCTTCACAGACTTCGTTCACCGGCAATCCACAATGTCTCTTGGATGCTCAGAACGCGACGCCTAACCGGCTGGAGGATGCACAGTCCTCAAGTGTAATAAGTCTTCAGATCACACAGACAAGAAGACTTAAGTGATGCCTAATTCTCTTTGGCTCTGGGTGGTTAGGGCTTTATCCTCGTAAGGAATTCTCTCTCAAATGCTTCGAGGTGGGTTGCTCTCAAACGACAAAAGCCGTACTCTGAATCTGAGCAGCCAACCGTTTATGGTTGTAGGGGGTGGGCTATTTATAGACACTTGGCAAGCCGACCTGATTTGTCCGAAATGACCCTGGGTCACTAAGGAACTGACACGTGTTCCAACGGTCAGATTTCAAACTCACGCGGCAACTTTACTTGGGCTACAAGCAAAGCTGACTTGTCCGACTCTGGACAAGATTCGCTCTCATAGTCTTCACTCGAAGACATAGGTTTTGGTTAGGCATCACTTCAGTCATTCTGACTGGTTCTCTTGGACCCCACTTAACAGTACGGTGGTTCCTATGACTCAACAAAGAAGAAAAAGAACTACGAAAGATATAAGTCTTCGAGCTCCATAGGCTTCATGTGATGTCTTCTCTTGTCATAGTCTTCAATGTGAATATCTTCATATACCACCTTTGACTTCAATGTCTTCATACATTTTTAGGGGTCATCTCTGGTAGGAAAACCGAATCAATGAGGGACTTCTACCTGTGTTATCCTGCAATTCTCACAAACACATTAGTCCCTCAACTAGGTTTGTCGTCAATACTCCAAAACCAACTAGGGGTGGCACTAGATGCACTTACACACTTGTTCCTAGAACAACAACACAAACAAAATGGTACCCAACTCATTGGGACCAAAGAGTTAGAGAACCAACAACACATAGGACAAACTCCACATAAATATGTGCATATAGATATGAAAATGAATTTCATGCACATCTCATCCAATTTGAGACTTGGTGGAGTTCCCCCTATATATTGGGTCAAAGAAAGAAAACATGCCAAAGAAACTACAAGAAGTAAATATGCATGCTCAAGACTTTCAAGAACCGAGACCAAAAGACAAAGAAATACCAAGCGAAGAAAAGATACCAAATGAATAAATCATCACTTGGAGGATATCCATAAAAGATACATCAAGGAATGAGATATCCATTGATACACCCAAAAAGAAAGATGTCAAACTCCCAAAAGAGAGAATGGTTCCAAACAAACCAAGCCCTCTACAAAGTTTCATGATGGCACAAAGCACCAAAAAGAAATGGCTTGCCTTCCACAAACACACACTTGATAAGGATCACAAGATGAGTGTTTTATAGAGAATAGGATAGCTCCCCCAAGACTAGTGTATTATAGAGAATTTGCATTTGAATACAAAATGCACGAGGTGGGATCACCACTTTCACTATATCTAGAAAACACTAGACAAGGTCAAGAAATTAACAAGATCCACAAGTGGTATGGAAGACAAAGGGAGTTGACACAATCCTAGGCAAGAGATAAAGCAAATAAAAGCAAAGGCCAATGTAAAGATGATCAATAATTTCTACCACACATAAGTGAGTACCAATTGTTAAAAGACAAGAAGTATTTGGAAATAATTCCCGATGGTAGATAACAAGGATATCCGACATCATCTTCACACCAAACAAAAAGCAAATTACAACTTGTAGAGCTAACATGCCACCTAGGAACAAGATAATTCACAATATCAACTCTAGATGACAATATCTCAAATGTACACATTTTCTAGGCTAGTAATATACACATAGCATATTACTCCCCTATAATGTGATACCAATTAAAGATAGACAAGAGGCAATTAAAGGATCCAACAAGAGATAATTAATGGACTATTTAGAATTTGAATTTCTCATGAGAAGACATACCACATAGCGACTAGATAAGCTTGCAATAGAAATTCTAAGTGGTATTCCCCATGTACCCACCTTTATAGGATTGTGAAGTGCACAAAGCACATCACTCCCCCATAATGCGATATTCCATTAATCTCTCACAAGAGCCAACTAAGAAATAAACAAGATGCAAAAGGCTCAACGCATGACACACACGTACATGATGTGCAAACCAACACACACATACTTGATTGCTCAAGATAATCAAGTTGGAAGCACAACATATACAAACACATGCAAGGGACAAAGCCAAGGGGCAAGTAACTTTCAATGTAAACAATTTAAGCACGAGTTACCGCAAGGAGGAACATTGGATATAAGATAGAAACTTGATAATCCGAATGACTTGGCTTGAGACAATAAGAATGATGAATTCCCCTTAATTCTTCATAATGTAGCCAAGTCTCCAATGACCTCCAACATCACCTATTGATCAAGTTTGAGCTTGTTGGTCCCCAAGCAAGTTGGGTCCTAAGAGGTTAGTCATAATAGGCTTGGCTACCCAAATGGTTCTTTGCTTCAAACCACTTTGAGTACCAACAAACTTGGCAACCACATTGCCAACCTTATCCTTCCCAAAAGAATAGACATCATCAATAATAATTGGGTTGGATAAGTCACCACTAGTGCATGAAGAAGCGAGGTGACCTTTCTCGCGACATAGGTAGCAACATCTATTCTTCACTTTATTCTCACTTGATTTCTCAACTTGAGAAGCATAAGCTTGAGTCTTCCTGGGAAGAGGCTTTTCTTCAACTTGAGGTTGAGAATGAGAGTGAACTTGTGGCCGCTTCCCTTGTTGCTTGTCACTAATGGGCTTCTTCTTCAATGGGCAAGATCTAACATGATGCCCTTCTACTTTGCACTTGAAGCAAACAATCTTGGCCGAATTCTTGACTTGTTCTTGGCCCTTCTTTTTGTTCACCTTGGACTTCTTCTTCTTGTTGGAGTTGAATCCAAGTCCACCTTTGTCATTGGGGGATTTTTGCACACTCAAGATATTGTTGAGTGTGAATTTCCCTTCATGACTCTTTTCCAAGTCTTTCTTCAAAGAAGTGACTTGGGCCTTGAGCTCTTTGATTTCCTCTACATGGTTAGTCTCAACACAAGTACTAGAGGAAGTATAAGCTTCATCGTTAGAGCAACAAGGCAAGGAAAGAAATTCATCACAAGATGTACCAACATTATGCATGGATGAATCGCGAGGACTAGCACAAGGCAATATAGCATTTTGAATAAAAGTAGTGCTAGTATCCACATGAGCTCACTAGATGTTACCTTAGCAAGCATGGCCTCATGAGCTAACTTTAGCACATTATGGGATACTAGAAGATCATCATGAGAGCTTGTGAGCTTTACATGATTTTCTTCCAACATCCCATAATTGCTAGATAGCAACTCAAGTTGAGCCCTTAGCTCATCATTCTCCTTCAAAATGGATGCTTCACAAGAGATAGAGTTAGTAGCACAAGCATCATCATTAACAACAAGAGGAGAGGACACCTTGGAAAGCTCTTTTGAATACAAAGCTTTAAGTTGAGCATGAGACTCGGTGAGTTTGATGAGCTCACTCTTAATGACCCTTGAGCCATTTTCGAGGTGCTCAAAGTCCCCAAGGAGTTTAGCATGTGCAACTTCAAGCTCCTCATTTTTAATTTCAAAATCATTGGCCACCTCAAGAGCTCTATCACAAGATTCCCTCACTCTAGATAATTCTAGAGCAAAAGTCTCCTCAAGAGATTCCTTGGTGGTTTGTTCAAGTTCGAGAGCTTGGGAGAGGTCTGCGATCTCATTAGCGTAATCACGCTCATGACCTTCCATTTTATCAATGGTGACCTCATGCTCCTCAAGACGAGATTCCAACTCATCAATATATTTCTTGCCCTCAATGGCAATGGACATGATTTCCATGAAGTTGGAACGAGCAATTTTATTTTTATTAAGAGCTTTAAAAACCATTTCCCCCTTAATTTTTAAGGAGGCAACATTATCATTCTCCTCATCATTATCCTTATCATCATTAGCATCAACATCATCATCACTCTTGCCATCACCACAAGATATATTGGGATTCAAAGTGGGAGATACCTTTGAAGCCTTGGCCATAAGGCAAAATGCAATAGATGATGATGAAGGATCCATTGAAGCACCATTCAAGACCACATCTTGTTCCATGGGGTGTTGGGTTTCCTCTACATTGTTAGCACAACAATTCGAGGACATATATGCATTTTTATCATGGCAACAAGACATAGTAAACATATCATCATGGGATTTAGTCAAGCAATTTCTACATGATATGCAAGGATTATCAACACAAGCATGTGAAACATTTGGAGTGCTCGAAGTGTTAAAGCCCAAAGAAGGAGCATTGCAATAAGATAGTGATGAAGGATCATCCACAATAAACATACTATCATCATTGCAATGACCAACACTACTCACCATATCATTACCTTGTGGCAAGCCACATGTAGGTGAAGTAGAAGAAGTTGAGAAGACTATACGGCCAGATGTGCAGGGAGAACAATCATCCCCACAAAACTTGGACACGCCATATTTATCTTGAAGCTTTGTCCACAACTCATGAGCATCCCGGAACAACATGAGTTGAAATATAACTACATTGCTCAAAGCATCGAAAAGCACATTAGAAGCTTGACCATTGAGATAAGAGTTTTTCTCATCCTCTAAAGATAATCTTAGGGGATCCTTTGGAGGAGAAAAACCCCATATCTACAATTCGCTCTAAATTTGGGTCCATGACCCTAAAGAGATTAAGCATGCGAATTACCCAAACATCAAAATTTGTGCCATCGAAACTAAGAGTGTCAGAGAATCCTAATCCCCTAGTCGACATCTTTACTCTCTAGGCGGTAAAGCCTAAAAAAGAGAGATGAGGCTCTGATACCAATTGAAAGATCGTGGATGTCGCCTAGAGGGGGGGGGTGAATAGGCGCTTTAAAATAATTACAGTTTAGGCTTGAACAAATGCGGAATGAACCTAGCGGTTAATTTGTCAAGCACAAAACCTACAACAACTAGGCTCACCTATGTGCACCAAAAACTTATGCTAAGCAAGATAAACTACTAGGTGATAGCAAGATATATGATAAGAAACAATATGGCTATCACAAAGTAAAGTGCATAAGTAAAGAGCTCGGGTAAGAGATAACCGAGGCACGCGGAGACGACGATGTATCCCGAAGTTCACACCCTTGCGGATGCTAATCTCCGTTTGGAGCGGTGTGGAGGCACAATGCTCCCCAAGAAGCCACTAGGGCCACCATAATCTCCTCACGCCCTCGCACAATGCAAGATGCCGTGATTCCACTAAGGGACCCTTGAGGGCGGTCACCGAACCTGTCGGGGATATACCCCACAGTGTAAACCGGCCGGAAGTTAACCCGGCCGGACTTGGCGGTTTATCTGAAGACCCCGCTGACACTTGGCGAGTTACTGGCGACCCGCCCTGACCTGGCGGTTTACAAGCAACCCACCTGGTCATTATGACTCACTGGTAATCCGGCACGCGGGATCGACGGATGACAAGGCCCAAAGCCCAGAAGGCCGGTTCATGTTTAACGGTGGGCCAGTTTAAGAGGAAAGGCATGAGGAACATTATCTTACAAGGAGCTAAGACCTGGACTTGTATCCGGTTTGTATTAGAGACAGACTAGTCCTAATTCTAATAGGACTCCACATGTAAACCGCCCCTTTCAACATATATAAGGAGGGGCTGGGCTCCCCAAAAGGGACAAGATTCACAAGTTCCACAAGTTGGACAAGTTAGGTTTAGACAATAGCTCTCAAGATAGAGCACTCTTGTAACCGTGATCATCATCATCAATATCAATGAAGCAGGATGTAGGCTTTTACCTCCACCGTGAGGGGCCGAACCTGGGTAAAACATCGCGTCTCTCGTCCCGCTCAACCCCTCTCAAGCTACCACATAGCTGCGTTGGCCTCGCGACTAAGTCCTGACACTAAGGACATCTGCCGTGACAATTCCATGACAGTTGGCGCCCACCGTGGGGCTTGCGCACGGTGGTGTTGAGTTCTTGAAGGGATTTTTTCCAGGGATCAAAGAGTTTTGTAATTTTTCAGATGAAGAAAGGATCTGCATCAACAACGAGCAGTCGGAAGAGCATATACTAAGATTTTAAATGAAAGAAATTTAGGGTTTTGCGGCCCGTTCGCCGCACCCGTCTTTGGCGATCCGTCGAAACCAACAGAAGATTAATTTTTGCTTTGGCATTACTGCAAGTCGCCGAGTTTGGCAGGAGTTAAAAGGAAGTTAGAGTTTGATGTTCTGTGCGTTGCCGATACGATGCGGCCCCTCGAATCCGATTTGGAGATCAATTTTTGCTACGTATCGTCAAGGCTGACAGGAATTTTTCTATAGCTGCACGGCGGGTTAGAATAATCCATATCAGCGCGCGCGTGAGGAGACAAGGACCAAATCCCGAGGCGGTTTCATAAAGTGACCTGTTAAAGTCTGCTGCTGCTACTACTGTTATTCGGATACTTACATATGGTCTACAGGAAAACTCTATTTTTTTTGGGAAGGAGTAATCTGTACGGCAAGTTTTTCAAAGGAGTCTACTCTGTTGCCGAGTCGCCCATAGCGAGTAAGCTGCCACCGAGGGTTTGGAGCTCTGCTCTGCGCCGCCGACGCAAGGTGATCCGTCGAATCCGGGTCGATGTGTGTTGAGCTGTCATTAGGAACAGAGGCAAGGCAAATTGTCTGTTCAAATTCCGAGATGATCAGGTGTTGCGGCAAGTTACCCGGAGATTGGGTAAGTTATTACTGCTAGTACTCATCACCTGATGGAAACGAGAGGAACGGAAACTGTCTGATCAAAGCATCAGGGAGCCGGCTACTACTCAAAAACGGATATGGCCGTGGCTACGCTTCGAGTTGTTTACTGAACATTAGTCCAACTCAGAGTCAACAGCCGTAAACCGGCTCTTCAAACCGCCAAGCCCCGGTGAACTGGCCTTCTTCTGCACAAGATCCCGCATCATGAGACACCTGAGGCCACTTGCGAGCTGCCTCCGTACACCTCGTCGGCCTCGCCTTGGTGCGCCTTTGGTGCTGCGTCAATGCCCCAAGCCTCCGCTGCACCGGTGCTTTCCAACCCGCCGGCAGTCTCCTAAACCGTCGGGCGGTTTATCCGGCTTCAGCGTCAAATCCTCTGCTAACCCACCGGGCTGGTTGCCATGGAGATAGCGGTGAAATCAGTGCCTTCGCAGGAGATAAGGACATACTACCGGTAAGCGGGCCCGACCAGGATGACTGTGGTCTGACAGGAGGATGAACCTTGTGTCCGCCTGCCGTGTGCGGAGCAATTGGTATAGTCCGTCTGAAGAAAGATCATAGAGACAAAGAGGAAAAGCAGGCATGCAGAAGTTGTACCAGCACTCGCAACGCGCTCGATCCTTGGTGGACACACGCTAAATTGTTAACTCGGGAGTCCGGTTTGCATGGACACATCAGGTTATCTGGCAGACCCGGTTATCTAAGTTTGGTTTGCACCATCAATATCATCTGATAAAAAATGCCAGGTGATATCCATCCGAGTCTATTTTATCAATACATATTATTTCCATCAGAGAACAATTACTCTGGCCTGTAAGTATTATTATGCAGGGCGACTGTTAAAGGGAAAAGGGGTGGTATTATACCGTAGATGCAAGTTCGGCTTCACGCCATGGACGACTCGCCCGCCCGCCCACGCGGCGGGTTCATGTGTCCATGCCAGCTTACAATATGGAGGATGCCTCGCTCATCTACACCGGCTTATAATGTCGCGGCTGACTCATCTGCCGGCTGCCGCTGCCGACTCGGACATGATTGATCTTAACTTCACCATGGTGATCATCAACTCCGCAGTGGATAATTACTGGCATGATATATCAGGTGAAACCCATCCAATATATTTTATATTGCCTTCTTTAAAAGAGCAATTACTCCGGTTTGCAAAGTTGTTTAATGCAGGACCCTAAACCACCATATTGATTTATCATATTATTGATCACTTGAGGACTTGGTCGTATCCGAACCATAGCAACACCTTTTGATAGGCGTAAAGCCACTACATCACTTGGGGACTTGTGGTCATGTCTGAACCATGGTCACGCCTCTTGATGGGCGAGAGCCACCAGATCAATTGGGGACTTGGTCACGTCTGAACCCAGTCATGCCTCTTGATCGGCCTAAGGCCACAGAATCACTTGGGGGCTTGGTCAAACCCGAACCATGACCATGCCACTTGATCGACATAAATGCCACGGTTTCATTTGGGACCTGGCTGACTAGAACCATAGTTACACCTAACGGGAGCTTGGTCGTGTTCGGCCATGGTAACACCATCTGATCAGCTCAAATAAACCTTTTTTGCAACGGTTTTGTCATTGCATTTGATTTACACTTTTCTTTGAAGGGTTTTTTTTGCTTTTTATTGCATTTTTTAAACCGACAAAGTTTTTTAACCAATCAATTGACGGAACACAGTTCACGTCAATCCGGAGACTATTTGCCCGGTTTGATCCTTGTTGTTAACATCCTCTTATGGAGTAACACGGTGTTTATCACAACCCGGCACGGTTTTATCATAAACCGGCACAATATGGAAGGAGTTATCAGTACTCGAGATTTGGGTTATCACCCTTACTAAAAAAGAAGTTGGTAAACCAACGATGTGATTCAATGTCACAGGTATGATATATTTCATATTTGATTATTCTAAATGCAGCCTTGGTTATAAACCCAGGTTATATGTTGGGCATTATGACTCGTCCGGTGGTAAACCACCAGGACACTTTAAACTTGTTGTATGCAGAAACAGGTTGAATAAAGCATGATTATAAATCACCGGTGTTTATTAAACCGGTAGTATGATCCGGTGTTTATTAAACCGGCCTGGCTTTGGACTATAAGTCGCCAGTATATATTTGGATTGTGCCATTGGAATCATGCGCTTATAAATCATTGGGTTATATTATTCAAATAGCCAAACTTGGCTGAAATTTCATTATGATATTGAATGAATAAGGTTTTCATACCGGATTATATTATCTTGAATAGCCAACATGGCTGGATTTTTATTATTAAGGTTTTCAAAGTCGCTATAGCGCAATGTCTATTATTTTATCAAAGGATATGATTTATTCTACAATGGAAGGAATAGTCCCGAGTCGCTGCAGGCTTACAACCCGGCACTTGGGGGCTACATTATTCAAATTGAGATTACATGCAAGTCTCATGTCACTGCAAGCATGCATCATGACACTTGGGGGCTAATGCAAAGTCATTTTTACTAGTCTTATTGAAGACCCGATTCATCATATTATAATGAGCCGGCCCTTGGGGGCTACCAATTGCTCCTGTCAACAATTCAAGGTACACAAGTTTTCGTCCATAATATTGAAGGATCGACGAATGACAAGGCCCAAAGCCCAGAAGGCCGGTTCACGTTTAACATGGGCCGGTTTAAGAGGAAAGGCATGAGGAACATTATCTTACAAGGAGCTAAGACCTGGACTTGTATCCGGTTTGTATTAGAGATAGACTAGTCCTAATTCTAATAGGACTCCACATGTAAACCGCCCCTTTCAACATATATAAGGAGGGGCAGGGCTCCCCAAAAGGGACAAGATTCACAAGTTCCACAAGTTGGACAAGTTAGGTTTAGACAATAGCTCTCAAGATAGAGCACTCTTGTAACCGTGATCATCATCATCAATATCAATGAAGCAGGATGTAGGCTTTTACCTCCACCGTGAGGGGCCGAACCTGGGTAAAACATCGCGTCTCTCGTCCCGCTCAACCCCTCTCAAGCTACCACATAGCTGCGTTGGCCTCGTGACTAAGTCCTGACACTAAGGACATCTGCCATGACAATTCCACGATAGAACCCGTACAAATGGCAACCCTTGGGGGCGGTCACCGAACCCGTACACTTTGGCAACCCTTGGGGGCGGTCACCGGTACCCGTCAAATTGCTCGAGGCGATCTCCACAACTTAATTGGAGACCCTGACGCTTGCCCGGAGCTTTACACCACAATGATTAAGCTCCGAACAACACCAACCATCTAGGGCGCCAAGGCACCCAAGAGGAACAAGCTCTAGGGTGCCCAAACACCCAAGAGTAATAAGCTTCTCAAACTTCACTTCCACGTATCACCATGGAGAACTCAAACCGATGCACCAAATGCAATGGCAAGGGCACACGGAGTGCCCAAGTCCTTCTCTCTCAAATCCCACCGAAGCAACTAATGCTAGGGAGGAAAATGAGAGGAAGAACAAGAAGGAGAACACCAAGAACTCCAAGATCTAGATCCAAGGGGTTCCCCTCACAAAGAGGAGAAAGTGATTGGTGGAAACGTGGATCTAGATCTCTCTCTTTTCCCTCAAGAACTAGCAAGAATCATTGGAGGGATTGAGAGTTAGCAAGCTCGAAGAAGGTCAACTATGAGGGAAGAACACGAGCTAAAAGGATTAGGTTCATTGGGGAAGAAGACCCCCTTTTATAGGTGGGGAAAAATCCAACCGTTATGCTCATAGCCCGCACAGAGCGGTACTACCGCTAGGGCGGAAGTACCCCTTTGAAAAACAACAGCGAGGAGGCAAAAGGCCAGAAGAACTGCTGGAGCGGTACTACCGCTCGTCCTCACGGTACTACCGCTCGACCTCACGGTACTACCGCAAATGGTAGCAGTACTACTGCTTGCGAGCGGTACTAAAAAAATACATCCGGGCCTACCACCGCAAGACTTGGGACGAGTTTTTGGTCCGAAGCGGTACTACCGCTGTAGGAGCCGCGGTAGTACTACTCCGGAGCGGTAGTAAAAAATTACATCCGCTCCAATTCGCGGTAGTACCACTGCAGCCTTTTCAGAACACCAAAACTGCCACAACTTTTGCAAACGGACTCCGAATTCGATGAAACCAAGTTTGTTGGAAAGCTAGCGACAAGGGCTAACACAATCTTAAAAGAAATATCAATAAGAAGCAAATGAGAAAAGTCCCATAAGAAAATGGTGAGAACCCTTCCTCGGAAAAGACCGGTAAAACCTCCAACACTGAAAACATCATAGAAGATGCATGCGAACTCCGTTTTCGATGAACTCAAGCTTGTCATCAAGATGACCATAAGCTCTAAGACTCACAAAGAGAACCAAACAATAACCAAGAAATATAATGCAAGGATGCAATGGTTTGAGCTCTCTACTAACGATATGATCAAGCTACCAACTTGAGAGCCCCCCTTGATAGTACGGCAAACGATCCTATAACCCGGTCTCCAAACTACCACCATGAGACCGGTAAAATAGAAAACCTATCAAGGGCAAACCTTTGCCTTGCACATGGTCCACTTGAGCTAGATGATGACGATCTTGACTCCCTCAAGTTGGACCACCTTTCTTGATTGCGTTGGCTCGATGAAGACTAGATGATTGCTCCCCCATAGTCCACTATGGGTGAGCCACTCTTCGGCACATCTTCACAAGTCCATTGTCACCACAATGGACGGCAAGCTTCAAGCATTTGATCTCTTCGTGATGATCCACTTGAACTTGCACACGGCAATCTTGATGACGATCACCACTTGATGTCATCCTCTCCATGGGTTGATGATATCTTCCTCTTGACACAAGCCCATGAACACGTACCTAACCCCACGTAGAACTCTCACATAGACCATGGATTAGTTCACAAAGTGCAATGGGCAATGCTTACCATACCATGGGATCACTTGATCCCTCTCGGTACATCTTCTACTCTTTGTGAGTTGATCAACTTGATTCACTCTTGACTTAGTCTTGATCAACCTTGAATCTTTCCAACTCTCTTCGTTTGGATGATGTCTTGAAGGTAAACATGAATGATCACACAATCTTCTTCTTCAAGACATGCTTGCAATAAGCTCAACTCTCAAATGACCAATCTTTGGATAATTCCTTGAATAGCACCTTGGTCGACACAAACTCTCCTTGAAACCAACACATGTACTCCAAGAAAAGCCTATGGACAAAACCTTCAAACATAACTCAAGAAAACCATTAGTCCATAGAGATTGTCATCAATTACCAAAACCAAACATGGGGGCACCGCATGTTCTTTCGCCGACCACCCCACATCTCTTTGTTATCACCATGTTTCTCCCTGCTATGAATCAATGAAATAGCCAGCAATTGCTGGACATTTTCAAAAAAAAATCATTATGAAATACGTATGTTAAAATGAGATCTCCAAAAGAAATAAATTTGTGGATTTTCAGCACATGCTCTAAAAGTCCTTGATTCTTTTTTGCAGCTCACAATTCAAGGTATTTCATCGTGAACTCTTACACACATATACATTACATCCTTGTTGTGTGTATACTTGTTTTTATAATTTTTTGAAACTAAAAAAATGAATTTTGAATGTTCTAAAATTTTAGTCTCCATGGAGCTGGCCTCCAAATCGCCCTCATGCCACCACAAAGATTTTTATATCATAGGCATTATGCAAGACTTCTCTACTACTTAAAGAGAACGTAACCACCTTTCTTTCCACCACCCCTTCGTCCAACCTTCCATATATATGATAAGCAATCACCTTAATTTACTTACCTTCTGAACCAATTCCACTTTAATTTACTTATCAAACTTCTAATCAAAATATAGGTAATTCATGACCAGATTATTATTTACACAATCGCATTATTATTGACAGGTAAATCACAAGCTAACTTATTAGAATACTTATATCCCGTTGTAACGCACGGGCATTGTTCTAGTTAATTTTAAAAATTAATAAAGATAAGGCGATACAGAGCACTGGAAAAGCTTACGCGGAACACCACAACAAGTCCTTTCCTTCCTCCCAAGAAAAGTCTTCCTCCCGCTAGTGCCGCTGCCAATCCACCTCTTCTTCGATTGCCTTTGGGCCATGGAGGTGCAGAGGACCTCGGCCCCTCGCCGGCGAGGGACCCCGTTCTCGTTCTTGTTAGTTTCAACGTCTTGGTTGGGACTGTGTGGCCACGGTTGTGTCCCAAAGTAGGTATAATGTCTCCTTGTCCGTGTCCCAATGGTGTGTCTAGCTTCACTGAAGGGCGTGTGGAGGTGTGTCTCCGTCGGATCTCGCGGGATTCGATTGGTGCTGGTCTTCGGTGGATATGTTTGGATCTGGTCTCCGTTTATCTTCGTTTGGGTGTTTACATGTTTGGTCCTTTCAATCTATGACTTCCTTCATCGATGATGGTTGCTGCTCTGGTGCGATGGTCCTATGGGGTCTTAGCATGACGACTTCTTGACTATCTACTATAAAAAGGTTTGCCCGGCTCCGGTGAGGGAGGGGCGATGACGGCGGCGTGCCTTCGGCTCGTCCCAGTGCTTGTAGTCATCGCTAGGTGGTCCAAGGACTTGGTTGTAATTTTTATTATCTTTGGTGTTCCTTGTATTGCCATGATTGAGAATGAATAGATTAGAATTTTTCTTGCAAAAGAAACACCACAACAAGGCCAGAGAGTAAGCAAAGTCTTAGAGAAAGCCTGTTGTTGAAGGAAAATCATGCATTTTCAACTCTCAGCCTCTCGGGCGGCCAAGCACCATCGGAAATTCATCCGGCCCTACAGCTAAAGAAGATCCCTTGCTCCCTCATCCTGGATGGAAGGGTGCCACACTCAAGAAAGACAAATCATCGCAACCAAGAGCACACTTGAGCATTGGGGAACATGATGAGGGAGGGGGGCAGCGAGCACAACCACTTCACCACACGAAGCTACCCGCAACACAAACTAGAAGACATGACCTGTCGAACGAGATCACCCAAAAAATGGTGCAAACTATAGAAGAATAATGCCACCAAGTAGAACAAGAACTCGGGCACACCCTTGCTCGCCTCACAATTGACATGTCAGTGCGCCCATAAAGGGGAAATTGTCCCATCTTACCTAG
>NC_041392.1:147713239-147742517 GCF_002162155.2 Triticum dicoccoides
CCCGGTTGAGTACCACCCGAGGAAGAGGAGCACAATGTGTCCAATTGAAAAAATACTAGCTAGACGGCCACCGGTTGTACATTTCCTAGAACAGAACTCGTCCACCACCCCTGTTATCCTAAGAAGACATCTCCTAGGAGGGTACAACGTTGAAGCATCGTCAAACTTCAATCCCAATATTTGATATTTGGGAGGAGTCCATATTACAACCTTGAACTCTTTCATTTGTCTAAGATTTAACCATGAACTCTGAAATCGTATAATTCATCCTTAAACTACCAAAATGGCTAGGAATCACCCACCCCTCTCCTGAAACTGGTTTTCTCTAAAGTCGACCATCCAACATATGCCAATTTTGGACGGAAGGTTATTACTGCTGGCGAACCAGCTGGTTGCGGGGATAGGTATGTGACAGGGTCTATCTCCCTTCGTCCCGGATCATTCCGGATCATTGCAGTAGGGGGTGCTGATACGTCTCCAACGTATCTATAATTTTTGATTGCTCCATGCTATATTATCTACTGTTTTAGATGTTTATGGGCTTTATTATACACTTTTATATCATTTTTGGGACTAACCTATTAACCCAGAGCCCAGTGCCAGTTTCTGTTTTTACCTTGTTTTAGAATATCGTAGAAAAGGAAAACCAAACGGAGTCCAATTGACCTGAAACTTCACGGAACTTATTTTTTGATCAGAAGAAGCCCAGAAGACTTGGAGTGCACGTCAAGGGATCTACGAGGAGGCCACGAGGCAGGGGGGCGCGCCCACCCCCCTGGGCGCGCCCTCCACCCTCGTGGGCCCCTCGTGGCCCCCCTGACGTATTTCTTCTGCCTATATATCTCCATATACCCTAAAAACATCCGGGAGCACAATAGATCAGGAGTTCCGCCGCCAGAAGCCTTCGTAGCCACCGAAAACCAATCTAGACCCGTTCCGGCACCTTGCCGGAGGGGGCAATCCCTCTCCGGTGGCCATCTTCATCATCCCGGTGCTCTCCATGACGAGGAGGGAGTAGTTCTCCCTCGGGGCTGAGGGTATGTACCAGTAGCTATGTGTTTGATCTCTCTCTCTCTCTCTCTCTCTCTCTCTCTCTCTCGTGTTCTTGAGGTGATACGATCTTGATGTATCGCGAGCTTTGCTATTATAGTTGGATTGTATGTTTCTTCTCCCCCTCTACTCTCTTGTAATGGATTGAGTTTCCCCTTTGAAGTTATCTTATCGGATTGAGTCTTTAAAGATTTGAGAACACTTGATGTATGTCTTGTCGTGTGTATCTGTGGTGACAATGGGATACCACGTGATTCACTTGATGTATGTTTTGGTGATCAACTTGTGGGTTCCACCCATGAACCTATGCATAGGGGTTGGCACATGTTTTCGTCGTGATTCTCCAGTAGAACTTTGGGGCACTCTTTGAGGTCCTTTGTGTTGGTTGAATAGATGAATCTGAGATTGTGTGATGCATATATCGTATAATCATACCCATGGATACTTGAGGTGACATTGGAGTATCTAGGTGACATTAGGGTTTTGGTTGATTTGTGTCTTAAGGTATTATTCTAGTATGAACTCTAGGGTTGTTTGTGACACTTATAGGAATAGCCCAACGGATTGATTGGAAAGAATAACTTTGAGGTGGTTTCGTACCCTACCATAATCTCTTCGTTCGTTCTCCGCTATTAGTGACTTTGAAGTGACTCTTTGTTGCATGTTGAGGGATAGTTATATGATCCAATTATGTTATTATTGTTGATGGAACTTGCACTAGTGAAAGTATGAACCCTAGGCCTTGTTTCAACACATTGTCATACCGTTTACGCTCTCTTTTATCATTAGTTACCTTGCTGTTTTTATATTTTCAGATTACAAAAACCTTTATCTAATATCCATATACCACTTGTATCACCATCTCTTCGCCGAACTAGTGCACCTATACAATTTACATTGTATTGGGTGTGTTGGGGACACAAGAGGCTCTTTGTTATTTGGTTGTAGGGTTTCTTGAGACAGACCATCTTCATCCTACGCCTCCTACGGATTGATAAACCTTAGGTCACCCACTTGAGGGAAATTTGCTACTGTCCTACAAACCTCTGCACTTGGAGGCCCAACAACGTCTACAAGAAGAAGGTTGTGTAGTAGACATCAAGCTCTTTTCTGGCTCCGTTGCTGGGGAGGTGAGTGCTTGAAGGTATATCTTTAGATCTTGCAATCGAGTCTTTTTGTTTCTTGTTTTAGCACTAGTTTAGTTTATAAAAAAACTACAAAATAATAATATGGAATTGAGTTTGCCTCATACGCTTCATCTTTTTAATATCTTTCGTGAGTATGATGGAAAGGAAAATTGTGCCAAAGTGTTAGAAGCAGAATGCATTAGAATGTTTAGCACTAAATATTTGAATGATGAGCATGATTGCAATGTTGTTAGTATGAACTCCTTGAATATCCATGATGCTAATGATATGCAAAGCCACAAGCTTGGGGAAACTATGTTTGATGAAGATGATATTTTTTGTCCCCGAAGTTTTGATGAGCAAATTTATTATGATGAAATCATGCCTCCTATTTATGATGATTATATTGATGAAAGTGGATTTGGAGAGGTCATGACTTTATTTTGTGATGAATCCACTATTTCGGAAGAGGTTCCAATTGATTATGAGAACAAAGTTGCTATCTATGATGATTATTATGATGACTTGTATGCTATAAAGAATAATGATATCCATGAAACTTTTCATCATGATTTTAGTTTTCAATTGGATTATGCCTCACATGATAGTTATTTTGTTGAGTTTGCTCCCACTACTATTCATGAGAAGAAGTTTGCTTATGAGGAGAGTAATAAAAATTATATGCTTGTAGATCATGAAAAGAATGCTTTATGTGATAATTATATTGTTGAATTCATTCATGATTCTACTGAAATTATTATGAGGGAGGAATATATGCTTGTAGGAATTGCAATAATATCAAGTTTCCTCTCTATGTGCTTAAAGTTTTGAAGTTATGCTTGTTTTGCCCTCCTATGCTAGTTGATTATTGTTCTCATAAGTTGTTTAATCACAAAATCCATATGCATAGGAAGTGGGTTAGACTTAAATGTGCTAGTCATATTCTTCTTGATTCTCTCTTTACGTTTCAATTCTTATCTTTTAGGCGAGCATCATTGAAATCATCACGCCTAGCTAGGGGCGTTAAACGATAGCGCTTGTTGGGAGGCAACCCAATTTTATTTTTGTTCCTTGCTTTTTGCTCCTGTTTAGTAATAAATAATTCATCTAGCCTCTGTTTAGATGTGGTTTTATGCTTTTAATTAGTGTTTGTGCCAAGTAGAACCGTTGGGAAGACTTGGGGAAAGTCTTTGCGATCATGCTGTAAAAAAAAGAAACTTTAGCGCTCACGAGATTTGCTACCATTTTTTATTGGACAGTGTTATTGAGTTAATTCTTTTTGCAGATGATTAATAGACAAATTACTCAGGTCCACCAATTTATTTGAGAATTTTATGTGTTCCATAAGTATACGTTTGATCCATATTACTACAGACTGTTCTGTTTTTTACAGATTCTGTTTTTCGTGTATTGTTTGCTTATTTTAATGAATCTATGGATAGTAAAAGAGTTTATAAACCATATATAAGTTGGAATAAATTAGGTTTAACACCAATATAAATTAATAATGAGTTCATTACAGTACCTTGAAGTGGTGTTTGGTTTCTTTCGCTAACGGAGCTTACGAGTTTTCTGTTAAGTTTTGTGTTGTGAAGTTTTCAAGTTTTGGGTAAGGATTTGATGGACTATGGAATAAGGAGTGGCAAGAGCCTAAGCTTGGGGATGCCCAAGGCAGCCCAAGGTAATATTCAAGGATACACAAGAGCCTAAGCTTGGGGATGCCCCGGAAGGCATCCCCTCTTTCGTCTTTGTTCATCGGTAACTTTACTTGGAGCTATATTTTTATTTACCACATGATATGTGTTTTGTTTGGAGCGTCATTTTATTTAGTTTTGCTTTCTTCTTGAATAAAATACCAAGATATGAAATTCTTAAATGTTAGAGAGTCTTCACATAGTTGCATAATTATTCAACTACTCATTGATCTTCACTTATATCTTTCGGAGTAGTTTGTTGTTGCTCTAGTGCTTCACTTATATCTTTTTTGAGCATAGTGGTGGTTTTATTTTATAGAAATAGATGAACTCTTATGCTTCACTTAGATTATTTTGAGACTCTTAAATAGCATGGTAATTTTCTTAAATAATCCTAATATGCTAGGTATTCAAGATTAGTAAAAACTTTCATATGAAGTGCATTGAATACTAAGAGAAGTTTGATGCTTGATGATTGTTTTGAGATATGGAGGTAATAATATCAAAGTCGTGCTAGTTGAGTAGTTGTGAATTTGAGGAATACTTGTGTTGAAGTTTTCAAGTCCCGTAGCATGCACGTATGGTGACCGTTGTGTAACAAATTTGAAACATGAGGTGTCATTTGATTGTCTTCCTTATGAGTGACGGTCGGGGACGAACAATGGTCTTTTCCTACCAATATATCCCCCTGGGAGCATGCGCGTAGTGCCGAGGTTTTTTATGACTTGTAGATTTTTGCAATAAGTATGTGAGTTCTTTATGACTAATGTTGAGTCCATGGATTATACGCACTCTCACCCTTCCATCATTGCTAGCCTCTTGGGTACTGTGCATTGCCCTTTCTCACATTGAGAGTTGGTGCAAACTTCGCCGGTGCATCCAAACCCCGTGATATTATACGCTCTTTCACACATAAACCTCCTTATATCTTCCTCAAAACAGCCACCATACCTACCTATTATGGCATTTCCATAGCCATTCCGAGATATATTGCCATGCAACTTTCCACCATTCCGTTTATCATGACACGTTCATCATTGTCATATTGCTTAGCATGATCATGTAGTTGACATAGTATTTGTGGCAAAGCCACCGTTCATAATTATTTCATACATGTCACTCTTGGTTCATTGCATATCCTGGTACACCGCCGGAGGCATTCATATAGAGTCATACTTTGTTCTAGTATCGAGTTGTAATCATTGAGTTGTAAATAAATAGAAGTGTGATGATCATCATTTTCTAGAGTATTGTCCCAAGTGAGGAATAATAAAAGAGAGAGAGAGAGAGAAAGAAAAGCCATAAAAAAGAGAAGGCCCAAAAAAAGGAAAGGCCATAAAAAAAGAGAAGGCCCAAAAAAATAAGAGAAAAAGAGAGAAGGGACAATGCTACTATCCTTTGCCACACTTGTGCTTCAAAGTAGCACCATGATCTTCATGATAGAGAGTCTCTTGTTTTGTCACTTTCATATACTAGTGGGAAATTTTCATTATAGAACTTGGCTTGTATATTCCAACAATGGGCCTCCTCAAGTGCCCTAGGTCTTCGTGAGCAAGCAACTTGGATGCACACTCACTTAGTTTATTTTGTTGAGCTTTCATATATTTATAGCTCTAGTGCATCCGTTGCATGGCAATCCCTACTCCTTGCATTAACATCAATTGATGGGCATCTCCATAGCCCATTGATTAGCCTCGTTGATGTGAGACTTTCTCCTTTTTGTCTTCTCCACATAACCCCCATCATCATATTCTATTCCACCCATAGTGCTTTATCCATGGCTCGCGCTCATGTATTGCGTGAAATTTTATAGGTTTGAGATTACTAAAGTATGAAACAATTGCTTGACTTGTCATCGGGGTTGTGCATGATGAGAGCATTCTTGTGTGACGAAAATGAAACATGACTAAACTATATGATTTTGTAGGAATGAACTTTCTTTGACCATGTTATTTTGAGAGGACATAATTGCTTAGTTAGTATGCTTGAAGTATTATTATTTTTATGTCAATATGAACTTTTGTCTTGAATCTTTCGGATCTGAATATTCATACCACAATTAAGAAGAATTACATTGAAATTATGCCAAGTAGCACTCCGCATAGAATAATCTGTTTTTATCATTTACCTACTCGAGGACGAGCAGGAATTAAGCTTGGGGATGCTGATACGTCTCCAACGTATCTATAATTTTTGATTGCTCCATGATATATTATCTATTGTTTTAGATGTTTATGGGCTTTATTATACACTTTTATATCATTTTTGGGACTAACCTATTAACCCAGAGCCCAGTGCCAGTTTCTGTTTTTACCTTGTTTTAGAATATCGCAGAAAAGGAAAACCAAACGGAGTCCAATTTACTTGAAACTTCATGGAACTTATTTTTGGATCAGAAGAAGCCCAGAATACTTGGAGTGCATGTCAGAGGATCTACGAGGAGGCCACAAGGCAGGGGGCGCGCCCTCCACCCTCGTGGGCCCCTCGTGGCCCCCTTGACGTATTTCTTGGATCTTATGTTTCTTCTCCCCCTCTACTCTCTTGTAATGGATTGAGTTTCCCTTTTGAAGTTATCTTATCGGATTGAGTCTTTAAAGATTTGAGAACACTTGATGTATGTCTTGCTGTGCGTATCTGTGGTGACAATGGGATACCACGTGATTCACTTGATGTATGTTTTGGTGATCAACTTGCGGGTTCCGCCCATGAACCTATGCATAGGGGTTGGCACACATTTTCGTCGTGATTCTCCGGTAGAACTTTGGGGCACTCTTTGAGGTCCTTTGTGTTGGTTGAATAGATGAATCTGAGATTGTGTGATGCATATCGTATAATCATACCCACGGATACTTGAGGTGACATTGGAGTATCTAGGTGACATTAGGGTTTTGGTTGATTTGTGTCTTAAGGTGTTATTCTAGTACGAACTCTAGGACTGTTTGTGACACTTATAGGAATAGCCCAACAGATTGATTGGAAAGAATAACTTTGAGGTGGTTTCGTATCCTACCATAATCTCTTCGTTCGTTCTCTACTATTAGTGACTTTGGAGTGACTCTTTGTTGCATGTTGAGGGATAGTTATATGATCCAATTATGTTATTATTGTTGAAGGAACTTGCACTAGTGAAAGTATGAACCATAGGCCTTGTTTCAACACATTGCCATACCGTTTATGCTCTCTTTTATCATTAGTTACCTTGTTGTTTTATATTTTCAGATTACAAAAACCTTTATCTACTATGCATATACCACTTGTATCACCATCTCTTCGTCGAACTAGTGCACATATACAATTTACCATTGTATATTGTGTGTGTTGGGGACACAAGAGACTCTTTGTTATTTGGTTACAGGTTTGCTTGAGAGAGACCATCTTCATCTTACGCCTCCTACAGATTGATAAACCTTAGGTCATCCACTTGAGGGAAATTTGCTACTGTCCTACAAACCTCTGCACTTGGAGGCCCAACTACGTTTACAAAAAGAAGGTTGTGTAGTAGACATCAGGTACTACACGGTACTACCCTAGTAGAGTAAAATAGAAACAACCCAATGCAAGCAATTCAAAATCGGACCAGTCAAAACAGAAACAATCTACCTTGCTGTGGTGGAGTTGTAACAACAGACATCCAATCTATGATCTAGGAAAAACTGGACTACAAATCGTTCTCATCTTCTTCTTCTATGTGCAAAGTACTTCACGGCGGGAGCCTTGGCATAGCAAAATCCCGATCTCGACTCTTGAGGCTGCAAAGATAAGCTGGTCTGGAGAGGGAATGTGACATGAGCGCGGCAGATGTATCCCATGCTCCCAGCTAACACGCGCAACACCAATAGATGATGGTTACCCACAACAAAGACTTCAAAATTATCACGTGAAGGTTGATTATCCAAGGGCAAAAGCTCACAATTGTTGAGCTGGGGGTGTGGAGACGACGGGAACGAGTAGTTCCGCTGCTTAAATTTGAGAGCAACTACGCCCGTTAAGGAAATCCATCCATTTCTGTGAGAAAATTTAGTGGGATTTAGTGTAGATTGAAGAAGGTGAAGAGGGAGAGGTGCTCTCGTGGAGAAGATGGAGCCTGCGTTGTAAGATTTTTTGGGGGAAAAGAACGCTGACGCGGAAAAACGCTGGCCATTGGTAACTGACATGCATAGTCTATATATGTAAAATAGATGCAGAGTAGGAAATTTAGATAGGGACGTGGCAACTTTGTTGAGGTGTAGGGGCTGCATGTAGAGAGAACTAAGATAGTGGGGTTCATTTATTTAGGTATACTAGATGATGCCCTGCACGTTGTTGCGGGAATATTTAGCAATATTTCAATGAGGTTTTTGTTTACACGAAACATCAATATTTGAAATAATAGTTTTTGAAAGTATATAAGAATTTGATTGAGAGCAACTACGTCCGTTAAGGAAATCCATCCATTTCTGTGAGAAAATTTAGGGGGATTTAGTGTAGATTGAAGAAGGTGAAGAGGGAGAGGTGCTCTCGTGGAGAAGATGGAGCCTGCATTGTAAGATTTTTTGGGGGAAAAGAACGCTGACGCGGAAAAACGCTGGCCATTGGTAACTGACATGCATAGTCTATATATGTAAAATAGATGCAGAGTAGGAAATTTAGATAGGGACGTGGCAACTTTGCTTAGGTGTAGGGGCTGCATGTAGAGAGAACTAAGATAGTGGGGTTCATCTTTTTAGGTATACTAGATGATGCCCTGCACGTTGTTGCGGAAATATTTAGCAATATTTCAATGAGGTTTTTGATTACACGAAACATCAAGATTTGAAATAATAGTTTTTGAAAGTATATAAGAATTTGATGTAAATAGCATAATAGAATAGAATTTTACATGCATACATGGTTGCATGGTGAAGTGGATTTTTAATATGCATAGTTGCATGTTGAGGGGGCCTTCTTCTATGCATGTTGAATGATGAGGTGGCATGCTTGCATGTTGAGAGAAATATGTTAGTAGCGGCTAGCTATTTAGATATAAAAACATATAGGATATGCAAAGTGCTTAGAAATCCGACGTAGCAGGCACCATCGTAGATGCATGCTAGTGGGGAATTCATACTCTTGGAACACCTTAGTATTACTAGCAAAAGGGCATGTGCGTTGCAACAAGAGAAAAAGAAAATCATAATCTCCAATGATCATGATCACATTTTGCTTATCACTCTCAATTTCATGAAATCATAAACATTTTTTAAACTCGTTAACATATTTGAAATCTTGACATTTTTCAAATTCATGAATAGTTAAACAAATTTTCAAACATTTTCTAAACTCAAGAATCTTTTTGAATTAATGAACATTTTATACTACTTGAAAACATTTTTTGAAATTATGAACAATTTTGTTACAATTTTCTTGAATCGGTGAGCATTTCTAGAATGGACGAGTATTGTTTTGGAAATTGGTGGAACAATTTTTAAAATTCACGAGCATTTTTTTAATTTAACGAACATTTTTTGATCTAGCGAACATTTTTTTGATTTAATGAACATTTTTTGAAATGCATGATCATTTTTTGAATCAATGAAGATTTTATGAATGAGTAAACTATTTTGTAAGTTACGAAGAGTTTCTGAATTTTTAGGATATAATTTTCCATTCAGCAATATTTCTCGAATTGGCGAAATTTTGTTTAATTTCTTAAAAAATAATATACGAACTTAAAAAATCATGAACATTTTTTTATTCCCCGAACTTTTGTTTTCAAAATTTCGAATAGTTTTTGAATAAGCAAACATTTTTTTATAAAATCATGAACATTTTTTGAATCCACAAACATTTTATGATTTATTAAATATTTTATTTTAAAATTCACATTTTTATTTTTTTCGAAACTTTTTTGAAGTATCAAATTATTTAAAGTAGAAAAAACAAAACGGACAAGGAAAATAAAAAAATAAATTTGAAAAAAAGGCCGCCTGGACATGGGCCGGCCCAAACGGGGGCGCTGTGTCTTCTCCCAGCATGCGATCGCAGTATAGGAGGTCCCTACTGCATGGGCCGGCGGAGGCAAGGGATTCCAATGTGTGAAACTTTTTTTTATCACTAATAGATGGCATTGGTGGGTAATATTTTGCAACTCTGGTGACAATTTTCGTGACGTACCGCAAGAAGCAATAGTCCATTTGTTATTAGGTATAGATTGATTTCATTACCCTTGTTTACAATTCTTGCATTTCAATACTTTACTTTTATGCACGCTACACCATTTCCACTATATCACCACTGCTTCGATTTCTCTCAACTTGCAGACATAGCTATTTAAACCCTTCAAGTGACAAAAGATTGATTCATGTGCTCCCTATGAGATCGATACTCTTATTTCAAAAAGTCTACAACTAAACCATGTGCACTTGCAAGACATCAGGACGCATTCCTTCGCGATGCGACCAGTTACAAGGATGAGCTGCCCTCCGCATCATGTTGTAGCGGTCATGGGTGGACAAGGGCGGCTGTTCCGGATCTGCTGCGATGCCGCCTGTTGCCTGCAACTGCAACGCCGACGTCGGAGCTAACCCTTCCCACCTCGCGTGCAGCTCCGCGTGGGGCAGCTCAATCTGTGACGCCCCTCCATCCACCTCCTCCCCCTTCGGCCACTGCTCCGGAAAGGCAGCGGTGAGTTTTAGTGTCTGCCAGTGCCGATGACCGGACAAGCAAAGGGACTGAGGAAGTGGTGAAGCTCTGCTGTCACCATCTTTTATTTCAAGTATTTAGTAAGCTAGTTTAAACTTGCATGTAGTTTATGTAGATTATGTGAATTGTGGAATCTTTTGGTGGTCAAAATGTTTATTATATGTGCATTTCAATGTATGTTTGATTTGTACTTACTTTTTATTCACGTTGCATGCTTTAGTCTGGATATAAAGTACTGGATTTGAGATAGACGGTTGTGGACGCGACAATTCGTGCCTTGCCCGCCACTATCCGCGGACATGCCTTGACACGTCCGCTGGCGTTTGGGCGCCCGGATTTGGTATCCACGACTGTATATGCTCTTCTAATTGGCTTGGCTGGCGGGAGGACTACTAAGCGAGGCAACATATATTGGTTGTATGATGAATTCGGCTTATCGATTAGCTACTTGAAATACCAATCGTCCGAATTTAGTTCGATTAATAACATAGAAAACATATTATTTTTCTGTACTGAATAAACAACCAAAAATTCAAAAAAATCTATGTCGGTTTCGGTTTAGTTTTTGGTTGGTCGGTTTTATGCCCACCCCTGATATGAGGAAGCGCTAGAAGGAGGAGCGTTGGGGCGCCGGAGAAGAAGAAAGCCAGATTCAATACTCGGTACTACTTTGAGATCCATTTTGCCACGCGTTAGCCGCGGGAGAGGGCCTACCGATCAGGAGCAGATGACCTAGTTGTAGAGGATTTTTTCTCTGGCGGCCGTGGTTGCCGATGGGAGGAGGTGAGCCACATTTCATAGGAGCATACAGTGGCAAAGCGGCGGTTAATTGAGCCGTGCATGGGACTGGAGGAGAACTCTTGGAAAAGGGAGAAAATAGAGAGATAAGGGCAGCGTAGCGTCGAGAGCGTGCTTCTCCCCCTCACGTGTCTACAACTAATTAATCTGATTAGAGACTGAGAAACTTCAAAGGAAGCAAAACAGAATTGAGCTAAGGAATAGAGAAGGTAGTATTATCACTGTCGATACAAATAGGAGCTAGCGAGGCCAATGATACTATACACTTATGGACGGACTGCCATGGAAATCATCTACGCACCGAGGTGGAGCCAGCTGATTGGCGCTCAATTTTTCGCTTTGCATGAATTACGGCTCACATCGCGGTCTCTTTCTGCCACATCAGTGCGTAGCCATGTTTTCCATAACAGTTGCCCGTAAGTGTATCATTTTTATAAAAAAATGTAAGTGGTTTCAAATGGTGTCTCCTAAGAGAATTCTAACATATAAGGAGGCTAGGGGACCCGCCCTCTCGATTGCTCGCTCGATTTCGCTCAGTTTTGGTCGTTCGATAGATTTTGGTCAGGTCAACGCAACTGCATCAACCGTTTGATTTTTATTATATATGTTTTGACCCAGGTTCTTTCGTGGCTCTGCATGACTGGTGGGCTCAACGGGATCTTTCATTGGCTGGGTTTGATTTTCTCGCGTGAACGAATCCTGAAGCGTCATGTGTCTCACGCGCTGACCGCGTCGTGCGCACGTCATGCGTCGTGGGTGGCCGGCGCATACCCACCCAGATTTGTGCACCCTTGTTTGTGTTCCCCAATGACAAGTGGGCCGGTGTTGCTCCTGGCCCCGCTCGTCGGCTGCGATGGCTGTGCCTCTGTTGCTTCTGGTCCCGCTCGTCGGCTGCGGTGGTTGTGCGTCTATGGGATGGATCCGACTTGCCTGCTACCTCTTCATGCTCCCATCCGTGCTCCCACTCCATCCTACTGCTGTCTTTTTTTTTCTTTTTTCTTTTTAATCTAATCATCTTCCCCTGATTTTAAGGGGTGGGGCCGAGTCTTATTTTGTTCCAATCAAATCATGCTACTATGCGGGAGTACGGATGAACGCACGCGGGAAGCAGGCAAGTCTGGTTCCTATGGATGAGGTGGTCGCGTGTGGGCGTGTGGCGTCGCGGTGGTTGGTTGCGTAGACTGCGCAGGGTGGGCTGGCGCATGTGCACGTGGGCCCCTGGGCTGACCGATGCATAGTGCGTGTGTCGTGGGTGCCTCATCTCCTCTCGCGAGCGCGGCTTCAGTTTCCCTTTCTATCTCTTCAATATCCAATGTCGTGCTGCTACCGCCGTCGGCGCCGCCGTCAACGCCTCCGCCTCCGCCTCGTCCTCTCGGTTTCTGATGCTGCCGCTCCGACGAAGGTCGCCGCGCCGCTGGTGCTTAGATTCATGGAGGGGAACAGCAGCCACGCCACACGGCATGCCTCGCCGTGCCGCATGGTGGCCGAGAGGCGGCCGCCCCATGCTCTGCCTGCGCCGTCTCATCGTCTTCATCGACAGGAGGCATCTCTGCCGGCCTTATCCCATCACCATCGCCTCCCTTCCCTACGAGAGCGACGGATCCAATAGCTTGAGCTCGGATCGCTTCCAGGTGCTTGCGGCCGCCGCCCAGCTTGCGCTCACTTGCTGACCTTGAACTCTAGCCGCAGCAGATCGTCCATGAGGTATCTTGCTCTCTTATCGTTCTCAATTTACATCTTGTTTATCACATGTACCCAGGCCAAAGCTAATGCACATTATTTGCCTGATGAAATGGCCAAATAAATGTAACAGTTTCACGTTCTCAATCAGCACATAATAAACTTATAAAAAGTTATTTCAATAAAGTTTGTTTTGTACGGAAAATTGATAAGCTCTGTTTACTTGTTTCATTGAGCAATCTGTTCATCGGTGAATTTTTGAATCAGAATTTTAGTGCAGCTTCTGTTCAATATAGTATGTGCATGCATGATAGTCCTGACCGTTCCTTTGCAGTCCAGCTTCTACTCGATCCTGGCGTCCAGGTGTGTGGTTACGATTGCTTCTTCTAGACACATTACCAGGTATATATGATCCTGTTTTTCATTTCCCCCTTTGCTTTCTTTGTTAAGTTTTGTAATAAAAAAAGCTCATGTAGGAATCTGGCTTGAATATGCAGTCTCTCACAATGGAAGAGATCATGTTATGCAGTCTCGCATAATGGAAAAGAGAAGATGATTTTATGTCAATTGGACTCTACATGGATGGAAATGAAAACACCAGAGTGAACTCTTTTTCCTTGCTTAAGACATTAATTCATACAGCATCTCATCGTGTTATTCTGATTTTATACCCTTATGCTCTTGACAATAGTTTCTTAGCTTTCCAAAACTCAGAAGTAATTTACCTTCCCCTCATATTTTAATTGATTTTGTGCAGACTAATATAATACCAAGGCTCAAACCAGAGTTGGACGACCTCTTATCTCTAAACAATAGAAATGCAGAGCAGTCCATGGAAGCTTCCCTACGCTATTACCGCACCGCTTGATATACTGAACTTGATTCCTCGGTGCATATAAAATGATACGACTGTATTTACATTGGAGTAGGCAAGGTAAAACTAGGCTCCATCTCTGCTAATCTGTTTTGCCAATTGGATTCGCACCCTCTGGAGAGAATGTTTATTTACTCATTTTTGTTTTACCTGGCATATGTGAAATGATACAATTTGTGTTTACATTGCCACCATCTTGCTAATATATGTTTGCTGCAGTAATGGTTTCTAGAAGATAGACAAGATCAAGGACTCCAACAGGCACACTGGCGGCTCGAAGAACTCACTGGGAAGATGAGCGAGTGCAAGCGGTAAGTCTTGTTGAACGCTGTCGTTGTTGTTCCTACTTGAGCCTGCAATTTCATATCTTCTGCATGTGGCATGATGAATTTTATCAATTTCTTTACTTGGAGAATGTATCACCGCCGAGTTCTTTTTTACGTAGATATATGCCATGGCTTCTTGCAGCTTAATCAAAGAATTTGATTGTGTACTCAAAGATGAAGAGAAAAGGAATACTTCTGAGGCCAACAAACAACTAAATGTCAGGAAGCAATTTATGGTTGGCAGTTTCCTTCATTGACGTCTTTGTTGTGTCATGTTCCACAATGTATAATTTCTATCTTTGTGTGTTATGATAGCTCATCAAGATTTTGAAATACCTAAATTTGTCCTGAAATTATTTGCTTAGCAAAGCTTTCTTTTAGTATCAATGTATTTTGCATAGCATTTCAATGTACACAATCCTTTTTACTTAAATATGAGCAAGGACAGAGCCAAAACTACAATTCAACCTCTATTTACTTGGCATATGTGAAATGATACAATGTTTATTTACTCATTTCTCTTTTACTTGGCACATGTGCCCTTCATTGATAAATCTCAATTTCTTAAATTTCATTTTTCGTACTATTGTAACTCTCTTGGTGCTAATAGATGTGCTATTCGGTCGCCATGATGTTGCAGGTACCAAAGTAGCCTTGCAATAAGAGGATTGAACTATTCGATGCTGGTAATGACCAGGTAGCTAACATTGAAATGGCATCATGTAAAATTAAGTACTCCCTCGGATTCATATTAGTTGTCGTCGGTTTAGTACAACTTTAGTACAAAGTTGTACCATACCAGCAACAATTAATATGGATTGGAGGGAGTATCATAATTTTGTGTTACTATTTATTAATCTTCCCCTGAAAGGTTAACAATTTAACATTCTCATCCAACTACCTCATTAGTTTTTGCAGAAATGTCAAATCAACAACTCATTCATTCTGGAATGAAACAAATAGACCAAACAGACCAAGCTATTGAGCATTCGAAAACGGCGCACTGCAAACTTACACTCTATTTTGTTGTTCATTCTTTCATAAGGTATTTAGATAGAGGAAATTAGGTGCTCCTCTACCTCTCTCTCACTCGCATTTTGATTGCCTAATATGCCGATTTTCTAAAGGTGATGTGTGCAGCTCCCTCCTGGTTTTAGTTTGAGCATGCTTCTCTCCATGGGCCTCTCTATTTAGGATTTGTGTGGATCTTGATTCATAGCAGCACAAACTTGGATATGCTTCTTTTCTCCATGGGATCTTTCAAAAATGAAAAAACAAACCCAGGAGCAAGACTTGGGCAGCAGTTTAAATAATGGTTCCCTGCACATCAGTTTATTTCCTTGCATTGGTTCTTTATGTTATAAGTCACACTTTCCTATTTTGTCAAAGAAAGAGTGGACTCATTCATGGACTTCTACCATATATATTAACACTGGTATGCTGATCAACCCAGTGATCCTCTGATCCTAAATCATTTTCCGAGAAACACTATGCTTTTCTCTATATCAAGGTAGTACTGTGTCAAAGTGATGCTTCTTTGTGCTACATTCATCTATTTATTTGGAAGTTCGAACTAATTTTGTGTTCATTTTTACTTATTGCATGATTCATCTGTGTAAAACCAAGAAGATGCCTCTTAAATTTTGTGTATTTCTGAAATATGTTCTTTTTATCATCATCAGATACAAAAAAATTCCATTTCATGCCTATTCCTAATTTATTATTTTCTCTAGCTGCAAAATTTTATTAGGACTATGATTCTCACTTTTTGCGTATGAATGGATATGCAGATTGAAATTCAAGTTGCTCCAGGATTCCTTGCTAATGAACAGACAGGCGCATAAAGTGACAAATACCCAATCTGATTGATAAGCTGGCTGTCCATGTACACACAATATTCAATTTTTTAGTCTATGTGAGGAAGTGAAAGCATCTGTGAGTGCATGTAGATATATTTTGTCAACCTTTTTTTTGGTTACCAAACTCCGGTGTGTAAGGTATGAGAGGACCATGTAAAATTTCTTTTAAAAACGATTTTCGTTATGCGCACCTCTGCCCAGATTGGGTATGGTGGTACTAAAAAGTGATGCTCTAATGTTCGTCTATGTTGTGGAGTTGGTTCTTTTGAAGTTGAAGTAGCATGTGTTTGTACGGTAATCTTCTCAGTTTTTAAGCTTCAGCTACAAACATATATGCCATCCACTTTCAGATTTCAGTGTAGGCTTATAGGGGGTGGATCATTGGGCTGTGTTCAGAATTAGGGCTTGAGAGAAAGAAAATAATTAAATGCCAGGTTGTATAGAGTTGCTATCATTTTGAATAATAATGATGCTCTTAATGACCCTTATTGCTTATATTGTTTGTGCTCCTCTGAAGAAAAATTAGGACTAAATTAAAAGATGGGCCTAAATGCCACACAACTGATGATTAAAATATAAAAAACTATCGCTTCCATGTTACCCAAATAACACAACAAATTGTGCATGCTAAGTATAAAGAGGGTCACAATTCATGCCATTTGTGCTTACTCAAACCTGAAGCTAATAACAAATGCAAATATTTTCAATCGCGGGCATGGCTTTAGCGTGCCTCTGCGCCATTTGGTGCAACGGGTCCACTAGTTATAAGAACAAGTCACTCATCACAGAAACATGACCAAGCAACGGCAACTTCCATACTACAGCAGCCAAGACTAAGATTGCTTAGGCTAATGCCAGCCCTCTCAGGCTTAAAAGTTGCCTCGCTACTCTCAACAACTTGTCTCCCATTAATCGAAATTGCCATGAGATGAACCTTCAGAAACTTCTCAAGTCCAACAGAAACCACGCGACGCGAGAGCTTGGTCACACCATTGGCATCGACAGGCAACCCGTCATGTTCGGAATCAAGTAATTTGACGAGGACATCATCAGTAGAGGTGCCAGCAGTGAATACACTTTGAAAACCAATTGGCCATGATCCACCAGTGAGTTTTATACAGATTGTGGCCTCCACAGAGAAACTAACGTGGCTGAATTCAAGTTTCAGCGTGCTGAGCCTGCTAGGGTAAACACCAGTTAGGCAATACCCACTTCTGTAAGTCACAGCAAGATCACTCAGATCTTTATCCTCAGCTTTTGTAGTGCCCTTGACTTTGAGGGAAACCTCAATGTAGGAAGGGTCTATTGACACCGCAATAGCTCGACTGGGGCCGGTCAATGCAAGATATGGATCCTGCATGATCGAAACAAGTATGTAGGTCAATAATTATGTTTTACTTAATCAGTAATAAGACTGCATCAAGTGGATATAATGCAACAACCAATCTATTATAATATATTCCATGCACTCTCTTCTTGTCAAGTTATAGTGCATATTTTCCAAAGTCAAAATTTTGTAAACTTTAATTAATGAGGCAAGGAGAGAGTGTACAAGAGCAAAATGCATGCAACTTGGGAAAACAAACAAATGGGTAGAAATATACAAACCACTTCAGTGATGGTCTGGCAGCTATTTCTCGGACGGTGAAAAATAATGTTGCGCTTGTTATCCAGGATATCACGTGCAGTAACGATACCAAATACTTGCAGTGGCCAGTGTAAGCACTCTTTGATTGATGTGATCTTGACTGACTTGAACTGTAGAGTATCCATGGGATCGGGTGTGTCACGGGAAGCAGGGAACGTATAACGCATGGCTGAGATAGATGCTGCATTGTTCCATTAATATCAAGTTAGTGAAAGAATGAAACAAAATACTTAATAGTCATGGTAATTACTCCCTCTGTCCCATAATATAAGATGTTTTTCAAGCTAAACTAGCTTGCAAAAACGTCTTACATTGTGGGACGGAGGGAATAGGTCATAGCGACATTTTTTACAACCCATTTACGTCATCATATTAAACTTGCTTTAAGAAACTAAAATAACCGCGGAACACAAATAATTAAATTGGGATGATTACTGGTTTGATGGAAGGTGACGCCGCGGCCGCGGCAGGCGTAGAATTTGTTCCAGAAACGGCGGAACTTGGAGGCGAACAGCTCCTCCTCGCACTGCGCCCACTCCGTCTCCTTGTCCTCCAGCCGCTCGCCTCCTCCGCGGCTTCCTTCGCCTTGGCGGCTTCTTCGGCCATGAGTCTGGCTGTCTTGGCGGCTTCTTCTGCCTCCTTGGCTTTCGCGGTGTCCGTCGTGGCAGCTTTTTTGGCCTCTCTGGCCTTCCTCTTGGCAATCTTGGCGGCCCGTACAGCATCCGCGGCAGCTGCCCTCTCGGCCGCGTAGGCGTTGGCCCTGGCTGTCTTGGCTGCTTCCACGGCTTTCGCCTTGGCAGCTTTCGCCTTGCTTCTCTTAGCCGTAGCCATCGTCGCACGCAGCAGCTAATTCTTCAGCCTTTTAAACAGAATGTAATTCTGACCGCAGGGGACGCAAGGTAACGGAGCCTGTCGGACAGGAGACGCAAATGGTGATTCGCTGGCCGGGCCGCCGTCGGGGGACGGCGAAAACAATACTCGTACAGTCGTACTAGTGTGATTTCTGGCTTCGGTGGACTTCTTCTGACGCCGTGCACGCGTGTATTTATAACAGATGCGGAGCCGCTTGTGGGGTTTCAGTTTAAATCCGACTCGGGAGCCGGCCGAGCGCGTTAGGAAGTCGGAGTCCGACGGGCTGTCCAACGCTTTAGCAAACATCAATCAAACGGGGAAGGGAAGATGTGGAAGATCTGCTGCTGAGGCTCGATCTGCAATGATTTCGTGAGGGAAACAGAGGTGGAAACACCACATCTTCAGGTATGCTAGAAGTGCGCCGCCCTCTGCCTTCCTCTCATGCTCGCGCCCGAGCGGGAAGGCTCCGTCCATGAGCTCCGCTGCTCCAGCGTCGGCCCGAGCGACCTCGCTCCCCTGCCGTCTCCGGTACCGCGCCGGCGAGCGCCACCGCCGGAGCTGCTCTGTCCGCCGCCTGCACGCTGTCTCCGCCTCGGTGCACCTTGCCTCTGCCGTTTCCTGCTCGCGTTCGCCTGATCCCAGCGCGCCGAAGACTCGCCAAGTTCCGCCGCCGCGCCCTTGTTCCTCTGCCGTGGCCCGCGTCATCCCCGGCGAGCAAGCCGCCAGCAGCGCCACAGCCGTCCCCGTCCACGCGTTCGAGTCCTCGAGCGAGGACCTCACTGCGTCCCTGGCCTCCTCCGAGCGCCGCCCTTGCCGTTCTCCACCGCGGTCGAGCCGCCCATCGACCAACTTCCTCGAGCTCCTCCTGCTCGTGGCCGCCTCCAACCACTCCAACGGCGCCTCGACCTCGCCACCTCGTCGTTGCTCCGGCCAACTCCGGCAAGCCGCCGGCGAACTGGCCACCCAGGACGCCCCTACCTCCATCTTCGTTGCCGCCGGCTGTATCGAGCAGCAGCGAGCGCGCCGCTCGACCGGATCCTGCTAGCGTTGACCGATTATTTTTTCTGTACTCAATAAACAACCAAAAATTCAAAAAAAATCGATGTCGCTTTGGATTTAGTTTTCAGTTGGTCGGCTTTTATGCCCACCCCTGAGATGAGGAAGCGCTAGAAGCAGAAGCGTTGGGGCGCCGGAGAAGAAGAAAGCCGGTTTCGATACTTAGTACTGCTTTGAGACCCATTTTGCTACGCGTTAGCCGTGGGAGAGGGTGTACCGATCAGGAGCATATATGACCTAGTCGTATAGGATCTTTTTTCTGGCGGCCGTGGTTGCCGATGGGAGGAGGTGAGCCACATTTCATAGGAGCATACGGTGGCAAAGCGGCGGTTAATTGAGCCATGCACGAGATTGGAGGAGACCTTTCGGGGAAAAGGGAGAAAATAGAGAGATAAGGGTGGCGTAGCGTCGACAGCGTGCTTCTCCCCCTTTAGCTACAGGCACACGGGAATTGTACCTACCCCTGTACCCAGAATTACACGTGTCTACAACTGATTAATCTGATTAGAGACTAAAAAACTTCAAAAGAAGCAAAACAAAATTGAGCTAAGAAATAAGAAGGTAGTATTATTACTGTCAGTACAAATAGGAGCTAGCGAGGCCGACGATGCTATACACTTATGGATGGACTGACACGAAAATCATCTACGCACCGAGGTGGAGCCAGCTGATTAGCGCTCAATTTTTCACTTTCCGTGAATTATGGCTCACATCGCTGTCTCTTTCTACCACATCAGTGCGTAACCGTGCTTTCCGTAACAGTTGCCCATAAGTGTATCATTTTTTATAGTAAAATGTAAGTGGTTTCAAATGGTGTCTCCTGAGAGAATTACAAGAACAAGTCATTCATCACAGAAACATGACCAAGCAACGGCAACTTCCATACTACAGAAGCCAAGACTAAGGTTGATTAGGCTAATGCCAGCCCTCTCAGGTTTAAAAGTTGCCTCGCTACTCTCAATAACTTGTTTCTCATTAATCGAAATTGCCATGAGCTGAACCTTCAAAAACTTCTCAAGTCCAACAGAAACCACGCGACGCGAGAGCTTGGTCACACCATTGGCATCGACAGGCAACTCGTCATGTTCGGAATCAAGTAATTTGACGAGGACATCATCAGTAGAGGTGCCAGCAGTGAATACACTTTGGAAACCAATTGGCCATGACCCACCAGTGAGTTTTATACAGATTGTGGCCTCCACAGAGAAACTAACGTGGCTGAATTCAAGTTTCAGCGTGCTGAGCCTGCTAGGGTAAACACCAGTTAGGCAATACCCACTTCTGTAAGTCACAACAAGATCACTCAGATCTTTATCCTCAGTTTTTGTAGTGCCCTTGACTTTGAGGGAAACCTCAATGTAGGAAAGGTCTATTGACACCGCAATAGCTCGACTAGGGCCGGTCAATGTAAGATATGGATCCTGCATGATCGAAACAAGTATGTAGGTCAATAATTATGTTTTACTTAATCAGTAATAAGGCTGCATCAAGTGGATATAATGCAACAACCAATCTATTATAATATATTCCATGCACTCTCTTCTTGTCAAGTTATAGTGCATATTTTCCAAAGTCAAAATTTTGTAAACTTTAATTAATGAGGCAAGGAGAGAGTGTACAAGAGCAAAATGCATGCAACTTGGGAAAACAAACAAATGGGTAGAAATATACAAACCACTTCAGTGATGGTCTGGCAGCTATTTCTCGGACGGTGAAAAATAATGTTGCACTTGTTATCCAGGATATCACGTGCAGTAACGATACCAAATACTGCAGTGGCCAGTTGTCGGTGTCAAAACCGGCGGATCTCGGGTAGGGGGTCCCGAACTGTGCGTCTAGGCCGGATGGTAACAGGAGGCAGGGAACACTTTGTTTTACCCAGGTTCGGGCCCTCTCGATGGAGGTAATACCCTACTCCTGCTTGATTAATATTGATGATATGGGTAGTACAAGAGTAGATCTACCACGAGATCAAGGAGGCTAAACCCTAGAAGCTAGCCTATGGTATGATTGTTGTGTATGGAGTTGATTCTGTCCTACGGACTACAACCCTCCAGTTTATATAGACACCGGATAGGGTTAGGGTTACACAAAGTCGGTTACAATGGTAGGAGATCTTAAATATCCGCATCGCCAAGCTTGCCTTCCACGCCAAGGAAAGTCTCATCCGGACACGGGACGAAGTCTTCAATCTTGTATCTTCATAGTCCAGGAGTCCGGCCGAAGGTATAGTCCGGCTACCCGAACACCCCCTAATCCAGGACTCCCTTAGTAGCCCCTGAACCAGGCTTCAATGACGACGAGTCCGGCGCGCAAATTGTCTTCGGCATTGCAAGGCGGGTTCCTCCTCCAAGTCCTTCATAGAAGATTGTAATCACCAAGAATAGTGTCCGGCTCTGCAAAATAAGTTTCCACATATTGCCGTAGAGAGAATAATATTAGCACAAATCAAATCTGCCGACGTATTCTGCAGGGCGCCGTCACACTACAGCCAAGTCCTTTACTCGAATCGTTTTTACTTTTCCACTTCAGCATGTTTTGCGAGGCGGTTCCCTTGGCACGTCTTGTCAAAGCAGAGATCGTGTACCCTTTTTACGGGATTCTCATCAATACGGACATGGGTAACCCAACTGCGCCACTTATCACGGCGCTTGGGAGGCAAGCGAGTTTTACTAGGCAGGCGGGGACGCACAACCGCATCCGCCCATATAAAGGGACAAGGATCCACCCTTTTTACCTACGCCTTCTTCCTCCCTTGCCTACCCATCTCTCGCGCACCCGAGCTCCAGCGCCCAAGCCCGCACTTCCCACCTCAACCTTCTCCAGCAATGTCCGGAGTGGGAGGCAAGTGGATGGTCTCCTCCGTCACGGAGGGCAAAGTCAAGAAGCTAAGGAAGGCCGGGTATCTGTCCAAGGACATCGCGCACCGGCTTCCCGAAGAGGGGCAGCTCATCCCCACCCCAAGGCCCCATGAGAGGGTAGTATTTCTCCTCCACTTCCTCTGCGGACTGGGTTTTCCACTCCACCCATTTGTCCGGGGGCTCATGTTCTACTACGGCCTGGATTTCCACGATCTGGCTCCGAACTTCATCCTCAACATCTCGGTGTTTATCGTCGTGTGCGAGGCTTTTCTTCGCGTCCGCCCCCATTTCGGCCTCTGGCTCAAGACCTTCAACGTCAAGCCCAAGGTGGTGCGCGGCAGCCAGGCGGAGTGCGGAGGCGCCATGGCGGGCAAGATGGCCAACACCCTATGGTTCGAGGGCTCTTTCGTGGAGACCCTAAAGGGATGGCAATCCGGGTGGTTTTATATCACCGAGCCGCGCGATCCGAAATGGACCGTGGCCCCAGAGTTCCGATCTGGACCCCCCACGTGGCTTGTGTCCTGGAAAGAGACGGGCCTGTCGTGGGGTGACGAAAAAGAGGTGACTGGATTGCAAACATGCATCCAGTCCCTGGTAAACAAGCCAGTCCGGCTTGTTAATATAATCCAGGTTATGCTCGTCCACCGGATCCTCCCGTGCCAACAACGGGATTTTAATCTGTGGGAGTTCGACCCGGCGCAGCATCAAACCCCCAGCAGGCTCTTCGACACAACATACGAGGACGCCTGGAAGATGCTATTCAAGGGCGCCGAGGCTCCCCTATTCGCTTCCGAGGACCGCGGATACAGCTCGCAGCGTCACGCTAGCAAGGTATGCCATCTACACCTTTTATAGGATGTTAAGCTTCTTTCATAGTTTGACTCTATGCGGGATCCAAACTCCCTTACCTTTGACAGGCTTGGCGGGCGATAGCCGAACTGATTAACTGTCCGGCTCCGCTGCCCGAAGAACCAGCCCCAGCTCTACTAGTGAAGCTGCTGGCTCCAGTGCCTTATGTGGTGCCGGAGAAGAAGGCCAAGAAGAAGAAGGCCACGGGGACTCAAAAGAGTACCCGTAATGTGGTGCTATCAGACTCGTCATCCGACGAGTCCGAGATGCCCTCTTCCCGTGAAAACGAGGAGGAGGAAGAAGAAACCTCTCCCCCTCCAGCAGGGGGAGGAAAGAAAAGGAAGGCTGCCCCAGTGGGGGGGGGGGCGAAGGGTCCAAGAAGAGGAAAACCCCTCCGCCGGACTACGCCCCCGACGCCGACGAGGACGAAGAGGAGTGGCCGGACAGGGCCAGGCGTCCGGTGAAATCGTAAGTGTTCAGATACCAGAGTAACTCATGATATTCTTGCACAGCTTTCCCTAATGTCGAATATAATCATGCAGCCCGCCCCGGGTGTCGTGGTTCTAAGCCTGACAGTAGAGTGGGGGGTAGGTATGGAGAGGCAAGGTCCTAGCTATGGAGAGGTTGTAAACACAAGAGATGTACGAGTTCAGGCCCTTCTCGGAGGAAGTAAAAGCCCTACGTCTCGGAGCCCAGAGGCGGTCGAGTGGATTATGTGTATATGAGTTACAAGGTGCCGAACCCTTCTGCCTGTGGAGGGGGGTGGCTTATATAGAGTGCGCCAGGACCCCAGCCAGCCCACGTAGGAGAGGGTTTAAGATGAGTTAAGTCCGGGGCATTACTGGTAACGCCCCACATAAAGTGCCTTTACTATCATAAAGTCTACTTAATTACAGACCGTTGCAGTGCAGAGTGCCTCTTGACCTTCTCGTGGTCGAGTGAGTCTTCGTGGTCGAGTCCTTCAAGTCAGTCGAGTGAGTCCCTCGTTGGTCGACTGGAAGGTGACCTCTTCTAAGGGTGTCCTTGGGCAGGGTACTTAGATCAGGTTCGTGACCCTACCCTAGGTACATGACCCCATCATTAGCCCCCGAATGGATTGAGGCTTTGAGTGAGGAAGGAGTTGATGTTATTTCCGATTAACTTTTGCACTCTGGTCGTGCGTTGTTCTGGACCAAAGAATCTCTTCATTGATAGTGACCAACTTGTCTTCAGTCGACTCGATCCATTCTCTTCTTTCGTCGAGTGATCTTTGGAGCTTTGACGATTTCCGAGCGACGGATCGCAGGAAATCCCGCGTCTGACAGACCGGTCTGCCGTTCGCGGATTCCGCGGGATGCGAAATTTGGGGAAGCGCGCGAAGCGGAGCGGACCGCAGCATTTGGATGGGACGGGACATAGACGCCTCGATCCCCGCGCCGCTTTCTTCGCCACGTATCCCGCCTGCATAACTGTTCCTGGATATGATTAGATCGACCGGGCCCACCTGTCATCCACTCGGAAGGGACCTTATAAATGCGCCCGGCGAGGGTTTTTTGTACAGTGCCTCAGCATTCTCTTTCTCTGCTCCCTTCGTCTCCGCCCGACGCGTTCGCTCTTGCCTCTGCCCAACCTCTCCTCGCGCGTCTCGCCGGCAACCATGGCCAAGGAGAAGAAGGCGGCGCTGGAACGCGCGAAGAAGGCGTCGACGACGGAGAAGGCGAAGGGGAGATCCACCAGCCGCGGCAGGTCTTCGTCTAGATCCCGCCTGCCGAAGGGCTGGGTCCAAGGAGATTGGATCCAGTCGACCATCACGGAGAAAGATCTCCTCGACATGGCCAACGAGGGCTTGATCCCCCATGGAGCTGCGAGGCTTCCGGGGAAGGAGTGGCAGCCCCAGCCAGAAGAGGGTGAGTGCGTGCTCTTGGCCACCCATGTTGATCGTGGATTTTCTTTGCCGCCGAGCATTTTCTTCCGTGGTTTCTTGAACTTCTTTGGAGCGCATCTCCACCACTTTACCCCAAATTCTATCGCCTATCTTGCCGCGTTCGTATCCATGTGTGAGGGTTTTCTGGGCTGTCGACCGCACTGGGGCTTGTTCAAGCATATATTCACGTGTCGCTCTCAGACCGTGAAGAAGGCGAGCCCAGGCGACGAAAGAACCCGAGTCGTCCAAATGTGTGGGGGCCTGGGGATCCAGGTGAGGAATAAGAGCACCTTCCCAGCCATGACTTTTCCCGAGTCAGTCAGAGGCTGGCAGTCGACCTGGTTCTACTGCCAGGATCAGTCGACGCCGGGGCAGTCGAGTGGACTCCCTCAGTTTACCATGGACCGAGTGAACAAGCCCTCCTCTCTGAAGTTGATTCCGGAGGAGAAAGCTGACGTGAAGATGTTGATGGAGCGCGTGGTACAGTTGGTTCGGGAGGGAGTGACGGGCATGGATCTCCTGGAGGTTTTCCTTAGGCGTCGTATCCAGCCCCTTCAGTTCCGGAGTCACTGCATGTGGTTGTACTGTGGGACTGAAGACGAGACTCGAGTCCATCCAGAAGCAGTCGACGATGTCACTCTGGAAAGATGGATGGCCGCCGTTTCCGGAAACAAGGATAACCCACGCGGAGCCAGAAGGATTCCTCCACTCGACCACAACAGTGATCCAAACAAGGTATGCCTGCTCTGCTCTCCACTGTGTTCTTGTCATATTCATCTCTGTTTAATCTGCCAATTGGTCGATTGATCCTTGTCTTGATGTCTATCAGGCCCTCACCGAGCTGTACTCGATGCCCAATGGAGCACAGGCTCCGACTGAGGAGGGTGAGGCGAGTGGGGGTGAGAGCCAGGAGGAGGAGGAATGGGACTCGGACGTTGCTAAGGATGATGATGACGATGACGACGATGACGGTGATGAAGATGAAGCTGAAGATGAGGAAGAAGAGGAGGAGGAGGTCGTACCATCGCGCTCAGAAAGGCGGTCGAAGCTTGTCCACGACCCCTCGACTAAACGTGGCAAGGGGGTTGCGACCGTTGCACAGTCGACCAAGCGCCCTCGGACCACCTCTCCGGCGCCGACTGAAAAGGCGCCGAAGCAGCCCCGGGCGGCTACGTCGAAGCCGACCAAGCTCCTGCCGAAGATGAAGGTGTCCATCCCCACCATATCAGGGTAATCATGCTGCTTAAGTCTTCTTATTCTGTGTGAACTTTGTCTCTGGTTGGTGCTGAAGTTAGTCGACTGATTCTTTGGAGTTGCAGTGCTGCTACTTCTGAGACCTCAGCCCGGGCTGACGACCATGAGATGGAGGACGCAGCAACCTCAAAACCAGGTACTATATTCTTAACGCCGTTTTTAGTCGACTGACTCATGATCTCTAATCCTGATTCTTCTCTATAGCTCCACCCAATGTTGTTATCACTCTCCCTGATGATGATGAGGACGAGGAACCGCTGAAGCGCAGAAAGAGTAGGAAAGCGTCTGCCAGCAGGGTGCCCCAGGATGTGACGGCGCCTGAGACTCTGATTGCGGAGGAAGAGAATACCACTCGACACACTGTGTCCTTCGCAGATCCATTGAGGAGTGCTCAGCAGCCCTCCCTCTTCACGACGCACCACGTCCCAGAGGACCAAGCTGGCGCCGCGAAGGAGGCGATACGCCAGGCAGGGATCATGATGGAGCAGTTAAGGACCATCCGGGATGCGAGCCAGGCAGCTTACGACGCTAGTTCCGCCCTTCAAAGCAATGTTCAGGTCAGTCGACCACCGCCTGTTCTGTTAAGATATGCTATCAAAAACTTTTCTTTCCAGAATTTATAGTAGTCACCCACTGGGTGTGTCGACTTAGACTCCGTGTTAGCGGGGGCACGCTGAGTGCACCCGCTGGGTGTAGTCCCCAAGGCTAAGGTCGACTGCTGGCAGTCGGCCTTAGGCTTTATAATTTCAGTCTTTGCGTCATTCGACTATGTCGACTGGATTTCGCAAACTGGTCGACTGGTCGACTCTGTCTTCAATAGGATTAGTGGGGGCACGCTGAGTGCACCCACTGGGTGTAGTCCCCGAGACTGTGGTCGACTGCTTGCAGTCGATTACAGTCTTAAAGGATACAACTTTCTCTCTTTTTTTTTGAGGTCGACTGGTCGACTCTATCTTCGATAAGGTTAGTGGGGGCACGCTGAGTGCACCCACTGGGTGTAGTCCCCGAGACTACGGTCGAATGCTTGTATTCGGCTGTAGTCTTAGAAACGTGTGATTTTTCCTTTTTCACTCGGAAGTGAATTATATTTGACATTTAGTCGATTGGTTCTTCGCAGAACTCCTGTGATCTTGTGGCTCGCTACTCTGAGCCGGAAAATAAGCACACTCAGCTCGAGCTGAACTTGAAGCTGGTTCAGGAGAAACTGACGAAGGCAAAGGAGGAGACCGAAGGTATGTTTGGTGAGACCTTGACGACTGCTTTTCCCTTTGTTTGCTTCAAAATCTGATCTTGCTGTAACTTGCAGATAAGGTAAGGGAGGCCCAACAGAAGAAAGACCTTGAACTGGATGAGAAGATCAGGCTTGCTGACGAGAAGTTAGCTTCAGTCACCAAGCTTGAACAAGACAATACCAATCTGAAAGCTGCTCTTGGGATCGCCAACAAGGAGGTCAGTCGACTGAAAGCTGATAAAGCTGCCCTGACCGACCAAGTCAGTAAGTTGACTGGGAAGAAAAATGATCTGGAGGCCTTCCTGAGTGGTCTTGCCAAGAAGCTGTTTCTTATGCTTGAAGGTAAACCTCTATGCTAGGCAATTATTTCCAATCGTGGTTTTTCCATTCGACCATCACCTTGACTCGGTGATCGTCCTTGCAGAATTTTGTCAAAACTTTGAAGAAGAAACTAGCCGGCTGGAACCAAACCTCGACCCCGTCAATTCTCCGGTGAACGACGAAGTTACCATGAATGTTTTCCGACTGGAGTCCCGTGTTGCAGCTGCCGTGGACTATCTTGCAAGGTTGAAGGTCGCCACATCTCGCATCGACTCGACGCTCTGGCCCGGGGAGACACTTCAGAATGACCTTGAGTCGCTGATGGCTCGCTTGAACACGATCCCTGGTCGAGTGCAGGAGTGGAAGAAGTCCTCGGCTCAGTGCGGTGCAGATGTTGCTCTATGTCTGGCCCGAGTCCACTGCAAAGATGCGCGAGAAGAGAAGCTGGCGGCCCTCCGGGTGGCCAACACCAAGAAACACGACTTCGGGTCCTTTATGGAAACTTTCCTTGCGGCTGCCACTCGGATCGCAGACGGAATTGATCTTGATGAGTTTGTTGCACCTTCCAGCCCTCCGCAGGAGGGGTAAAAAACTTCTTCTAAGCTCGACGCTTTAAATTTGCCTCGGTATGCCGAGTGGAGTTGTAACCGATAAACCTTAACGGGCTTAGCGCCCGAGCACTTTCGGTCCCTTTAGGTATCTATCCGAACTTGAATTTGTCGTTTGAATGTGATTGCTTTTGGCTCGAAATGTCTTTTGCAGGTTCAAAGCAGGGCACTTACTGCAATCAACTTATTCCATAGTCCACTTGGGTGAACGCTGGGCTACAGCTAAGCCTCCGAGTGGAAGTCTGGCTTACCACTCGGTAGGATTTTGATAATCTTAGGCGAGCACTGGGCTGTAGCTAAGCCCCCGAGTGAGAGGTTTGCTCTTCACTCGGAAGGATTTTGATAACTTAGGCTAGCACTGGGCTGCAGCTAAGCCCCCGAGTGAGAGGTTTGCTCTTCACTCGGTAGGATTTTTGATTACTTAGGCTAGCACTGGGCTGCAGCTAAGCCCCCGAGTGAGAGGTTTTCTCTTCACTCGGTAGGATTTTTGATTACTTAGGCGAGTACTTGGACTGCAGCTAAGCCCCCGAGTGAGAGGTTTGCTCTTCACTCGGTAGGATTTTTGCAACTTAGGCGAGTACTTGGACTGCAGCTAAGCCTCCGAGTGAGAGGTTTGCTCTTCACTTG
>NC_041392.1:147743448-147782952 GCF_002162155.2 Triticum dicoccoides
GGTAGGAATTTTATATCTTAGGCGAGCACTGGGCTGCAGCTAAGCCCCCGAGTGGAAGTCCGGCTTACCACTCGGTAGGAATTTTATATCTTAGGCGAGCACTGGGCTGCAGCTAAGCCCCCGAGTGAGAGGTTTGCTCTTCACTCGGTAGGATTTTTGATAACTTAGGCGAGTACTTGGACTGCAGCTAAGTCCCCGAGTGAGAGGTTTTCTCTTCACTCGGTAGGATTTTTGATAACTTAGGCGAGTACTTGGACTGCAGCTAAGCCCCCGAGTGAGAGGTTTGCTCTTCACTCGGTAGGATTTTTGATAACTTAGGCGAGTACTTGGACTGCAGCTAAGCCCCCAAGTGGAAGTCCGGCTTACCACTCGGTAGGATTTTAGATAACTTAGGCGAAACGGATTCGCAGCTAAGCCTTCGAGTGGGAGTCTGGCTCACCACTCGGTAGGATTTTTTACAAACTTAGGCGGAACGGATTCGCGGCTAAGTCACCCACTGAGGGGAATTTTATTGGACAAAAATAAAAAGTGACAAAAATTATGGAGGAACTATGACACTATTATTTTGAGGTCCATGAACTACAGAAGTACTTTATTGCAACTCATCCGAGTGATAAACCTTAAGTGTAAAATGGGCGGAGTAGTTCCCCGTTCCAAGCTCGGGGCTCGTCGATATTATGCTCGACGTTGTAAAGACGGTACGCCCCATTGTGGAGAACCTTGGTGACGATGAAGGGACCTTCCCAAGAAGGAGCAAGCTTGTGTGGTTTGTGCTGATCCACTCGGAGAACCAAATCTCCTTCCTGGAAGGCTCGACCTCTCACATTTCTGGCGTGGAAACGACGCAAATCTTGTTGGTAGACGGTCGACCGGATCAGAGCCATCTCCCTTTCTTCCTCTAAAAGGTCGACTGCGTCCTGCCGTGCTTGTTCAGCTTCTGCTTCGTTGTAGATTTCAACTCGAGGAGCATTGTGGAGAAGATCGCTCGGCAAGACTGCTTCAGCTCCGTAGACCAAGAAGAATGGAGTTCTTCCGGTCGACCGATTAGGTGTGGTCCGCAGTCCCCAAAGCACTGAGGGAAGTTCGTCGACCCAAGCTCCAGCTGCATGCTTGAGATCACGCATCAGTCGGGGTTTCAATCCCTTGAGAATCAGGCCATTGGCTCGCTCTGCTTGTCCATTCGACTGCGGATGGGCGACTGAAGCGTAGTCGACCCGTGTGCCTTGAGAGTTACAGAAATCTCTGAATTCCTCCGAGTCAAAGTTCGACCCATTATCCGTAATGATGCTGTGCGGGACTCCATATCTGAATATTAGTTCCCTGATGAAGCTAACAGCAGTACCGGCGTCAAGGTTCTTGATTGGTTTAGCCTCAATCCACTTGGTGAACTTGTCGACTGCCACCAGTACATGCGTGAAGCCACTTCGCCCTGTTCTCAAAGGACCGACCATATCCAGCCCCCATACTGCGAAAGGCCAGACGAGTGGAATGGTCTTCAGGGCTGATGCAGGCTTGTGCGACATATTCGAGTAAAACTGACATCCCTCGCACTTATCCACTATCTCCTTTGCCATCTCATTCGCCTTTGGCCAGTAAAATCCGACTCGGTATGCTTTGGCCACGATGGTCCGAGAGGACGCGTGATGACCGCAAGTCCCCGAGTGAATATCATTAAGGATGATTCGACCTTCTTCCGGCGTTATGCACTTCTGACCGACTCCAGTCGCGCTTTCTCTGTATAACTGTCCTTTGATTACGGTAAAGGCCTTAGATCGGCGGACGATCTGTCGAGCCTCTTCCTCATCCTCCGGGAGCTCTTTTCTCAGGATATACGCGATATACGGAACCGTCCAATCGGGAATGACCACCAAGATCTCCATGACCAAGTCGACCACTGCTGGGACTTCAACCTCAGTCGGATCTGTGGCACTCTTGGGCTGTGGAGCTTCTTCGGTGAAAGGATCTTCTTTGACTGACGGAGTGTGTATATGCTCCAAGAACACACGACTCGGAATGGCTTCTCTCTTGGATCCTATCTTTGCTAGATCATCAGCTGCTTGATTTTTCAGTCGGGGTATATGATGGAGCTCCAACCCCTCGAACTTCTTTTCCAGCTTCCTCACTGCACTGCAGTATCCAGTCATGGCTGGGCTTCTCACGTCCCACTCCTTCATCACTTGGTTGACCACTAAATCCGAGTCGCCATAGACCATCAGGCGACGGACGCCGAGTGAAATGGCCATGCGCAACCCATATAAGAGGGCCTCATATTCTGCCTCATTGTTGGAGGAATCAAAGTGAATCTGGAGCACATATCTGAGCTTATCTCCTCTGGGGGAAACCAGGACGACCCCAGCACCGGAACCATTCAACATCTTAGAGCCATCAAAGAACATGGTCCAATGCTCCGAGTGAACTTCAGTCGGCTGCTGCTGTTCAATCCACTCGGCGAGGAAATCTGCAATTGCCTGGGACTTAATGGCTTTCTTTGCCTCAAACTTGATATCAAGGGGAAGAAGTTCAATCGCCCATTTGGCCACTCGACCAGTTGCATCTCTGTTGTGCAAAATCTCTGATAGTGGAGCGTCGCTGACGACTGTAATGGAATGATCAGAGAAATAATGAGCAACCTTCTTTGTGGTCATGTATATTCCATACACAAGCTTCTGATAATGAGGATATCTCTGCTTGGATGGAGTCAAGACTTCAGACAAATAATACACTGGGCGCTGAACTTTGAGAGCTTTTCCTTCTTCTTCCCGCTCGACAGTAAGCACAGTACTGACAACTTGTCCTGTGGCTGCGATATAGAGCAACAGAGGCTCTTTGCTGATTGGAGCAGCAAGCACCGGCTGGGTGGAGAGCAGAGCTTTTAGCTCGGCAAACGCTGCATCAGCTTCTGGAGTCCACTCGAACTTGTCTGCCTTCTTCATCAGTCGGTAAAGAGGCAATGCCTTTTCACCGAGTCGTGAGATGAATCGACTTAATGCGGCCAAGCATCCAGTAAGCTTCTTGACATCGTGCACTCGCACAGGGCGTTTCATTCGGAGAATAGTGCCGATCTTCTCTGGATTAGCGTCGATTCCTCGTTCGGAAACGAGAAAACCGAGTAACTTGCCACCAGGAACTCCAAATGTGCACTTTGATGGATTGAGCTTGATATCATACCTTCTGAGGTTGGCAAATGTTTCGGCGAGATCAACGAGCAGGTCGGAACCTTTTCGTGACTTGACAACGATATCATCCATATATGCTTCCACATTCCGACTGATTTGAGTGAGTAGACACTTCTGAATCATTCGCATAAATGTGGCTCCGGCATTCTTGAGGCCGAATGGCATGGTGATATAGCAGAAGCACCCGAATGGAGTGATGAAAGCTGTTTTTATCTCGTCGGGTCCGTACAGACGGATCTGGTGGTACCCGGAGTAGGCGTCTAGAAAAGACAGTCTCTCGCATCCCGCGGTCGAGTCAACAATTTGATCTATGCGAGGGAGAGGAAAATGATCTTTCGGGCAGGCCCGGTTGATGTGCTTGAAATCAATGCACATTCGGAGCGATTTGTCCTTCTTAGGAACCATGACGACATTAGCGAGCCACTCGGAGTGGTATATCTCTCGGATAAATCCTGCCGCCAACAGTCGAGCCACTTCCTCACCAATGGCTTTTCTCTTCTGGACGGCGGACCGCCGAAGATGCTCTTTGACTGCTTTTGCAGATGAGTCGACTCTTAGGCGATGCTCAGCCAGTCCCCTGGGAACACCTGGCATGTCAGCGGACTTCCATGCAAAAATGTCCCAGTTCTCACGGAGGAACTGGATGAGCGCTTCTTCCTATTTTGGGTCGAGTGTTGTGGAGATGCGGGTCGGAGCTGCATCGGGGTCGGTCGGGTGAATGTGAACAGGCTTCGTCTCACCGGACGACTGAAATGCGGACTCTGTGGCGGGTTTCTTGGATCGCAGCAAATCACTCGGATCTGCATTTTGCTTGTATTCTTCGAATTCGACCGCTGTCACCTGGGAATCGGCAATCTTTGAGCCCTTCTGAAAGCACTCTTCTGCCTTTTTCCGATCACCGGTGACAGTGATCACTCCTTTGGGGCCGGGCATCTTCAATTTGAGGTACACGTAACATGGTCGAGCCATGAACCGTGCGTAAGCTGGTCTCCCCAAAATGGCATGATATGCACTCTGAAAATCCACGACCTCAAACGTCAACTTTTCTTTGTGAAAATGTTTCGAATCACCAAACACCACGTCCAGAGCTATTTGGCCGAGTGACTCGGCTTTCTTCCCTGGTATAACTCCATGAAAGCTCATGTTACTGGTGCTCAGTCGGGACATTGGAATGCCCATTCCTTTCAGTGTGTCTGCATACAGCAAATTCAACCCACTACCACCGTCCATAAGCACTTTTGTCAGTCGAGTGCCTTCAACAACTGGATCGACCACCAAAGCTTGCCTCCCAGGGGTGGCAATATGAGTCGGGTGATCAGATTGGTCGAATGTAATGGGTATTTGGGACCATTTCAGATAATTTGCTTTTGCTGGGGCAACCATGTTCACTTCTCGGTTAATGACTTTCAATCGACTCTTGCTTTCCACATCTGCAAAGATCATCAGAGTGGAGTTGATATGCGGATATCCTTCCTCACTGTCCTCCTTGTCTTCGGCCTTGTCTGACTCCTTCTCCTTGTCCTTAGACTGTTTTCCCTGAAACTGCTGGATCAGGAGTCGACATTGGCGAGTGGTATGCTTCGGGTAGATGATATTCCCCTCTTCGTCTTTCTTCGTGTGGATGTGACACGGCATATCCATCACGTCGTTCCCTTCTTTATCCTTCACCTTCTTAGGGTTCCAGGATCCTTTTGGTTTCCCTTTAAACTTTCCCTGAGTCACGGCCAGAGCCTCTCCAGGAGCTGCTGGTTCAGCCTTCCACTTCTGTTTCCGACTGGTGTTTCCCTTTTCCGACTGACTCAGCTTGTGCTTGCCGCTTCGGAGTCGGTCTTCTTCTTCGCCGTTGGCGTACTTGGTAGCAATCTCCATCATCCGACTCAAGGTCATGTCACCGGTTCGACCAAATTTCAAACTTAATTCTCCGTTCTTGACGCCATCTTTAAAGGCGCAGACTGCCTGATGATCAGACACATTCTCCACAGTATGGTGCAAAGTGATCCATCTCTGAATATACTCTCTGAGAGTCTCATTGGTCTTCTGCACGCAGACTTGCAACTCCGTCAGTCCAGCCGGTCGCTTGCAAGTTCCTTCAAACGTTTTGATGAACACTCGGGACAGATCTTCCCAAGTGTAAATGCTGCTGGGAGGTAATTGAGTCAACCACGCCCTGGCAGATCCTTCTAGCATGAGGGGCAAATGCTTCATGGCCACCTCATCGTTCCCACCACCAATCTGAACTGCCACTCGGTAGTCCTCAAGCCAAGTTTCAGGCTTAGACTCACCAGTGAACTTGTTGACTCCTGTTGCCAACCTGAAATTGGGAGGGATAACTGCGGCTCTGATAGCTCTGCTGAAACATTCAGGACCAGAAACATGCACTCGACTGCTTGTGGACGCATCTCTGTCGAGTCCGCCTCGATGGGCTTTGTTCCGGTCGACCAAACCTTGCACGATAATGGATCGCGCGTCGAAGCCTGGTTCTCTGGGGTCGACTGGAACTCTTCGCCCCGTACTGAACTGACACCTGTCATCTTGCTGCCGAGGAGCGTAAGACCCACCCCTCGGAGGGGAATTGGGCACTCGACGCCTATCATCTCGGTCGAGTCGGTCACCATATTGGTCTCGCCGATTCTCGCGCCCTTCACGCCGCGGAGGCGATCTGGGACTGTGAACCGACTGAACCGTATTCGCAGCGACGGATCGACTGTGAATTCTGTTGCGCGACTGCGACACGGCCGAATTCTGATCTCCTGCTACCCGGAGCAGATCCCTGATCTGCATCAAGCCTCTACCAGCTTCCGACTGAGAAGGCTGGATGGACTCTGCTATACGGGTCGCAGCTGCTAAATTCTGGATTGGGGTTCGATATACCTGAGTCGGCGGGAAGAGTTGACGTCGACTGGTGTCAGGAACTCGTTGCCGCGCGCGCTCGTTGAGTGCTCGCTGAAGATTCTCCAGTCGAGAGCGTTCGGCCAAATTGGCCAAACGTGCCTCCTCCAAGGCGCGAGCCTCGGGGGTTTCTCCTGCGATGGGAGTACGCAGGGCATCCACGTTCCTGCGGCGAAGTTCCTCTCTTTGCAGAGAGTCGAGTGGCTCGGGCTGGTACTCTTCGTGGTCTCGTGCGGGGTCGCCTCCGTCGCCTGCTCCACCATCACGGGCGAAGCCAGGGGGACTGCGGGGCCCGTCGACCATCAGAATTTCTGCCGCTGGATCACTGCTATCGCACTCGGATGCGGTCTCCACGGAACCAGTCGACAGATCGAACAGGCCGTAGAGAGATTCGTCGGGCTCGATTGCCGCAACTTGGGTGGTGGCCGTCTAGCGAGCCACCGTGTGCCTCACCCACCGCTGAATCCTCGACCGGCCCGAGCGCTTGTGCTGACGGGAGACCGGGAGGGTGGTCGATGGGGATGTCGACCGATACGGGGTCGACGGTTGCCGTAGCAGAACGCCGCGGACACGCCAACTGTCGTGGTTCTAAGCCTGACAATAGAGTGGGGGGTAGGTATGGAGAGGCAAGGTCCTAGCTATGGAGAGGTTGTAAACACAAGAGATGTACGAGTTCAGGCCCTTCTCGGAGGAAGTAAAAGCCCTACGTCTCGGAGCCCAGAGGCGGTCGAGTGGATTATGTGTATATGAGTTACAAGGTGCCGTACCCTTCTGCCTGTGGAGGGGGGTGGCTTATATAGAGTGCGCCAGGACCCCAGCCAGCCCACGTAGGAGAGGGTTTAAGATGAGTTAAGTCCGGGGCGTTATTGGTAACGCCCCACATAAAGTGCCTTTACTATCATAAAGTCTACTTAATTACAGACCGTTGCAGTGCAGAGTGCCTCTTGACCTTCTGGTGGTCGAGTGAGTCTTCGTGGTCGAGTCCTTCAAGTCAGTCGAGTGAGTCCCTCGTTGGTCGACTGGAAGGTGACCTCTTCTAAGGGTGTCCTTGGGCAGGGTACTTAGATCAGGTTCGTGACCCTACCCTAGGTACATGACCCCATCACCGGGCCGAACTCAAAGAGTCGTCGAGCGGCTCCCTGGATTCATCGGACATGAACTCCGTTCCGCCCGCTGTCTCCCCCCGCACTGCGGATGACGCCGAAGTGGCGTCGCAACGAGCTCCGGGGCAGGAGGTGGTGGTCCTGGAGGAGCCGCAAGGTGACCTCCCTGAAGGAAATATGCCCTAGAGGCAATAATAAAGTTATTATTTATTTCCTTATATCATGATAAATGTTTATTATTCATGCTAGAATTGTATTAACCGGAAACATAATACATGTGTGAATACATAGACAAATAGAGTGTCACTAGTATGCCTCTACTTGACTAGCTCGTTAATCAAAGATGGTTATGTTTCCTAACCATAGACAAAAGAGTTGTTATTTGAGTAACGAGGTCACATCATTAGTTGAATGATCTGATTGACATGACCCATTCCATTAGCTTAGCACCTGATCGTTTAGTATGTTGCTATTGCTTTCTTCATGACTTATACATGTTCCTATAACTATGAGATTATGCAACTCCCATTTGCCGGAGGAACACCTTGGGTGCTACCAAACGTCACAACGTAACTGGGTGATTATAAAGGAGCATTACAGGTGTCTCCAAAAGTAGATGTTGGGTTGGCGTATTTCGAGATTAGGATTTGTCACTCCGATTGTCGGAGAGGTATCTCTGGGCCCTCTCGGTAATGCACATCACATAAGCCTTGCAAGCACTGCAACTAATATGTTAGTTGTGAGATGATGTATTACGGAACGAGTAAAGAGACTTGCCAGTAACGAGATTGAACTAGGTATTGGATACCGACGATCGAATCTCGGGCAAGTAACATACCGATGACAAAGGGAACATCGTATGTTGTTATGCGGTCTGACCGATAAAGATCTTCGTAGAATATGTAGGAGCCAATATGGGCATCCAGGTCCCGCTATTGGTTATTAACCGGAGACGTGTCTCGGTCATGTCTACATTGTTCTCGAACCCATAGGGTCCGCACGCTTAAGGTTACGATGACAGTTATATTATGAGTTTACATGTTTTGATGAACCGAAGGAGTTCGGAGTCCCGGATGAGATCGGGGACATGACGAGGAGTCTCGAAATGGTCGAGACGTAAAGATTCATATATTGGATGATATGGTTAGGCCAAGGGGTCAAGCCCATGAGGCTTTAGATCGGTGCAAAAAGGAGTTTTGCGGAGGCCAGGGGGCCAAACGCCGGAGACCCTGGCGTCTGGCCCTGGGCCAGACGCCGAGGCCCATGGCGTCTGGGCCAGACGCCAAGGATTGTGGCGTTTGGTCCTGGAGTCCGAGTGGGACTCTTGCCTTTCGGGCAAAACCGACTTTGAGGAGGCTTTTGCTCCAAGTTTCGACCCCGGGGCTCAACATATAAATAGAGGGGCAGGGCTAGCACCAAAGACACAACAAGTTGATCCACGTGATCTATTCCTTAGCCGTGTGCGGTGCCCCCTGCCACCATATACCTCGGTAATACTGTAGCGGAGTTTAGGCGAAGCCCTGCTGCTGTAGTTCATCAAGATCGTCACCACGCCGTCGTGCTGACGGAACTCTTCCCCGACACTTTGCTGGATCGGAGTCCGGGGATCGTCATCGAGCTGAACGTGTGCTCGAACTCGGAGGTGCCGTAGTTTCGGTGCTTGATCGGTTGGATCGTGAAGACGTACGACTACTTCCTCTACGTCGTGTCATCGCTTCCGCAGTCGGTCTGCGTTGGGTACGTAGACAACACTCTCCCCTCGTTGCTATGCATCACATGATCTTGCGTGTACGTAGGAAATTTTTTGAAATTACTACGAAACCCAACAGTGGCATCAGAGCCTAGGTTATTTATGTTGATGTTATATGCACGAGTAGAACACAAGTGAGTTGTGGACGATACAAGTCATACTGCCTACCAGCATGTCATACTTTGGTTCGGCGGTATTGTTGGACGAGACGACCCGGACCAACCTTACGCGTACGCTTACGCGAGACCGGTTCCCTCGACGTGCTTTGCACATAGATGGCTTGCGGGCGACTGTCTCTCCAACTTTAGTTGAACCGAGTATGGCTACGCCCGGTCCTTGAGAAGGTTAAAACGGAGTTTATTTGACAAACTATCGTTGTGGTTTTGATGCATAGGTGAGATTGGTTCTTACTTAAGCCCGTAGCAGCCACGTAAAACATGCAACAACAAAGTAGAGGACGTCTAACTTGTTTTTGCAGGGCATGTTGTGATGTGATATGGTCAAGGCATGATGCTGAATTTTATTGTATGAGATGATCATGTTTTGTAACCGAGTTATCGGCAACTGGCAGGAGCCATATGGTTGTCGCTTTATTGTATGCAATGCAATCGCGATGTAATGCTTTACTTTATTACTAAACGGTAGTGGTAGTCGTGGAAGCATAAGATTGGCGAGACGACAACGATGCTACGATGGAGATCAAGGTGTCGCGCCGGTGACGATGGTGATCATGACGGTGCTTTGGAGATGGAGATCACAAGCACAAGATGATGATGGCCATATCATATCACTTATATTGATTGCATGTGATGTTTATCTTTTTATGCATCTTATCTTGCTTTGATTGACGGTAGCATTATAAGATGATCTCTCACTAAATTATCAAGAAGTGTTCTCCCTGAGTATGCACCGTTGCCAAAGTTCGTCGTGCCCAGACACCACGTGATGATCGGGTGTGATAAGCTCTACGTCCATCTACAACGGGTGCAAGCCAGTTTTGCACACGCAGAATACTCAGGTTAAACTTGACGAGCCTAGCATATACAGATATGGCCTCGGAACACGAAGACCGAAAGGTCGAGCGTGAATCATATAGTAGATATGATCAACATAACGATGTTCACCATTGAAAACTACTCCATCTCACGTGATGATCGGTCATGGTTTAGTTGATTTGGATCACGTAATCACTTAGAGGATTAGAGGGATGTCTATCTAAGTGGGAGTTCTTAAATAATATGATTAATTGAACTTTAATTTATCATGAACTTAGTCCTGGTAGTATTTTGCAAATTATGTTGTAGATCAATAGCTCGCGTTGTTGCTTCCCTGTGTTTATTTTGATATGTTCCTAGAGAAAATCATGTTGAAAAATGTTAGTAGCAATGATGCGGATTGGATCCGTGATCTGAGGTTTATCCTCATTACTGCACAGAAGAATTATGTCCTTGATGCACCGCTAGGTGACGGACCTATTGCAGGAGCAGATGCAGACGTTATGAACGTTTGGCTAGCTCAATATGATGACTACTTGATAGTTTAGTGCACCATGCTTAATGGCTTAGAATCGGGACTTCAACGACGTTTTGAACGTCATGGAGCATATGAGATGTTCCAGGAGTTGAAGTTAATATTTCAAGCAAATACCCGAGTTGAGAGATATGTAGTCTCCAACAAGTTCTATAGCTAAAAGATGGAGGAGAATCGCTCAACTAGTGAGCATGTGCCCATATTGTCTGAGTACAACAATCGCTTGAATCAAGTGGGAGTTAATCTTCTAGATAAGATAGTGATTGACAGAATTCTCTAGTCACCATCACCAAGTTAGTAGAACTTCGTGATGAACTATGATATGCAAGGGATAACGGAAACAATTCCCAAGCTCTTCGTAATGCGGAAATTGACGAAGGTAGAAATCGAGAAAAACATCAAGTGTTGATGGTAGACAAGACCACTAGTTTCAAGAAAAGGGCAGAGGGAAGAAGGGGAACTTCAAATAGAATGGCAAGCAAGTTGCTGCTCAAGTGAAGAAGCCCAAGTCTGGTCCTAAGCCTGAGACTAAGTGTTTCTACTGCAAAGGGACTGGTCACTGGAAGCGGAACTACCCCAAGTGATTGGCAGATAAGAAGGATGGTAAAGTGAACATAAGTATATTTTATATACATGTTATTGATGTGTACTTTACTAGTGTTTATGGCAACCCCTCAGTATTTGATACTAGTTCAGTTGCTAAGATTAGTAACTCGAAACGGGAGTTGCAGAATAAACAGAGACTAGTTAAGGGTGAAGTGACGATGTGTGTTGGAAGTGGTTCCAAGATTGATATGATCATCATCGCACACTCCCTATACTTTCGGGATTAGTGTTGAACCTGAATAAGTGTTATTTGGTGTTTGCGTTGAGCATGAATATGATTTGATCATGTTTATTGTAATACGGTTATTCATTTAAGTAAGAGAATAAATTGTTGTTCTGTTTATATGAATAAAACCTTATATGGTTACACACCCAATGAAAATAGTTCGTTGGATCTCGATCGTAGTGATACACATAATCATAATATTGAAACCAAAAGATGCAAAGTTAATAATGATAGTGCAACTTATTTGTAGCACTGCCGTTTAGGTCATATTGGTGTAAAGCGCATGAAGAAACTCCATGCTGATGGGATTTTGGAATCACTTGATTATGAATCACTTGATGCTTGCGAACCATGCCTTTTGGGCAAGATGACTAAAACGCCGTTCTCCGGAACAATGAAGCAAGCAACAGATTTGTTGGAGATCATACATACTGTTGTATGTGGTCCGGTGAATATTAAAGCTTGCAGCAGGTATCATTATTTTCTGACCTTCACAGATGATTTGAGCAGATATGGGGATATCTACTTGATGAAACATAAGTTTGAAACATTTGAACAGTTCAAAGAATTTCAGAGTGAAGTGGAAAATCATCGTGACAAGAAAATAAAGTTTCTACGATCTGATCGCGGAGACAAATATTTGAGTTACGAGTTTGGTCTTCAATTAAAACAATGTGGAATAGTTTCACAAACTCATGCCACATGGAACACCACAGCATAATGGTGTGTCCGAACGTCATAACCGTACTTTATTAGATATATAGTGCAATCTATGATGTCTCTTACAGATCTACCACTATCGTTTTGGGGTTATGCATTAAAGACAGCTACATTCACATTAAATAGGGCACCATCTAAATCCGTTGAGGCGACACCATATGAACTATGGTTTGGCAAGAAACCTAAGCTGTCGTTTCTTAAAGTTTGGGGTTGCAATGCTTATATGAAAAAATTTCATCCTGATAAGCTCAAACTCAAATCGGAGAAGTGCGTCTTCATAGGATATCCAGAGGAAACTATTGGATACACCTTCTACCACAGATCCGAAGGCAAGACTTTTTTTGCTAAATTCGGAAACTTTCTGGAGAAGGGGTTTCTCTTGAAAGAAGTGAGTGGGAGGAAAGTAGAACTTGACGAGGTAACTGTACCTGCTCCCTTATTGGAAAGTAGTACATCATAGAAAACTGTTTTTGTGACACCTACACCAGTTAGTGAGGAAGCTAATGATGATGATCATGAAACTTCAGAACAAGATACTACTGAACCTCGTAGATCAACCAGAGTAAGATCCGCGCTAGAGTGGTACGGTAATCCTGTTCTGAAAGTCATGCTACTAGATCATGATGAAACCTACGAACTATGAAGAAGCGATGATGAGCCCAGATTCCGCAAAGTGGCTTGAAGCCATGAAATCTGAGATGGGATCCATGTATGAGAACAAAGTATGGACTTTGGTTGACTTGCCCGATGATCGGCAAGCAATTGAGAATAAATGGATCTTTAAGAAGAAGACCGACGCTGATGGTAATGTTACTGTCTACAAAGCTCGACTTGTCGCAAAAGGTTTTCGGCAAGTTCAAGGGATTGACTACGATGAGACCTCACCTGTAGCGATGCTTAAGTCCGTCCGAATCATGTTAGCAATTGCCGCATTTTATGATTATGAAATTTGGCAGATGGATGTCAAAACTGCATTCCTGAATGGATTTCTGGAAGAAGAGTTGTATATGATGCAACCGGAAGGTTTTGTCGATCCAAAGGGAGCTAACAAAGTGTGCAAGCTCCAGCGATCCATTTATGGACTGGTGCAAGCCTCTCGGAGTTGGAATAAACGTTTTGATAGTGTGATCAAAGCATTTGGTTTTATACAGACTTTCGGAGAAGCCTGTATTTACAAGAAAGTGAGTGGGAGCTCTACAACATTTCTAATAAGTATATGTGAATGACATATTGTTGATCGGAAATAATGTAGAATTATTCTGTAAAGCATAAAAGGAGTGTTTGAAAGGAGTTTTTCAAAGAAAGACCTCGGTGAAGCTGCTCACATATTAGGCATTAAGATCTATAGAGATAGATCAAGACGCTTGATACGTTTTTTCAATGAGTACATACCTTGACAAGATTTTGAAGTAGTTCAAAATGGAACAGTCAAAGAAAGAGTTCTTGCCTGTGTTACAAGGTGTGAAGTTGAGTAAGACTCAAAGCCCGACCACGGCAAAAATAGAAAGAGAATGAAAGTCATTTCCTATGCCTCAATCATAGGTTCTATAAAGTATGCCATGCTGTGTACCAGATCTATTGTATACCCTGCACTGAGTTTGGCAAGGGAGTACAATAGTGATCTAGGAGTAGATCACTGGACATCGGTCAAAATTGTCCTTAGTGGAATAAGGATATGTTTCTCTATTATGGAAGTGAAAAAAGGTTCGTCGTAAAGGGTTACGCCGATGCAAGTTTGACACTAATCTAGATGACTCTAAGTCTCGATCTAGATACATATTGAAAATGGGAGCAATTAGCTAGAGTAGCTCCATGCAGAGCATTGTTGACATAGAAATTTGCAAAATACATGAGGATCTGAATGTGGCAGACCCGTTGACTAAGATTCTCTCACAAGCAAAACATGATCACACCTTAGTACTCCTTGGGTGTTAATCACATAGCGATGTGAACTAGATTACTGAATCTAGTAAACCCTTTGGGTGTTGGTCACATAGCGATGTGAACTATGGATGTTAATCACATGGTGATGTGAACTATTGCTGTTAAATCACATGGCGATGTGAACTAGATTATTGACTCTAGTGCAAGTGGGAGACTGAAGGAAATATGCCCTAGAGGCAATAATAAAGTTATTATTTATTTCCTTCTATCATGATAAATGTTTATTATTCATGCTAGAATTGTATTAACCGGAAACATAATACATGTGTGAATACATAGACAAACAGAGTGTCACTAGTATGCCTCTACTTGACTAGCTCGTTAATCAAAGATGGTTATGTTTCCTAACCATAGACAAAAGAGTTGTTATTTGAGTAACGAGGTCACATCATTAGTTGAATGATCTGATTGACATGACCCATTCCATGAGCTTAGCACCTGATCGTTTAGTATGTTGCTATTGCTTTCTTCATGACTTATACATGTTCCTATAACTATGAGATTATGCAACTCCCGTTTGCCGGAGGAACACCTTGGGTGCTACCAAACGTCACAACGTAACTGGGTGATTATAAAGGAGCATTACAGGTGTCTCCAAAAGTAGATGTTGGGTTGGCGTATTTCGAGATTAGGATTTGTCACTCCGATTGTCGGAGAGGTATCTCTGGGCCCTCTTGGTAATGCACATCACATAAGCCTTGCAAGCACTGCAACTAATATGTTAGTTGTGAGATGATGTATTACGGAACGAGTAAAGAGACTTGCCAGTAACGAGATTGAACTAGGTATTGGATATCGACGATCGAATCTCGGGCAAGTAACATACCGATGACAAAGGGAACATCGTATGTTGTTATGCGGTCTGACCGATAAATATTAAAAAATTCAAAAAAAAATCTAATTTCTTTTTGTGTAGTAGGAGATCTTCGTAGAATATGTAGGAGCCAATATGGGCATCCAGGTCCCGCTATTGGTTATTGACCGGAGACGTGTCTCGGTCATGTCTACATTGTTCTCGAACCCGTAGGGTCCGCACGCTTAAGGTTACGATGACAGTTATATTATGAGTTTACATGTTTTGATGAACCGAAGGAGTTCGGAGTCCCGAATGAGATCGGGGACATGACGAGGAGTCTCGAAATGGTCGAGACGTAAATATTCATATATTGGATGATATGGTTAGGCCAAGGGGTCAAGCCCATGAGGCTTTAGATCGGTGCAAAAAGGAGTTTTGCGGAGGCCAGGGGGCCAAACGCCGGAGACCCTGGCGTCTGGCCCTGGGCCAGACGCCGAGGCCCATGGCGTCTGGGCCAGACGCCAAGGATTGTGGCATTTGGTCCTGGAGTCCGAGTGGGACTCTTGCCTTTCGGGCAAAACCGACTTTGAGGAGGCTTTTGCTCCAAGTTTCGACCCCGGGGCTCAACATATAAATAGAGGGGCAGGGCTAGCACCAAAGACACAACAAGTTGATCCACGTGATCTATTCCTTAGCCGTGTGCGGTGCCCCCTGCCACCATATACCTCGATAATACTGTAGCGGAGTTTAGGCGAAGCCCTGCTGCTGTAGTTCATCAAGATCGTCACCACGCCGTCGTGCTGACGGAACTCTTCCCCGACACTTTGCTGGATCGGAGTCCGGGGATCGTCATCGAGCTGAACGTGTGCTCGAACTCGGAGGTGCCGTAGTTTCGGTGCTTGATCGGTTGGATCGTGAAGACGTACGACTACTTCCTCTACGTCGTGTCATCGCTTCCGCAGTCGGTCTGCGTTGGGTACGTAGACAACACTCTCCCCTCGTTGCTATGCATCACATGATCTTGCGTGTACGTAGGAATTTTTTTGAAATTACTATGAAACCCAACACTCCCGGACTCCAGGAATAAAGGGGACAAGACCCCCCAGGGCTCCAAGTCCGGCTTTAAGCCGGACACCGTGCCGGAATCTTCAACAATTCCGGACGCGGCAGGCGAACTCCTTCCAAGAGGAGCAAGCCTTCTGAGCCGGCAGCCTCCGTCCAACCGGAGGCGCCGGACAATCTGCTGGAGGTGCTTGAAGGCGCCTCCATCAACGAGGAGCACCGTACTATTATGAGTACGGTGATCCAGAAGGTTCAGTCCGCCAAGAGCGGGCTTAGTGAAGCTTGCGCTAGCCTCCTAACAGGCTTCGAGGTAAGTAAAAATATGTAAAAATATTATCGCATAGACAGTAGCCCCTGATGCTCTGTTTGGCGTTCAGAAAGAAAAGCCGAATAGAGGATCTATTAATTTTCACAGGAGTCTAACAACAAAGAGTCAATATGCGTATGCAGGCTTCGCTGCTAGCCACCGCTGCACTGACTGCGGAGGTGGGTGCCCTGAAACAAGGACTCGAGCGGTCCGAGCAAGAGCTCGGCCTTGCCAAGCGGCAGCTCGAGGAGAAAGAAGGTAAGAAATACCTTACATAAAAAGGTGCCTATAGAGAGGCGTGATTGCGAAAAAATAACAGGATTGTACTGCTTATTGTAGGGGCCACGACTGAGGTGGTGACCCTCAAGCAGGTGCTGTCCGAGGCCGAAAGGAAAACGACCACGGAGCGCACCGAGCGAGAGAAACTTGGGGCTCAGGTCGGCGAGGTGCAGCAAGAGCTTCAGGCTCTCATGAAAAAACATGAGAGTTTGGAGCTTGATTCAAAGACCCAAGCGTCCGATCTTGCGGCGGCCCTTGAGACTGCCAAGTCTGCCAAGGCCGAAGCCCAAAAGGCCCTCCGAGAGTTGGAGGATATGAAGAACATAGCAGCGGGTAAGGCATTCTTTATGCAAAGCAGAAATATAGAAGTAAACTACTTGTTACTTACCCGAATCCAGAGTTCTCCAGGGGCATTCGCAGATCTTCCCCGCAGCGTATCCGATGCCGCCGCATTCTACCGAGCTGAAGAGGGTAACTCGACGGAGAAGGTGTTCTAGTCTCAGTATGCTGAGGCCGGACACCCTGTGCCCTTGAGCGACCAGCTGAAACAGCTGGTCGAACTCCACAAGGTGGCCGAACAGGCCATGAAGGGCTTCCTAGTTCGGCTGTGGCCCGGAGAGGCCCTGCCTGGGAGCTACTTCGGGCTGGTGCGGCGGCTGGTGGAGGCCTGTCCAAGGCTCGAGGTCATCAAGCGCTTCATGTGCATCGAAGGTGCCCGTAGGGCCCTTGCCCGTGCAAAGGTGCACTGGGGTAAGCTAGACGGTGAAAAGCTTGTGAGGGACGGGCCGCCGCCGGGGAAGGAACATCGCAAGCCTGAGAACTACTATAAGGATGTTCTTGCGGGTGCCCGCCTTGTGGCGGATGAATGCACCAAGGATGTAATTTTTGAATGAACTCGCTCGTGTTTATCCTGTGCGCTGAAAACTTATTCATATGCACTAAGCAATGCTTATTGAATTTAAAATATTATTTTTTGTGCGGCTGTTTATCAAAAATTGAGAGATGGCCAGTCGTCGGCTTCTGCCCCCGTGCCACTAGTGCTGGGGTGTTCGGTGATAAACCTGGGCGATCTTTTTCCCATGGTTGGGTCCTTCGAGGGAGGCGCTCAGCACGACGAACCAGGCAATCGGACTATAATGCTTGAACACTCTCACTTATCCATAGAACTTTATAATCTTAAATTTCGGCAAAGCCCCTAGTTCGGAAGACCGAGTTCGGTGCGCTATCCACGCCTTGACCAGGGTTATCCAGCTCCTCGCTCGAAGCTGCATAAGCCTTTAGGGACTCGAAAAACCTCTCAAACAGCGACCGGTCTCTCGCCTCATCATGACAGTCAGTTTTAGCTTTCTCCACTGAGGTGCTTAACCCAGCTCAACCGGGGCACAATCGCAGTGGTTCTCATAGTGCTACCTTAGCCGATATAGCGGAACGTAAGGCACCAAAACATAGGAGCCGGGCAAACCCAACTATTGACCCAAATCATGATTCGGAGCCGATGCATATAGTGCTATAAGTTCGGGGTGCCGCACTTGTGAAAGTGTACGGACTTCTCACACCATATTAAAGGGTACTGAAGCCCCTGGCGTACTTGTCGTACCATAGTGTACGGGTGCAACATGTCATTAATGAACATGTATAAAAGAGAGTAATGCAAAAAAAATAGACAAAAATCTAAGCATTGTTTATAGAGAGGCTATTTATCAAAGCCGAACGATACAAATAGTGCGGTAAGCAAAAGATATTGGACTATTCAGTATGTCCTGACCAGGGGCAGGCCGCAGAATTGTATTTAAAGCAGGTATACCGCTCGTAACAAAGACCACCTGGGAGTTCCATAATGCGGCATGGCTTGTCTGCCTCCCTGGATCTTGCATCGTTTGTGCGGCAGTCGAATTGCCGAGCAGGTCGTCCGAAGTATGGAGTCCTGAAAGTAAGAAAAAATTAAAAAAAGAATCCGTCAGCCCCTAGTACGTTTTAAGCCGTATTTTGGGCGTGCCGTTATTGTGCCCCTTCCCCTGTGCCCATGGTATTTCAAGGGCGTAGTTATGTACGCGAGGTATTGGTTTCGCTATGTCGCGAAAGCTGGGGTTGGGGCCGCATTGCTACGCTTGCTCAGAGTGTGCCAGACGGTCCTGCTGTCGGTTACTCCGGGCGCGCTTGACAGTGTCTGGCTTTTTAATGGCCGGACTTGGAGAATTGCCTAAGAAGGCTACTTTGTACCTCCGCTGTGAGAGCCGCCGTGTGCTCCTCCGTATGGAGGGAGCGTTCGGTGTTTCCGTTGACCATAATTACTCCTCGAGGGCCTGGCATCTTGAGTTTGAGATATGTGTAGTGCGGCACCGCATTGAACTTTGCGAATGCAGTTCGTCCGAGCAGGGCGTGATAGCCACTGCAAAACGGGACTATATCGAAGATTAACTCTTCGCTTCGGAAATTGTCCGGGGATCCGAAGACCACGTCAGGTGTTACTGAGCCTGTACAGTTGGCTTCTACACCTGGTATGACGCCTTTAAAGGTCGTTCTTGTGGGCTTAATCCTTGAGGGATCTATGCCCATTTTCTGCACTGTATCCTAATAAAGCAGGTTCAGACTACTGCCGCCGTCCATGAGGACTCTTGTGAGATGAAATCCTTCGATGATTGGGTCGAGAACCAATGCGGCGAATCCGCCATGGCGGGTGCTAGTGGGATGGTCCCTTCGATCAAAAGTGATCGGGCAGGAGGACCATGGGTTGAACTTTGGGGCGACTGGCTCTATCGCGTATACGTCCCGTAGCACACGCTTCTGCTCCCGCTTGGGAATGTGGGTTGCGTATATCATGTTCACCGTCCGCACTTGCGGGGGAAAGCCCTTCTGTCCATTGTTGTTCGGCGGCTTGGGCTCCTCGTCGTCGCTGTGCAGCCCCTTGTCTCTGTTTTCGGCCCTTAACTTGCCTGCCTGCTTGAACACCCAACAATCCCTGTTAGTGTGATTGGCTGGCCTTTCGGGGGTGCCATGTATCTGGCACAAGCGATCGAGTATTCGGTCCAAACTGGACGGGCCCTGAGTATTCTTTTTGAATGGCTTTTTCCGCTGACCGGATTTATATCCTTTGAATCTGGCATTGACTGCCGTGTCTTCATTGCTGTCGCTGTTAACGCGGCGTTTTTGCTTATTCCGATGTGTCCTACCACTTTTGTCCTTGGTATCCGAATTACCAGGGTTCTTTGATAAGTTGTTACTGCGAGCTAGCCAGCTGTCTTCTTCCGCGCAAAAGCGGGTCATGAGTGTCGTGAGGGCTGCCATGGATTTCGGCTTTTCCTGTCCCAGGTGCCGGGCAAGCCACTCGTCGCGGATGTTATGCTTGAAGGCTGCTAGGGCCTCTGCGTCCAGACAGTCGACTATTTGGTTTTTCTTTGTTAGGAACAGTGTCCAGAATTGTCTGGCCGATTCTTCTGGCTGCTGAATTATGTGGCTTAAGTCGTCGGCATCCGGCGGTCGCACGTAAGTGCCCTGGAAGTTGTCGAGGAATACGGCTTCCAGGTCCTCCCAAGAACCGATTGAGTCTGCTGGCAAGCTGTTAAGCCAATGTCGGGCCGGTCCTTTAAGTTTGAGCGGGAGGTATTTTATGGCATGTAGATCATCGCCGCGTGCCATGTGGATATGAAGGAGATAATCCTCGATCCATACCGCCGGGTCTGTTGTGCCATCGTATGACTCGATGTTTACGAGTTTGAAACCCTCTGGGATTTTATGATCCATTACTTCATTCGTGAAGCATAGCGGGTGTGCGGCGCCTCTGTACTGGGCTATATCACGACGCAACTCGGAAGAGCTATGTCTGTTGTGTTCGGCCCGGCCGGATTTGTTGTATCCGGAGTGAAGATCATTGTCACATGCCGTAGGGCGCCTGCGTGATCCGTAGATCGATCTTGTTTGTCTTGCCTTATCTTCCAGTATGTCTCGCAGGTCGGGCGCATTTTCCCGTGCCTTAGTTGAGCGGCATCGGGGGATGGCTTGGGTGGAGGGCCGAGAGGCCTCTCTGTCGCGGCCGCGAGGTGGCCAGTCTGGCATGTCATGCGCTGGTGATGTAGGTGCTTCCTCCTCTGATCGGGGTAGTGGTCTGCGCTTCGGGTAACTCTTGGAGGGGCATTCGAGTTCATACTCTTCGGCCGCAAGGACTTCAGTCCATCTGTCAGCTAGCAAATCTTGGGCAGCTCTAAGCTGTTGCTGCTTTTTCTTGAGGCTACTTGCCGTGGCTAAAAGCCTGCGTTTAAAACGCTCTTGTTCGGCGGGGTCTGATGGTATGACGAATTCGTCGTCATCGAGGCTTGCCTCGTCTTCGGAGGGAGGCGTATAGTTATCATCCTCGACCTCTCGGTCTGCCGCTCTCTCATGAGGGCTGGCTTCTCCATCTTCTTGTGCCAAATCTTGCTGAGGTGGGTGTTCTTCGACGCTATCCGGGGTAGTATTATCTCCCGTGCCGGAATCACCGTTTTTGCTTTGGCGGGATTTAGAGCGGCGCCGCTGACGCCGGCGCTTTGGCTGTTTCTTGGGGGCGTCATCCCCCACTATTCCATCGCCATCTCCATCTTTTGGAGTATCCACCATGTATATTTCATATGACGAGGTGGCCTTCCAGCGCCCTACAGGTGCTGGTTCCTGTCCGTCTCCAATATCGTCGTCCATGCCGTCGATGTCTTCGGAGCCGAAGTCAAGCATGTCGGTTAAATTGTCGACAGTGGCTACAAAGTGGGTGGTGGATGGGCTTTGAATTTCCTCACCGTCCGTATCCCACCCTCGCTGACCGTAGTCCGGCCAGGGCTCTCCTAATAAAGAGAGAGACTTAAGAGAATTCAGGATGTCGCCAAAAGGTAAGTGCTGAAAGATGTTTGCGGCGGTGAACTCCATTACCGGCGCCCAATCGGATTCGATTGGCAGGGGCGCGGGGGGCTCGGAGTTCGGAGAGGAATCCGGCTCTTCGAAGTCACGGGCCATGCGGAGTGCGGGGCTGGAGTTCGGCTCGATCGCCTCTGAGATCGCAGCCCCTGAGGCAGCGTCCAACCGCTGATCCTCGATCGGCGCAGTAGGCTCCAAATCAATGGTCGAAACCGATGCGTGTGTGGCCTCCAAGGCGCTGTTCGGCGGCAGAGCTATATCATGCCCATCGAGACAGTGCGGCGCGCTTGGCTGTGGCTCGAATCTGTCGAAGATCAAGTCCCCGCAGATATCAGCCGTGTAGTTTAGGCTTCCAAACCTGACCTGATGGCCAGGGGCGTAGCTTTCGATCTGCTCCAGGTGGCCGAACGAATTGGCCCGCAGAGCGAAGCCGCCGAAGATGAAGATCTGTCCGGGGAGAAAAGTCTCACCCTGGACCGTATCATTGTTGATGATCAAAGGAGCCATCGGGCCTAAAGGCGACGACACAGAGGAACTCTCAATGAAAGCACCAATGTCGGTGTCAAAACCGGCGGATCTCGGGTAGGGGGTCCCGAAGTGTGCGTCTAGGCCGGATGGTAACAGGAGGCAGGGAACACTTTGTTTTACCCAGGTCCGGGCCCTCTCGATGGAGGTAATACCCTACTCTTGCTTGATTAATATTGATGATATGGGTAGTACAAGAGTAGATCTACTACGAGATCAAGGAGGCTAAACCCTAGAAGCTAGCCTATGGTATGATTGTTGTGTATGGAGTTGATTCTGTCCTACGGACTACAACCCTCCGGTTTATATAGACACCGGATAGGGTTAGGGTTACACAAAGTCGGTTACAATGGTAGGATATCTTGAATATCCGCATCGCCAAGCTTGCCTTCCACGCCAAGGAAAGTCCCATCCGGACACGGGACGAAGTCTTCAATCTTGTATCTTCGTAGTTCAGGAGTCCGGCCGAAAGTATAGTCCGGCTACCCGAACACCCCCTAATCCAGGACTCCCTCACCAGTGTAAGCACTCTTTGATTGATGTGATCTTGACTAACTTGAACTGTAGAGTATCCATGGGATTGGGCGTGTCACGGGAAGCAGGGAACGTATAACGCATGGCCGGGATAGATGCTGCATTGTTCCATTAATATCAAGTTAGTGAAAGAATGAAACAAAATACTTAATAGTCATGGTAATTACTCCCTCTGTCCCATAATATAAGATGTTTTTGCAAGCTAAACTAGCTTGCAAAAACGTCTTACATTGTGGGACGGAGGGAATAGGTCATAGTGACATTTTTTACAACCCATTTACGTCATCATATTAAACTTGCTTTAAGAAACTAAAATAACTGCGGAACGCAAATAATTAAATTGGGATGATTACTGGTTTGATGGAAGGTGATGCCGCGGCCGCGGCAGGCGTAGAATTTGTTCCAGAAACGGCGGAACTTGGAGGCGAACAGCTCCTCCTCGCACTGCGCCCACTCTGTCTCCTTGTCCTCCAGCCGCCTCGCCTCCTCCGCGGCTTCCTTCGCCTTGGTGGCTTCTTCGGCCATGAGTCTGGCTGTCTTGGCGGCTTCTTCTGCCTCCTTGTCTTTCGCGGTGTCTGTCGTGGCAGCTTTTTTGGCCTCTGTGGCCTTCCTCTTGGCAATCTTGGCGGCCCGTACAACATCCGCGGCAGCTGCCCTGTCGGCCGCGTAGGCGTTGGTCCTGGCTGTCTTGGCTGCTTCCGCGGCTTTCGCCTTGCTTCTCTTAGCCGTAGCCATCGTCGCACGCAGCAGCTAATTCTTCAGCCTTTTGAACAGAATGTAATTCTGACCGTAGGGGACGCAAGGTAACGGAGCCTGTCAGACAGGAGACGCAAATGGTGATTCGCAGGCCGGGCTGCCATCGGGGGACGGCGAAAACAATACTCGTACAGTCGTACTAGCATGATTCTGGCTTCGGTGGACTTCTTCTGACGCCGTGCACGCGTGTATTTATAACAGATGCGGAGCCTCTTGTGGGGTTTCAATTTAAATCCGACTCGGGAGCCGGCCTAGCGCGTTAGGAAGTCGGAGTCCGACGGGCTGTCCAACGCTTTAGCAAACATCAATCAAACGGGGAAGGGAAGATGTGGAAGATCTGCTGCAGAGGCTCGATCTGCAACAAGATGGAGATGATTTCATGCGAGAAACAGAGGTGGAAATACACATCTTCAGGTATGTTAGAAGTGCATATAAATGTGTTATTTGTTTGAGATTAGTACTAGCTCCGTCTAGGTTTTTTTTCTTTTGCGGGGGTAAAAGGGTTGTATTACTCAAGAGCATAGAAGTTCATCCCTACACAGGCTAGGAATATTAGCCGGGCCAAAGCGGAGCCAGACCACCGTACGTTTCTCTGTTCTACCAAAGTTTGCTAAAACATGGCTTACATTATTTTGCTCTCTAGAGATATGAGTAACACTAGACTCCCTAGAACCCAAAAGAAGCTTGACCTCTGAAACCACCATTGCATGTTCGGATCGGTCTTGTCCCGTCGCCTTGATCAACGATATTGCCTGCAGGCAATCGCATTCGAGGGCGATCAGTAGCTCAGTCCATTGTAAAGCCAGTGCGAGTCTTTCCCGGCACCCTGCCAGCTCGGCATGAAGTGGGTTAGGGCACGAACGCAGGGCTCGGCATGTAGAGAAGATGATGGCGCCATCATGATCGCGTAGAACCATGCCGGAGCCTGCCCTACCATCCTCGTGGGCGAAGGAACCGTCGACATTCAGCTTAGCCCATCCATGCAGCGGTGGGTGCCAGTTCCGAGTAAGCTTTGGTCCCGTCGACACATGTGAAGATCGCTGCTCCGCCCCTTCATGCTGCAGAACCATCTTCCCCTTATCCCAGTCTCCTGTTGGGAATTGTTGTACACCCAACAGCGAGGAAACATAGCTCTGTAGGAAGCGTCGAGAAACCTCCATAGGTGGTGGTTTCTTGTCATGTTGGATCTCATTATGTATGAACCAGCACCTCCACATCACCATGATGACTCTGATACGGTCACCCTCGTCACACTCCGCCAAGAGGTTCAAGAACCATTCCGTCCCCGTGTTCCGTATTGAGTGACTTCAGGAATTCTCCAGACCTCCGCCATGGTACACCATAAATCCACAGCCCGTGGGCACCTACAAAACACATGATATGTGTCCTCTTGCTCGAGACCACATAGTAGACATATATCAGATACCTCCATATGGCGATCAAATTTGTTTGCCCAAGTAGCAAGTGCATTTGTAGCCACCCGCCAACCAAATACACGCACCTTCGGAGGAGCAGGGCACCTCCATAAAAATGCACAGACGGCACGTCGCCCGTCCGGTGCCTTGCTCGCCGCGAGTGAAGAGGGACTCAACTTGTCCTCGAGCGCCAGCCGGTATCCGTCTAGGTTTATTAGAGCATCTATAGGCGGACTAGGTTAATCCAGGCCCTCAAACGTCCGCACGTGCCCGCCGGGCTCGTTGCGGGTACTAATCGATCGCTCCTCAAATCGCGTCGTCCATATCCGTGTACCTCATATTCAATCCTTTATATCCATATTAAACCATGCAACATCGATGAAACTACGTAGATCATCAAACGGACATAGAAACGAACATAGCCAAGCACAATTCATTCACCAAAAGATCACCAACGGATGTTCAAAAGACCGCCAAAGTTCATATAAACGACGGACAACTTTAAACTACATCTAAATACTTGAAATTAAACTAGCAAAAAAATACCACACGGCCCTAACATAATAACCATGATTCAAGACCCCAATAGGTCCATTCTTTATTTCAACATGGCATCTTACCAGTCTTGCCATTTATCCTTCTTCCCACTCTCACCGATGGACATGCATGGTTATAGATGGTTTCTTTTGCCTCCAATTTGTTTTTGTTAAGGTGTTCATTTTCAATTTGAATTAGCACCAGTACAAAAAAAGACGGATCATCCACTACTGATTAACGTTCCATCCTAAACAACATTTAAAGAATTATTGACATGTGAAACAACATCATGTTCAGATTCTACATATATTTACAGTATAACATGTTAAAATTGGAGTTAGGCTTTAAAAGACATGAATATTTTTACAACATTTGAATCTGTCCCTAAACAACATTTAAAAATGGTTAACGGATAAAAATAACATCATGTTCATATTCTAGACATCTTTCTACTCAATTTTCATATATAACATTCTAAAATTGGAGTTACGGTTTAAAAGATACGAATATTTAAGAAAAACATTTGAATCTATAAAAAAAGGTTATTTTCTAGACGGGCGGCGGCTTAATTAACAAAAATATCAAGGAGGGTTTCTGAATAAATCAAAGAGTTTTCTGTTCCCACTTAAAATAGGACTGTGGGTTAATTAACTGAAACCTCAGGGGTTTTTATGCAAAACATGAAACATTTTTCTGCTCTCACTTAAGTTGGGACCGCATGTGGGTTGATTTCACAAAAGTGCAGGGGATTTTTTGAAAAATGTACATGACGGACGACTAGAAGTAGTCACTGCTTTATTATTAGGGGTAGATTGAAGAAAGCGGATCTTCACCACTTCCTCGCCGACCCTTTCCTCTTCTGGTCGCCGGTGCAGCTGTAACCGTCGGCGGATGGCGAAGGATCGTCTGAGTTGTCGGACGAGGCGCCGTCGTCGTCGTGGTCGGAGGAGGAGGAGACGGTGATGAGCCATTTGAGCCGCCATACAGCCCGGTCCTACTATCGCTTGAGCTCCGCCAGCCGGGCCACCTCCGTTGCCTTCTCCTTGGCCTCGCGCTCGGCCTGCTTGACGGCAGGCCGGAGTGCCCTCGTGTTCTTCCAGCGGAGCAGCCGAGGATCGTCTCCGCCATCGTGAGCGACCGGCGATAGACCCACGCGAGGAGCCGCTCGTCCTCATCGGGCTCCGCTGGTAACCCGCGGCGGTGGTGGATAGAGCTCTCCGCCACGTCCCTCTCCCTTGCCCACTACCTCTCGCGACGCACGATGCGCACCTCCGACTCCTGTGTGCGCCTCCGAGCCAGCTGGGCGCGCACAAGCACCCACCACTGCCCGCGTGGGGGAGCAGCAACCAGTGGGGGCAGGGGACAACATGGGGGAGGCACGGACTATGCAGCCCTCGCGGAGCTGTGTGCGGGCCGGGAAAAGCCAGCGCCGGCGGGGGAGAGGCGAGGCGGCCGATCCGAACTGCCCCCCGTTTCCACCTTGGACCTCTCAGGGGCAATCCAGAGGGTTGATGTCTACTACACAACTTTATTCTTGTAGACACGTGTTGGGCCTCCAAGCGCAGAGTCTTGTAGGACGGTAGCAATTTTCCCTCAAGTGGATGACCTAAGATTTATCAAGCCATGGGAGGCGTAGGATGAAGATGGTCCCTCTCAAATAACCCTGCAACCAAATAATAAAAAGTCTCTTGTGTCCCCAACACACCAAATACAATGGTAATTTGTATAGGTGCACTAGTTTGGCGAAGAGATAGTGATACAAGTGTAATATGGATAGTAAATATTGATTTTTGTAATAGGAACAATAAAAAACAGCAAGGTAGCCATTGATAAAACGGAGCACAAACGGTATTGCAATGCTTGAAAATGAGGCCTAGGGTTCGTACTTACGCTAGTGCAATCTCTCAACAATGCTAATCTAATTGGATCATATAACCATCCCTCAAAGTGCGATGAAGAATCACTCCAAAGTTCCTATCTAGCGAAGAACATAAGAAGAAATTGTTTAGCTATTCTTTCCGTTCGATCTATCCAAGAGTTCGTACTAAAATAACACCAAGTTATTCTTTCAGATCAATCTATCAAGAGTTCGTACTAAAATAACACTAAGTTAATCTTTCTGACTGATCTATCAAGAGTTCATACTAAAATAACACCAAAGCAAATTCAGATTCATAATACTCTATCGAACACAAAGAACCTCAAAGAGTGCCCCAAGATTTCTACCAGAGAAACAAAAGACGAGAATGTGCATCAACCCCTATGCATAGATACCCCAATGTCACCTCGGGAATCCGCGAGTTGAGTGCCAAAACATATACCAAGTGAATCAATATAATACCCCGTTATCACCACGGGTATTCATATGCAACGCATATATCAAGTGCTCTCAAATCCATAAAATTATTCAATCCGATAAAAATGAAATCACAAAGGGAAAATGATAACCCACAAGTATAGGGGGTCAATTTTAGCCATAAATAAGAGTGTCGAACCCAATGAGGGCTAAAGGTAGGATTTGTATTCCCTTCAAATTCTATCGACCACCGATACAACTCTACGCGCACATAACGTTCGCTTTACCTAGAACAAGTATGAAACTAGAAGTACTTTGTAGGTGTAATAGGATAGATTTGCAAGATAATAAAGAGAACATAATTAAAATATAGGGGATGTTTAGATAAATACACAACTACGTTAGTTTTAGTAGAGAGCTTTTTGTCACAAGAAAGTTATTTGTCCTTAGGCAACCGATAATTAGACCAGAAATCATTATTGTAATTTTATATGAGGGAGATGCATAAGCTAACATACTTTCTCTTCTTGGATCACATGCACTTATGATTGAAACTCTAGCAAACATCTGTAACTACTAAAGATCATTAAGGTAAAAACCAACCATAGCATTAAAGTATCAAGTCCTCTTTATTCCCATACGCCATAACCCACTTATATGTGTTTGTGTTTCTATCACTCATGCAACACAGACAATAAGCAAACCATGAACATATTGCAAACCCTACTGCGGGGATCCCTCACGCTTGCGCGACACGGAGAGCACCATAGGACAGCACCAATAATAAAACAAGCAACTCAAACCAATCACGATCATCAATCAACCCATAGGACAAAACGGATCTACTCAAACATCATAGGATAGCCATACATCATTGGAAAATAATATATAGCATTGAGCACCATGTTCAAGTAGATATTGCGGCGGGGAGAAGAGGTGTTACACCACTTCATAGAGCGCGGAGAGTTGGTGATGACGGTGGCGAAGTTGTTGGTGTAGATCGCTGTCATGATGATGGGCCCCGGCAGCGTTCCGGCGCCACCGGGAGAGAGGGGGAGAGAGAGCCCCATCCTTCTTATTCCTTGACCTTCCCCCTAGGTGGGAGAAGGGTTTCCCCTTTGGTACATGGCCTCCATGGCGGCGGAGGGGCGGGAGCCCCTCCGAGATTGGATATGTCTCTCTCTGTTTCCTTCTGTTTCTACGCTCCCAGATTCTGGCCTTTCACCGTTTCTTAAATTCCCGGAGATCTGTAACGCCGATTGGTCTGAAATTTTAACACGATTTTTATCTAGATATTAGCTTTCTTGCGCCAGAAGAAGGGCACCAACCTCCTTACGGAGTGGCCACAAGGGCCTAGGGCACGCCCTACCCCCTGGGGTGCGCCCCTCACCCTTGTGGGCCCCTCGGGCATTGTCTTGCATTGATTCAATTTCCCAAAATTCACATATATTCCAAAAAAATATCCGTAACTTTTTATCCCGTTTGGACTCTGTTTGATATGGATTTTCTGTGAAACAAAAAAATGCAACAAACAAGAACTGGCACTGGGCAACAGATCAATATGTTAGTCCAAGAAAATCATATAAATTGTTTCCAAAAGTATGTAAAAATTGTAGAATATTGGCATGGAACAATAAAAAATTATAGATACGACAGAGATGTATCAGCACCCCCAAGCTTAATTCATGCTCGTCTTCGTGTAGGTAAATGATAAAAAAGATAATTTTTGATGTGGAATGCTACATAGCACAATCTTGATCATATAATCTAATCACGACATCAATATTAAGACACGAGTGATTCAAAGCAATAGTCTATCATTTGGCATAAAGACAATAATACTTCAGGCATACTAATAAAGCAATCATGTCTTTCTCAAAATAACATGTCCAAAGAAAGTTATCCCTACAAAGTCATATAGTCTGGTTATGCTCCATCTTCATCACACAAAGTATTTCATCATGCACAACCCCGATGACAAGCCAAGCAATTGTTTCATACTTTTAATGTTCCCAAGCCTTTTCAACTTTCACGCAATACATGAGCGTGAGCCATGGATATAGCACTATGGTGGAATAGAATATGATGGTGGAGGTTGTGTGGAGAAGACAAAAAGGAAGAAAGTCTCACATGACGCGGCTAATCAGGAGCTGTATTTGCAAAAGTTGCATATTTTAATGTTGTATTTGCAAAAGTTTGTAATGTATTTGCAATTAATTAATATATGTATGTATACAATAGATCTCTTAGTCCTTTAATAAGGGATTTATCAAGAATGCCCCCATTATGGATGTGCACAAGTTGATCCAATTTTTCTGATGTCATCTACGTACCCTTCTATATGTCACGTTGTCTAGTGTCAAAAGATTCAAGAAAACCATGGCTTCATCATTAGCCAGAAGTAACAGGCGCATGATGGTACAAAGCTCTCCAAAGTTGTTTTCGAATGGAGTTCCTGATAGGATAATTCGCTTTTTGGTACGAAGTTCAGCAAAGGCCTTCCAAATAGCGATATTCGGAAGGATCCTATCCGAGACTCTGTTCCAAAACAACTTTGAAGAGATCTATACCATCATGCGCCTGTTACTTCCAACTAATGATGAAGCCATGGTTTTCTTGAATCCTTTGACACTAGACAACATGACATATAGAAGGGTAGATGAGATCAGGAAAAATATGGACCATTTTCTGCACATCCAGAATGACACCATTTTGTTAAATCCCTTAAAGGTTAAGAGAATCCATTATGATTCTGAATCCTATTTCTAGCCAGGGACTAAAGGTTCCTCGTATATAATAAATCAAAATCCAAGCATTTAAAAATGTTACATTTTCATAGAATTTGTTCTCGACGTCAACGATGCCCGGCCCACATCCTCGTCGTCGACTCATTCATGATGATGTCCTGCTTCAAAGGCGCCATGTCCGGGACTGGGCTCCGCTGGACTGGCACTGGGAGGTGCTACCTTCAGGGGCGCACATCTTGTTGAAGAACCTGGGTCCCGTCGTCGACCCAAAGCTTCTTTGGTGGCGGGCGCGTGGGCCACATTCGGTGTGGAGGCTGGCGTTCCCCGCGGAGGTGGTACGTCACCGTTCCAGGTAGGAGGACGAGCACGCCCGTCGCTACATGGTTGTGTTGGACGTCAGGTTCTCCAATACCTAGCAGGTTCTTCAGGGATCTCAGCCGAGCTATGATCTTGTGGTGATTCCTTCTCTTTGGGTGTCCAGCGCGAGTGAACTAGATTCTTCGATAATATTCGATCTATATTAGCTAGTGATGTATTTGAGAAAATATTCAAGACGATGTATTCGAGATTATATTATTCAATAATAGTCGAGACGATGTATTCGAGATTATATTCGATGATGCATATTAATTATCTAGGTTATTCGAGATGCATATTATCTACTATGATTCAATTTTTCCTTATTGATTGCATGCATGCATTCTAATTTGAATACTTTGTTGATCTTTATTCTGGATTAGTTAAGTAAAATCTATGGACAATACCGACAGAGAAGGAGAAGAGACTTTGTTTGACATTGATACGTCTCCGTCGTATCTACTTTTCCAAACACTTTTGCCCTTGTTTTGGACTCTAACTTGTATGATTTGAATGGAACTAACCCGGACTTACGCTGTTTTCAGCAGAATTGCCATGATGTTGTTTTATGTGAAGACAACAAATATTCTCAGAATGACCTGAAACTCCACGGAACATCTTAGAAAAAATAATAAAAAATCCTCGCCAAAGATGAAGACCAGAGGGCCCACACCCTTCTCACGAGGGTGGGGGGTGCGCCCCCTACCTCGTGGGCCCCCTGGATGCCCTCCGACGCCAACTCCAACTCTATATATTTGCTTTCGGAGAGAAAAAATCAAAGAGAAGAAATCATCGCGTTTTACGATACGGAGCCGCCGCCAAGCCCTAAAACCTCTCGGGAGGGCTGATCTGGAGTCCGTTCGGGGCTCCGGAGAGGGGGATTCGTCGCCATCGTCATCATCAACCATCCTCCATCACCAATTTCATGATGCTCACCGCCGTGCGTGAGTAATGCCATCATAGGCTTGCTGGACAGTGATGGGTTGGATGAGATTGATCATGTAATCGAGTTAGTTTTGTTAGGGTTTGATCCCTAGTATCCACTATGTTCTGAGATTGATGTTGCTATGACTTTGCTATGCTTAATGCTTGTTACTAGGGCCCGAGTGCCATGATTTCAGATCTGAACCTATTATGTTTTCATGAATATATGTGAGTTCTTGATCCTATCTTGCAAGTCTATAGTCACCTACTATGTGTTATGATCCGGCAACCCCGAAGTGACAATAATCGGGACCACTCCTCCGAAACCATCCAAGAAAAAGGATGATGAGGATTTTGAGCACTTTGCTGAAATGATTAGGCCCATATTTTTGCGTATGTGATTAACTGATGTGCTCAAAACAAATCCTTATGCTAAATATATGAAGGATATCATTACTAATAAAAGAAAGATACCGGAAGCTGAAATTTCCACCATGCTTGCTAATTATACTTTTAAGGGTGGAATACCAAAGAAACTTGGAGACCTGGAGTACCTACTATACCTTGCTCCATTAAAAGAAATTATATTAAAACTGCTTTATGTGATCTTGGAGCTGGTGTTAGTGTTATGCCTCTCTCTTTATATCGTAGACTTGACTTGAATAAGCTGACACCTACCAAAATATCTTTGCAAATGGCTGATAAATCAACTACTATACCTGTCGGTATTTGTGAGGATGTGCCTGTTGTGGTTGCAAACGTTGCTATTTTAACGGACTTTGTTATTCTTGATATTCCCGAGGATGATATGTCTATTATTCTTGGAAGACCTTTTCTTAATATTGCAGGGGCTGTTATTGATTGCAACAAAGGCAATGTCACTTTTCATGTTAATGGTAATGAGCATACGGTACACTTTCCGAGGAAACAACCTCAAGTTCATAGTATCGACTCTATTGGAAAAATTCCATCGATTATATTTGGAGGTTTTGAATTTCCTCTTCCTACTGTCAAGAAGAAATATGATATTCTTATTATTGGGGATGTGCATATCCCCGTTGAGGTAACTTAGCGTTATTCGAAATTTCTCCGGTTTCATGATTATCGGAATGAGTTTGTTAACAAGACTTGATCAACCTTGTTAGTGGATTCTTTTTGATGAGCATGAGATGGATGAAACTAGAAGCACAACCTTCTGTACCCCACTTTTACTTTCTGTTAATTAGTTGAAATAAAGTAAAAATAGTATTTTTCTGTCTGTTTCCTGACTTATCCGTGTAACATAAAAATATCCCGAAAATAAAAGTCCTCAGAATGCCATGCCAATTTAATATGATTTTTAGGAATATTTGAGGATTTACTGTGCAAAAATTACCGCGGGAGGAGCTGCCACCTGGCCACGAGGGTGGTGGGCGCCCCCCCCCCTTAGGGAGTGCCGCCTACCTCGTGAGGCCATGGTGGCCCTCCTCCACTTATCCCAGCACCCATCTTCTTCCTCTGTCTCACACAAACCCGAAAAACCAACTCAAGCACGAGTTCCAGCCACTTTTGCTGTGATTTTCGATCTCCTTGCTCAAAGCACCTCTCGCAAAACTGCTTGGGGAGATTGTTCCTTGGTATGTGACTCCTCCATTCGTCCAATTAGTTTTTGTTCTAGTGCTTTATTCTTTGCAAATTTGTGCTGCATAGGTGACCATGTTCTTGAGCTTGCATGTCGAATTTATATGGTTCCAAGTAGTTCTAATGCTTGATTTAGGCTCTAGGCACTTGTAGGAGTAGTTGCTATCAGTTTTATTGAATTTGGTTCACTTTTGTTTGAAGTTACTAAAAATTTCAGATTATTTCAGAAAAATAATGAGGAGATTTTTGAGGGGATCATCGAGCCAAAGCTCAAAGGAAAAGGCACGGAAACCTAAGTATAATTTGCCGCGCACCACGGAGATTCGGGCATGTGAATGGCCTTCTGATGATTTCTTAAGAGCAGCCGGTATCTATGAAGATTTTCATGAATTGGATCACAATGCAGGCCTCACCGCTTTCCTCCACGACCAATGCGATCAGTATCTATTACTCACAAATACTTTTGTGCAAAACTTTCATTTTCATTCTAGGAACTCACCACCTACCATGGAGTTTCATTTATATGATAAGCATAAAGAGATGTCACTTTATGATTTCTGTCGGATTTGTTTAGTCCCTTTTGGGGGCAAGACAGAAGAACCACATCATGATGATGTGGCTGGGTTTATTGATACTATCACTGTAGGAGAAACTAGGAAGGTTTCCGATGCACGAATCACTAGCATACATTTTCCTGTTTTATGTTACTTTGCATTATTTGCTAGTCGTTGTTTAATTGGACGCGGAAACTGTGGAAACCTTAGTATCCCCGATATAATTATTCTGCACCACGGTTTATACAGTGATAACACTTTTAGTATGGGCGGTATTATTGCTAGACGGTTAAGTATGAACCGTACCAAAGGCCCCATCTTTGGAGGCATCTATGCTACACGCCTAGCTGCACATTTTAACATACCTATTAGGCATGCTGAGAAGGAAAAAAAGGTGCTGCCCCGTGTTTATCTAGATCGTAAAAGTATGGTGGCACATGATTTTCTTGTTAAGGACAGGAATGGAGAGCTCAAATATAAGTTATACTTTGATAAACATTATCCTGGAACTATTACGTTGCCTGCTCCTTCTTTGTTTAATTTTGTAGGACCCTACCTCGTTACGTGGGCTGCCGTCCAAGTTTACAAGAATCCCGCACCAGCCCCGGAACAGGAACCACAAGATGAGCCTCCACGACAATCTAGTTATTCTTGGGATCCAGAGATGACTGTCAGCCAGTGGCAGTCAGAGTCTTCTTCTTCATCACAGTATGATCCCAACTATTCTTCATCACAGTACGACCCCAACAACTATTATTATGGATATCCGCCAGGCCAGCCGTGGCCATAGACCAACTTAGGCCAAAAGCCTAAGCTTGGGGGAGTACGTATTTCTCACCGACATTACATTTATGTCCACACACACTCATTACTAGATGTCGGTGCTCATACTTTTTCACTGTAATATCCATGCTAGTTTATTTTCTTTTTCCTGTTTTCTTCTTGTGTGTTTGTTAAACCTTAAGAAAAACCAAAAAAAATTAGTAGTAGTTTATTTTTCTGCTGTAGTAGTAATAATTAAAAAGAAAACCCAAAAATATTTCCCGTTCTTCTTTTGCTTGTTGGGAGCTTTCCCGTGTAAATAGTTTTAATTCTTTTCTTTTCTTTGGGGGTCAGTAGGAGAAGACCATAATTAAATTGTTGAAGTGGCTCTTATATGCATTATTGTTGATTTAACCAAGAGCCCATATTGCCTTGTCTTCTCCTGTTTATTGAATGCTTGCAGATTCCAGCTTAGTCCAATGCACGTACACTCTTATTATTATTCACACTGTTCGGTCGTGCCAGTGAAAGGCAATTATAATGATATATGATGGGCTGACTGAGATGAGAAAAGCGGCTATGAACTCGACCTCTTTTGTTTTTGTAAATATGATGAGTCCCTCGTTCTTGATTCAGCTTATTATGAATAAACATGTTTGCAATGACAATTAGAGATCATAGTTGCTTGTGCATGCTTGATTATCTATGAGTTATAATGATTTACCTCGTGTGCCAACGTGCTATTGAGATGGTTATGATGTGGTATGATGGGGTGGTATCCTCCTTTGAATGATTTAAGTGACTTGACTTGGCACATGTTCACGCATGTAGTTGAAACAAAATCAACATAGCCTTCACGATATTTATGTTCATGGTGGATTATGTCCTACTCATGCTTGCATCCAATGTTTATTAATTTTAATGCATGTACATGGCTGTTGTCGCTCTCTAGTTGGTCGCTTCCCAGTCTTTTGCTAGCCTTCACTTGTACTAAGCAGGAATACTGCTTGTGCATCAAATCCCTTAAACCCCAAAGTTATTCCAGATGAGTCCACTATACCTTCCTATATGCGGTATCTACCTGCAGTTCCAAGTAAATTTGTATGTGCCAAACTCTAAACCTTCAAATAAACATTCTGTTTTGTACGCTCCAATAGCTCATGTATCAACCAAGGCTGTCCTTATCTTCCGTGTTAGGCGGGTTATTCTCAAGAGGAGTGGACTCCGCTCCTCACTCACGAGAAAATGGCTGGTCACCGGGATGCCCAGTCCCATGCTTTATGCAAACTAAATCAAAATTAATTGCAAACAAAACTCCCCCTGGGACCTGATGTATGTTGGAGGCACTCGTTGTTTCGAGCAAGCCATGGATTGATGCTTGTTGGTGGAGGGGGAGTATAAACTTTACCATTATGTTTGGGAACCGCCTATAATGTGTTTAGCATGGAAGATATCGCCATCTCTTAGTTGTTACATTGACAATGAAAGTATACCGCCCAAAATACAATTTATCTCTATTTCAAAACTGAGCTCTGGCACCTCTACAAATCCCTACTTCCCTCTGCGAAGGGCCTATCCATTTACTTTTATTTTGAGTCATCACCCTCTTATTAAAAAGCACTAGCTGGAGAGCACAACCGTCATTTGCATTCATCACTGTTAATTTATATTGGGTATGACTATGATTGGATCTCTTTTACCATGAATTACAATGTCTAGTCAGTCCTTGATCTTTAAAGGTGCTCTGCATTTATGTTTTGCGGTCTCAAAAAGGGCTAGCGAGATACCATCTTGTTATATCATATTATGATTGTTTTGAGGAAGTGTTGTCATTCGAGATTTATTATTATGGCTTGCTAGTTGATTATTCTATTGATATGAGTAATTGTGAGACATGAGAATTATTGCAAATGTGGTTAGTTATGATCTATGCTGAAAACTTGAATGCTGGCTTGACATAGTTACAACAACAAGAGCAAACAGAGTTTGTAAAAGTTTTTCTTTCTTTCTTTCAGTTTGTTAACTGAATTGCTTGAGGACAAGCAAGGATTTAAGCTTGGGGGAGTTGATACGTCTCCGTCGTATCTACTTTTCCAAACAGTTTTGCCCTTGTTTTGGACTCTAACTTGTATGATTTGAATGGAACTAACCCGGACTGACGCTGTTTTCAGCAGAATTGCCATGATGTTGTTTTATATGCAGAAAAAAAATATTCTCGGAATGACCTGAAACTCCCCGGAACATCTTAGAAAAAATAATAAAAAATCCTTGCCAAAGATGAAGACCAGGGGGCCCACACCCTTCTCACGAGGGTGGGGGCGTGCCCCCCCTAGGGCGCGCCCCTACCTCGTGGGCCCCCTGGATGCCCTCCGACGCCAACTCCAACTCTATATATTTGCTTTCGGAGAGAAAAAAACCAGAGAGAAGAAATCATCGCATTTTACGATACGGAGCCGCCGCCAAGCCCTAAAACCTCTCGGGAGGGCTGATCTGGAGTCCGTTCGGGGCTCCGAAGAGGGGGATTAGCCGCCAACGTCATCATCAACCATCCTCCATCACCAATTTCATGATGCTCACCGCCGTGCGTGAGTAATTCCATCGTAGGCTTGCTGGACGATGATGGGTTGGATGAGATTTATCGTGTAATCGAGTTAGTTTTGTTAGGGTTTGATCCCTAGTATCCACTATGTTCTGAGATTGATGTTGCTATGACTTTGCTATGCTTAATGCTTGTCACTAGGGCCCGAGTGCCATGATATCAGATCTGAACCTATTATGTTTTCATGAATATATGTGAGTTCTTGTTCCTATCTTGCAAGTCTATAGTCACCTACTATGTGTTATGATCCGGCAACCCCGAAGTGGCAATAATCGGGACCACTCCCGGTGATGACCATAGTTTGAGGAGTTCATGTATTCACTATGTGCTAATGCTTTGTTCCGGTTCTGTATTAAAAGGAGGCCTTAATATCCCTTAGTTTCCAATAGGACCCCGCTGCCACGGGAGGGTAGGACAAAAGATGTCATGCAAGTTCTTTTCCATAAGCACGTATGACTATATACGGAATACATGCCTACGTTACATTGATGAATTGGAGCTAGTTCTGTGTCACCCTATGTTATGACTGTTACATGATGAACCGCATCCGGCATAATTATCCATCACTGATCCGGTGCCTACGAGTTTTCCATATACTGGTTTACGCTTATTTACTTTCCCGCTGCTACTGTTACAATCACTACAAAATACCAAAAACATTACTTTTGCTGTCTTTACTTTTGTTGCCGCTACCACCACTATCATATTACTTTGCTACTAAACACTTTGTTGCAGATACTAAGTTTCCAGGTGTGGTTGAATTGACAACTCAGCTGCTAATACTTGAGAATATTATTTGGCTCCCCTTGTGTCGAATCAATAAATTTGGGTTGAATACTCTACCCTCGAAAGCTATTGCGATCCCCTATACTTGTGGGTTATCAGACATCATACGCTCCCCGAGCCCAGATGGGAATGAAGAAGATGATGGCTCGCAATATCTGAACCCTACTAGTGAGGGTATGATATTTTAATGAAGACAAATGAATAGATGAAGTCCAGAACAATGATGACAAACGAAATGTTGTTCTTCAAATAACAAATACCTGCGAGGTATATTTATATAAGCAGCATCTGGTGATCATCACATGTTTTAATTGATATATATATATATATATTAACAAATCGATCTTTCTTCTTTTAGCCCTCTGGATCGGGCAAATCTTCTACAAGCAGCAGGAATGTTCGAGGCCCGACCAGAAAGTTGGAGGATGGCGTAAAGTACAACATCGATGCCATCAAACCTAATGGCAAACCGCGCAAATCTAAGAAGAATGTTCACAAGTTCATTCGTCAATGCGGAGTTATTGTCAGGGACCAAATCCAGTCTCCATTCAAGAATGGAAAAAGCCAGCAAAGGAAGATCCAGATGTTACTTTTGTCAACCAATGAGCAAAAGATCTGCTTTGGGAATCTCTCATGTCACATTTCACCCTACCAGATCATTTGACAGATGCAGATCTAGAGAAAGTCAAAAACTGTGGTATTAAGAAGATGGCGATAGCATTCAACAACCACAAGAAAAATATATGGGCCACGTACGTTAGAGCAGGAAAGCAGACTCCAGAATTCAAGGGAACACTGGAGAAGGCAAGAGATCACTGGGGTGCTTTCGTGAACTTCAAGGAATCAGAAGTAGCTCAGGAACGGTCGAGAAAAAACAAGATTAATGCCGCGAAAAAGCAGTGGCACCATAAGCTAGGGCCAGGTGGCTACGAGGTGGCCCGTGTCGGTGTCAAAACCGGCGGATCTCGGGTAGGGGGTCCCAAACTGTGCGTCTAAGGTCAATGGTAACAGGAGACAGGGAACACAATGTTTACCCAGGTTCGGGCCCTCTCGATGGAGGTAAAACCCTACGTCCTGCTAGATTAATATTGATGAGTATGGGGGTTGCAAGAGTTGATCTACCACGAGATCGTAATGGCTAAAACCCTAGAAGTCTGGCCTATCTGATTATGATTGTCCCTATGGACTAAACCCTCCGGTTTATATAGACACCGGAGAGAACTAAGGTTGTACACAGTCGGTTACATAGAAAGAAAATAGTACATCCAGCCGCCTAGCTTGCCATCCATGCAAAGGAGAGTCCTATTCGAACACGGGAGAAAGTCTTCTATCTTGTATCTTCACGGCCCAATAGTCCGGCTCATGTCCAACAGGCTGGACGCTCGAGGACCCCTTAGTCCAGGACTCCTTCAGTAGCCCCCGAACCAGACTTCAATGATGAGGTGTGCGGCGCGCAGATTGTCTTCGACATTGCAAGGCGGGTTCCCCCTCCAATTACTTCAAAGTCCCTGACTTAAAGAGTGGTATTCATCTTTTCCATTTAATGTCGCGCCCATCGGCTTCCACGCCTTCCTGACTCCAGCTTCCACGTGGCGAGCGAATACGAGAGGTCGGGGTATTTCTACACATACCACGCTGACCATACACGAGAGGTGCCTATTTAAAGAGAATAGATCTCAGATCCATTCCACACCCTGCAAAAAAAAATCCTCAGAGCTTGCTAGGAGGAACCACTCCAACATGGCTAGCACTCCCAGCTCTTCCTCACGTCCCCACGGCTCCGAAAAAGGTGATTGGGAGAGATGTTCCGTATCGCACGGTCAGCT
>NC_041392.1:147783275-147808126 GCF_002162155.2 Triticum dicoccoides
CTAGTCCCCATCCAAGCAGGATTGCCGTTGTAACGCCCTCGATGCAGCTATATCTCCCACGTGTCGAAGCACGACTTAGAGGCATAACCGCATTGAAAGCAATGTCGCAAGTGAGGTAATCTTCACACAACCCAGGTAATACAATAGGGGAAAAAGATACATAGTTGGCTTACAATTGCCACTTCACACAATTACATGAATAAAGCATTACATCATCCAAATACAATCAAGGTCCGACTACGGAACCAAAATAAAAGAAGACTACCCCAAATGCTACACAGATCCCCGATCGTCCCGACTGGGCTCCACTACTGATCAACTAGAACGAAACAACACAAAGGACAAGATCTTCATCGATCTCCTCCTGAGCTTGGTTGCGTCATCTGCACGGTTCAACGACACCTGCAAGCTGGTTTTGGAAGTATCTATGAGTCAGGGGGACTCAGCAATCTCGCACCCTCGCGATCAAGACTATTTAAGCTTATGGGTAAGGTAAAGGTATGATGTGGAGCTGCAGCAAGCGACTAGCATATATGGTGGCTAACATACGCAAATGAGAGCGAGAAGAGAAGGCAAAGCACGGTCAATAAAAGTATGATCAAGAAGTGATCCTAAAACAACCTACGTCAAGCATAACTCCAACACCGTGTTCACTTCCCGGACTCCGCCGGAAAGAGACCATCACGGTAACACACAGTTGATTCATTTTAATTAAGGTCAACTTCAGGTTTTCTACAACCGGACGTTAACAAATTCCCATCTGCCCATAACCGCGGGCACGGCTTTCAAAAGTTCAAAACCCCGCAGGGGTGTCCCAACTTAGCCATGATAAGCTCTCACGGTCGATGAAGGAATAGACCTCCTCCTGAGACATTCCGATCAGGCTCGGTCTCCCAGTTCAACAAGACATCCTCGACAATGGTAAAACAAGTCCAGCAAAGCCACCCGAATGTGCCGACAAATCCCGATAGGACCTACACATATCTTGTTCTCAAGGCACACCGGATTGTCCAAACTTCCGGTAGGCCAGCCCAGAGTTGCCCCTGGTGGCCACCGGCGCTGACAAGGTGGACCAACACTCAGAGGAGCACTGGCCCGGGGGTTTAAATAAAGATGACCCTTGAGCCGGCCGACTCAAGGGAAAGAAAAGGCTAGGCGGCGAATGGTAAAACCAATGTTGGGCCTTGCTGGAGGATTTTTATTTAAGCCGAACTGTCAAGGGGTTCCCATTATACACAACCGCGTAAGGAACCCAAAATCCGGGAACATAACACCGATATGACGGAAACTAGGGCGGCAAGAGTGGAACAAAACACCAGGCATAAGGCCGAGCGTTCCACCCTTTACCAAGTATATAGATGCATTAATTAAATAAGAGATATTGTGATATCCCAACAAGTAAACATGTTCCAACAAGGAACAACATCTCCATGTTCCAACAAGGAACAAACTTCAATCTTCACCTGCAACTAACAACGCTATAAGAGGGGCTGAGCAAAGCGGTAACATAGCCAAACAACAGTTTACTAGGACAAGGTGGGTTAGAGGCTTGGTCCAACAATGTGGGAGGCATGATAAGCAAGTGGTAGGTATCGCAGCATAGGCATAGCAAAAGAGCGAGCAAGTAGCAAGCAAAGATAGAAGTGATTTCGAGGATATGGTCATCTTGCCAGAGATCCCGCAAGGAAGAAGAACGAGTCCATGAAGAAGTCAAACAGATGTAGTCGACCGGATCCTCACACACACGACGTTATCGGAACCAACCCGATGAAGCAACACCGAAAAGAAGCAAACAACATAGTCAACAATCACGACATGAACATGGCATGATGCACAATCAAGCATGATGCATGTCTGGTTTAATGAAGCATGGCATGGTAAAGTGCACAAACAATCCTACAAATTAAGTGGAGCTCATTATGCAACGGAGTTGAATATTGAAGAAAACACCACATGACTTATTTAGTTCTCTCTCGTTTATGTACCCTACAAGATTAAATGTTGTTAGCATGGCAAGAGATGAAGCATAAAGAAACTACACATCTAGTCAAGGTTAAATGAGGCCAGAAGCAACGAACAACAAATCCGGAAACTCCTCATGTGCACATATTAGCTTAGGTCCTGTTCTGCCCTAAACCATATTTTAGAGTTGTTTAACATGCAAAACAATGTCACCATGATAAACTAGGTAAAATTCTACCCCATTTACATATAAAGTTTATTAAATTCCGAGTTACGGTTAAATAGTTATGAATTAAAGCATTTTAACATGACATAGGAGCAAATTTAATCAAACAGCATTTTAAACATTTCAAACATAGATGAAAGTTGGATATTATGAATCTAGACAAAATTCTAAGCAAGTTTCATATATAACTTATTTTAAACCGATGCACTGTTTGTGAGATATTATATGCATGATCCAGAGGGACTTCTCTACAAACTGGTGTTCTCTGGAATAATAGATAAATTCGTTCAGGGAAAAAAAATGTCCTGGGCCGAAACAGAGGTTGGCCCAACAGGGGGAAGGAAAAAAAAAGGGGCGCTGGATCTGGCCTCACCATGGGCCTTGGGCCGTTCGGTGAAGAGGTGGGAGCTGCAAAAGCGAGGCGAGGCCGGCCCAGTCACAGTCAACGCGTCTGTTTCCATCGACACAGGGAAGCAGGGGATCGAGCTCGTGCTCGTCAGAAGGCAGCGACGATGCAAGGGGCGCGTGGGACTGTGGCGAGCAGTGGGATGGCGCGGCTCCGGTGATGGGCGTCTGGATCTGGGGCGAAGCAGGCGGCGGCACGATGCAGCGGCAACTGGCTGCTGTAGAAGCTGCATACATGGCGCGGGGCGGGCGAAGGAGAAGCAGAGGAGGACTCCCGCGGCAGCAAGGCGCAGAACCCGCACGGGGGCGAGGATGACGGATGACGCTGACGAGCTTGCTTGGGGACGAGGCGGCGAATTGGAGGAGGGCCGCGGCAGGAACTTAGCGTCCATGGCGTCGGCTGGAGGAGTCCATGGCGCTGCTCAAGCGTATCTGAGAGAGAGAGGTTAGAGACATAGGCAAGAAGAATGGGAGGAAGGACGGCGCGAGGAGGCCCGGCCTGGATCTGGCGGTGCACGGAGAGGTCCTGTTGGCGCTGCTGCTCATCACTGGCGGGGACGGCTGGCTCCAAGGAAGACTCGAGAGGGAGGGGATCCAGGCGCGGTTCCTACCGATCCAAAAGGTGAGGGAGGCTACGAACAGTTGGGTGGATCGATGGATCGAGGGGAGATGGCTGGTGGTTGCTGCAGGGGGAATGAGAGGATCCCGAGGTGGGGAATGAGTGCGGCGGCGGCTAGGAGGATCCCTAGAAATTAGGGATTTGGTCTGAAATTAGACTAGGGGTGGACTATATATATACATCACGGATTAGGTTAGGGGCTATCTCGACCCTACGATTGCAATTGGACGATTCCGGATAACATAGCTAGGGAGTCCAAAAAAGAAAACGGCGACATTTTGCAGACGTTTGGGGATGATCCGGACACAACGGTGGCGACAGTCCGGGTCGGGTTCGGGACAACTTTTGGACGCGCGCGAGGAGGGCCGCGGGCTGACGAGAGAGGTTAGGTTGGACCTGGCGGTAGGTAGTGAGCTGTGTAGAAGGTCTCGAGCTAAGAGAAGAGAAGAGAGGGAGGCCCGGCGACTGTTTCCGGAGACCGAAAACGTTCAACGTTAGACCGGCTATACTGCCGCTATAGTTATCCGTTAGGGCATCAAACGATCTCCGGATGCGACGAAACTTGACAGGCGGTCTACCTACCCTATAATAAGACCACACGTCAACTCTCATCCCATTCCGAGAACATTTTCCGGCCACTTATAAAATGCTATTTCGGACATGTCGGGGCGCGTGCAAGTGTGGTAGGGCTCAGAACGGACAACGGAGAGAACGAGGAGGCCGGGACGGCTGCATGTTTTGAAAACATGATGATGCAATGCACATGATGACATGATAAGATGCAACACGCAAGAAAATGACATGGCAACGACAGCGAATAACTGGACGACACCTGGCACATCGGTCTCGGGGCGTTACAACACTCCACCACTACGAGAGGATCTCGTCCCGAGATCTAGAATGGCACTGGAGGGAAAACGGAAGAGAAAGAGAAGAGGTAAAACTAAGTTGCTTCTTTGACAAACGAGTGAAACCAAAGAACCTTGAGAAGTTGAACAAAATGAAAGAAAGAATGTAATGGAGATGAACGAAGTTGAAAACACTCTGTTAGAAAAGAGGAACAAGGAAGAACAACTTCAGGCAGCACTCCGATTGAAAAGAAAAGGAATTGAATAAGAACTTGATAAGATGAGAAGACACTTGATGAAATCACAACATACAGCCTCCGGAACTATTGAATGAATGGAACAAGGGGTAAGAAAGATCTCAGACAGCACTCCGGTTGAAAAGAGAAGCAAGGCTTGATAAGGCGAAAAGAACTTGAGCAAAAGGGCACAACACTCCGGTTAAATGGATAGGCATGAAAAGAACACGATCCAAGATGATGAGAGAAAAGAGCAACATCACAATGAATCCAGAATAAAAGAATAGAATTGAATGGGATGAACGAAGGGAAACAAGATCTCGAGGGAGCACGCTTACAACAAAATCTAGAACGGAGTTGTTGGAAAACCAACAAAGAAAAGAATAAGCTTGATATGGTCTTATGGAATACATCTCAAATTATGAGGTGACAACCTGCCACTCATGGAAAAAGAATTGGATTGGAATGAACAAGGAGACAAGAAACTTATTTCGCCGGAAGGATAAAAGAAGAACTTGGGTCATTTATGAGCACCATAAACAAGACACAAGATAACTCCAACAAAGAGGGTGATGGATTTAATATATCTCATTGTTAACAACATGTGAATCATGAAACATGACTCAAAATATCAAGAATGACATAATACCACCTCCAATGATACGGAAGGAAGAATGCACTCCGTATTGCAAGATGAAGAATGCTTGAGCTCCTTAGAAAAGAATCTCAATGAACACTTTGAGAATGAATTAAATCATAGATGAACCATCATGTAGAACCTCCGTGAAGAACTCCGGTAACAAAAGGATAATGAGAAGAAAAGGGAAGTTGAAAACACAAGGTGAAACCTTGTAATGCTTTAGGTGTATCTCCGTGATGATATAATTGCGAGAGCTTGGAACTTCGGAAAAGAAAGATGAGCTATTGAAACCAAGAATTTTTGATGAACCTCTGGAATAGGGAATTGAGTTCACTCGATGAAACAAGAATAAGAATTACATTATGCTTATCCTTCACCAATTAAATTGATGACAATCAACGGATTTGGCATATTACTTATTCTCGTAGAAAAGATTAAGAGAGATATGGCGCCAACTTGAGAAGGTCTTCAACTAACCACCGGTGGAATCGAAACAACGAATGAATTGGTATGATAAAGAAGGAAGAGAAATCTTAAATGAACCACCGTAAGGATTGAAAAAGAACGAATAGAAGATAACAAATCACCGGGAAGAATTATGAAATGAACGAAGATACTTGAGAGAATCTAGATACATGAGAACGAAGAGATCGTGAATTGATTAGAGAAAACTTGAATGAAGCACCGGTAAGATTTTTGAAGAACGAGAGCTGAAGCTGAAATGGATAATCCCGAAATGATGGCCTTCGGATAAACAAACTGGAAAACTCTTGAAATGCTCCGGATAGGTGAAAAGGATTCTCACAATCAAAAACAATTATGAGATGATTTCCGAGAATGGGGCAAGATATGGAGGAAAACTCTTCTTCGGTCTTCAAATGATGAGAATGACAACGAGAAACACCACCAAGAATTATTGAGGCACACCGGAATAAAGAAGAATATAAAAGTTGAATCAACAATGAAATGAATTTGAAAGATCTTGGAGAAAGACATTTAACTGATGATAAATCATTCTTACGTCAAACTTCGAAAAGAAATTTGAGGATAGCTCCGGGAAAATAAGAAGAGTCAGGTAAGATCCTGGAAAATGATCTGTGGGTTAGGGCCCACTCAAAAGATACACCATAGAACGATTGCTAGAAACTGAGATTGCACCGGTTGAATTAAATGGCTAGAATGAGATAACAACCTCGAAAGATCTTGAATGAATGCAGAGTGGAAAACACGAATCTTTGAGATATCTTGAGCACTCCGGAACAAATGAATAGCGAGAAATGAATGGTTATGAGGTGCACCGGCACGAGAAAAGCATTTGAAATACAGAAAAAGAATATGATCAAACACCGAAAGCTTGAATTGGATCCACCAGAAAAGGAAAGAATGGAGAATGATGAACTTGAAGCACCGTTAGGATCTTCATGAGAATCACCGGATAAGAATATTGACGGAAAATGATGGAGAGACTTCACAAGAATAGAAGGATACTTGATAAATACATCGGATTCCTTGAAGAAAAAGGGTGGGAGGGCGGGAAAAACAAAGGCAACTTGAGGACGGAAGAAGACAACACCGTTGAGAAGAACTAGTAATAGATCTTACTGATATTGGAATGATCGGATCCACTTGAAGAGAAGCACACCGATCGAAAAGGATTGACATGACAGTCTCGATTATCCAGAAGGTTTAGTATTCCCATTGGAATATGAGAACACCGCTTAGGGAAGGTATGGAATCAACATTTGACTTCGAAGCAACTCGAATACCACAACTCAAAACAAAAACAAAAAGGATTGGCTTGCAGAATAAGCCGGAACAAACCTATGATAGAGATTCCGTCTGAAGTTTTCGTGGTGGGGCCTACACGGGCTCGATCGTACATCACCATCATGTACAAGGCAGTGCACATGACATACGAAGCGTCCCTGAGTCGGCATAGCCAAGGACTCTTTAAGACACAATGAGACCACTGTAAAACCGACCGTGGATAGGCGGACCACTAGACGTCGAACCCCAATTTCATATCATACATCTGTCGGAAAGATATTCTAAGAGCTACTTGAATTCCCACTTATAAACTCCCGAAATTTTCCGGTTATGCAATCAGGTGTTGGGGATACAGGGGAAGCATAATATCTCACCCAAAACTAGCAAATCCTACATCCAGCTGTATCCATCCTTCAACACATAACCAAGAAACCTTCGGAAATCGTTTACCTCAACCTTCGAAAAGCATCCGTTATACGAGTTATGGCAATACTCCCGAACTCCCGCCCCAGTACTGGGTGGCGTCGAGGTTATCTCACCAACAACTGCATAAAAGAGATTTTCGATGTCGGCGAAACTAAACTCAGGTATTCCAGAACTTCAACAATAAAATTGTGATGATAACACCTCAGAGCTCAACTCCCCGGGACAAAGTCACAACCCCTAAATACAGGAGGCACCAAGAACAATGTTCTCGTAACAAAACCATCGGAACGATTCGAAGATACCCGCGTGATCCTAATTTTTTTTTTGTGAAAATTTGAGAAGAGAAGAGTCAAAACTCTACGCCAGGATGCCTTACCAGAGCGATGAGGAGACCGGGGAGTAAAAAGAATTCCTAACTCTCCGATATATATAATCCTAAATGACTCAAAACATTTTTTTCCAGACTCAACAACGGCTGCTAAAAACGATGAAGTAGTGGGGGCTCCTAAGGTCAGGGAAGGCTCTGATTACCAACTTGTAACGCCCTCGATGCGGCTATATCTCCCACGTGTCGAAGCATGACTTAGAGGCATAACCGCATTCAAAGCAATGTCACAAGTGAGGTAATCTTCACACAACCCAGGTAATACAATAGGGGAAAAAGATACATAGTTGGCTTACAATTGCCACTTCACACAATTACATGAATAAAGCATTACATCATCCAAATACAATCAAGGTCTGACTACGGAACCAAAATAAAAGAAGACTACCCCAAATGCTACACAGATCCCCGATCGTCCCGACTGGGCTCCACTACTGATCAAGTAGAACGAAACAACACAAAGGACAAGATCTTCATCGAGCTCCTCCTGAGCTTGGTTGTGTCATCTGCACGGTTCAACGACACCTGCAAGCTGGTTTTGGAAGTATCTGTGAGTCACGGGGACTCAGCAATCTCGCACCCTCGCGATCAAGACTATTTAAGCTTATGGGTAAGGTAAAGGTATGATGTGGAGCTGCAGCAAGCGACTAGCATATATGGTGGCTAACATACGCAAATGAGAGCGAGAAGAGAAGGCAAAGCACGGTCGGTAAAAGTATGATCAAGAAGTGATCCTAAAACAACCTACGTCAAGCATAACTCCAACACCGTGTTCACTTCCCGGACTCCGCCGGAAAGAGACCATCACGGTAACACACATAGTTGATTCATTTTAATTAAGGTAAACTTCAGGTTTTCTACAACCGGACGTTAACAAATTCCCATCTGCCCATAACCGCGGGCACGGCTTTCAAAAGTTCAAAACCCTGCAGGGGTGTCCCAACTTAGCCCATGACAAGCTCTCACGGTCAACGAAGGAATAGACCTCCTCCCGAGACATTCCGATCAGGCTCGGTCTCCCGGTTCTACAAGACATCCTCGACAATGGTAAAACAAGTCCAGCAAAGCCACCCGAATGTGCCGACAAATCCCGATAGGAGCTGCACATATCTCGTTCTCAGGGCACACCGGATTGTCCAAACTTCCGGTAGGCCAGCCCAGAGTTGCCCCTGGTGGCCACCAGCGGCTGGCAAGGTGGACCAAGACTCAGAGGAGCACTGTCCCGGGGGTTTAAATAAAGATGACCCTTGAGCCGGCCGACTCAAGGGAAAGAAAAGGCTAGGTGGCGAATGGTAAAACCAATGTTGGGCCTTGCTGGAGGAGTTTTATTCAAGGCGAACTGTCAAGGGGTTCCCATTATATCCAACCGCGTAAGGAACGCAAAATCCGGGAACATAACACCGATATGACGGAAACTAGGGCGGCAAGAGTGGAACAAAACACCAGGCATAAGGCCGAGCCTTCCACCCTTTACCAAGTATATAGATGCATTAATTAAATAAGAGATATTGTGATATCCCAACAAGTAAACATGTTCCAACAAGGAACAACATCTCCATGTTCCAACAAGGAACAAACTTCAATCTTCACCTGCAACTAACAACGCTATAAGAGGGGCTGAGAAAAGCGGTAACATAGCCAAAAAACGGTTTGCTAGGACAAGGTGGGTTAGAGGCTTGGTTCAACAATATGGGAGGCATGATAAGCAAGTGGTAGGTATCGCGGCATAGGCATAGCAAAAGAGCGAGCAAGTAGCAAGCAAAGATAGAAGTGATTTCAAGGATATGGTCATCTTGCCAGAGATCCCGCAAGGAAGAAGAACGAGTCCATGAAGAAGTCAAACGGACGTAGTCGACCGAATCCTCACACACACGACGTTATCAAAACCAACCCGAAGAAGCAACACCGAAAAGAAGCAAACAACATAGTAAACAATCACGACATGAACATGGCATGATGCACAATCAAGCATGATGCATGTCCGGTTTAATGAAGCATGGCATGGTAAAGTGCACAAACAATCCTACAAATTAAGTGGAGCTCATTATGCAACGGAGTTGCATATTGAAGAAAACACCACATGACTTATTTAGTTCTCTCTCGTTTATGTACCCAACAAGATTAAATGTTGTTAGCATGGCAAGAGATGAAGCATAAAGAAACTACACATCTAGTCAAGGTTAAATGAGGTCGGAAGCAACGAACAACAAATCCGGAAACTCCTCATGTGCATATATTAGGTTAGGTCCTGTTCTGCCCTAAACCATATTTTAGAGTTGTTTAACATGCAAAACAATGTCACCATGATAAACTAGGCAAAATTCTACCCCATTTACATATAAAGTTTATTAAATTCCGAGTTACGGTAAAATAGTTATGAATTAAAGCATTTTGACATGACATAGGAGCAAATGTAATCAAACAGCATTTTAAACATTTCAAACATAGATGAAAGTTGGATATTATGAATCTAGACAAAATTCTAAGCAAGTTTCATATATAACTTATTTTAAACCGATGCACGGTTTGCGAGATATTATATGCATGATCTAGAGGGACTTCTCTGCAAACTGGTGTTCTCCGGAATAATAGATAAATTCGTTCTGGGAAAAAGAATGTCCTGGGCCGAAACAGAGGTTGGCCCGACAGGGGAAGGGAAAAAAAGAGGGGCGCTGGATTTGGCCTCACCATGGGCCTTGGGCCGTTCGGTGAAGAGGTGGGAGCTGCAAAAGCGAGGCGAGGCCGGCCCAGTCACAGTCAACGTGTCTGTTTCCATCGACGCAGGGAAGCAGGGGATCGAGCTCGTGCTCGTCAGAAGGCAGCGACGATGCAAGGGGCACATGGGACTCTGGCGAGCAGCAAGATGTTGCGGCTCCGGTGATGGGCGTCTGGATCTGGGGCGAAGCAGGCGGCGACACGATGCAGCAGCGACTGGCTGCTGTAGAAGCTACATACATGGCGTGGGGCGGGCGAAGGAGAAGCAGAGGAGGACTCCCGCGGCAGCAAGGCGCAGAACCCGCGCGGGGGCGAGGACGACGGATGATGCTGACGAGCTTGCTTGGGGACGAGGCGGCGAATTGGAGGAGGGCCGCGGCAGGAACTTGGCGACCATGGCGTCGGCTGGAGGAGTCCATGGCGCTGCTCATGCGTATCAGAGAGAGAGAGAGAGGTTAGAGACAGAGGCAAGAAGAACGGGAGGAAGGAGGGCACGAGGAGGCCCGGCCTGGATCTGGCGGCGCATGGGGAGGTCCTGTTGGCGCTGCTTCTCATCACCGGCGGGGACGGCTGGCTCCAAGGAAGACCCGAGAGCGAGGGGATCCAGGCGCGGTTCCTACCGATCCAAAAGGTGAGGGAGGCTGCGAACAGTGGGTGGATCGATGGATCGTGGGGAGATGGCTGGTGGTTGCTGCAGGGGGAATGAGAGGATCCCGAGGTGGGGAATGAGTGCGGCGGCGGCTAGGAGGATCCCTAGAAATTAGGGATTAGGTCTGAAATTAGACTAGGGGTGGACTTTATATATACATCAAGGATTAGGTTAGGGGCTATCTCGACCCTACGATCGCAATTGGACGATTCCAGATAAAATACCTAGGAGTCCAAAAAAGAAAATGGTGATGTTTTGCAGACGTTTGGGGATGATCCGGACACAACGGTGGCGACAGTCCGGGTCGGGTTCGGGACAACTTTTGGACGCGCGCGAGGAGGGCTGAGGGCTGACAAGAGAGGTTAGGTTGGACCTGGCGGTAGGTAGTGAGCTGTGTAGACGGTCTCGAGCTAAGAGAAGAGAAGAGAAGAGAGGGAGGCCCGGCGACTGTTTCCGGAGACCGAAAACGTTCGACGTTAGACCGGCTATACTGCCGCTATAGTTATCTGTTGGGGCATCAAACGATCTCCGGATGCGATGAAACTTGACAGGCGGTCTACCTACCCTATAATAAGACCACATGTCAACTCTCATCCCATTCCGAGAACATTTTCCGGCCACTTATAGAATGCTATTTCGGACATGTCACGGGCGCGTGCAAGTGTGGTAGGGCTCAGAACGGACAACGGAGAGAACGAGGAGGCCGGGACGGCTGCAAGTTTTGAAAACATGATGATTCAATGCACATGATGACATGATAAGATGCAACATGCAAGAAAATGACATGGCAACGACAGCGAATAACTGGACGACACCTGGCACATCGGTCTCGGGGCGTTACAACACTCCACCACTACGAGAGGATCTCGTCCCGAGATCTAGAATGGTACCGGAGGGAAAACGGAAGAGAAAGAGAAGAGGTAAAACTAAGTTGCTTCTTTGACAAACGAGTGAAATCAAAGAACCTTGAGAAGTTGAACAAATTGAAAGAAAGAATGTAATGGAGATGAATGAAGTTGAAAACACTCCGTTAGAAAAGAGGAACAAGGAAGAACAACTTTAGGCAGCACTCCGATTGAAAAGAAAAGGAATTGAATAAGAACTTGATAAGATGAGAAGACACTTGATGAAATCACAACATACAGCCTCCGGAACTATTGAATGAATGGAACAAGGGGTAAGAAAGATCTCAGACAGCACTCCAGTTGAAAAGAGAAGCAAGGCTTGATAAGGAGAAAAGAACTTGAGAAAAAGGGCACAACACTCTGATTAAATGGATAGGCATGAAAAGAACATGATCCAAGATGATGAGAGAAAAGAGCAACATCACAATGACTCTGGAACAAAAGAATAGAATTGAATGGGATGAACGAAGGGAAACAAGATCTCGAGGGAGCACGCTTACAACAAAAGCTAGAACGGAGTTGTTGGAAAACCAACAACGAAAAGAATAAGCTTGATATGGTCTTATGGAATACATCTCAAATTATGAGGTGACAACCTGCCACTCATGGAAAAAGAATTGGATTGGAATGAACAAGGAGACAAGAAACTTATTTCGCCGGAAGGATAAAAGAAGAACTTGGGTCATTTATGAGCACCATAAACAAGACACAAGATAACTCCAACAAAGAGGGTGATGGATTTAATATATCTCATTGTTAACAACATGTGAATCATGAAACATGACTCAAAATATCAAGAATGACATAATACCACCTCCAATGATACGGAAGGAAGAATGCACTCCGTATTGCAAGATGAAGAATGCTTGAGCTCCTTAGAAAAGAATCTCAATGAACACTTTGAAAATGAATTAAATCATAGATGAACCATCATGTAGAACCTCCGTGAAGAACTCCGGTAACAAAAGGATAATTATAAGAAAAGGGAAGTTGAAAACACAAGGTGAAACCTTGTAATGCTTTAGGTGTATCTCCGTGATGATATAATTGCGAGAGCTTGGAACTTCGGAAAAGAAAGATGAGCTATTGAAACCAAGAATTTTTGATGAACCTCCGGAATAGGGAATTGAGTTCACTCGATGAAACAAGAATAAGAATTACATTATGCTTATCCTTCACCAATTAAATTGATGACAATCAACGGATTTGGCATATTACTTATTCTCGTAGAAAAGATTAAGAGAGATATGGCGCCAACTTGAGAAGGTCTTCAACTAACCACCGGTGGAATCGAAACAACGAATGAATTGGTATGATAAAGAAGGAAGAGAAATCTTAAACGAACCACCGTAAGGATTGAAAAAGAACGAATAGAAGATAACGAATCACCGGGAAGAATTATGAAATGAACGAAGATACTTGAGAGAATCTAGATACATGAGAACGAAGAGATCGTGAATTGATTAGAGAAAACTTGAATGAAGCACCGGTAAGATTTTTGAAGAACGAGAGCTGAAGCTGAAATGGATAATCCCGAAATGATGGCCTTCGGATAAACAAACTGGAAAACTCTTGAAATGCTCCGGATAGGTGAAAAGGATTCTCACAATCAAAAACAATTATGAGATGATTTCCGAGAATGGGGCAAGATATGGAGGAAAACTCTTCTTCGGTCTTCAAATGATGAGAATGACAACGAGAAACACCACCAAGAATTATTGAGGCACACCGGAATAAAGAAGAATATAAAAGTTGAATCAACAATGAAATGAATTTGAAAGATCTTGGAGAAAGAAATTTAACTGATGATAAATCATTCTTACGTCAAACTTCGAAAAGAAATTTAAGGATAGCTCCGGGAAAATAAGAGGAGTCAGGTAAGATCCTGGAAAATGATCTGTGGTTAGGGCCCACTCAAAAGATACACCATAGAACAATTGCTAGAAACTGAGATTGCACCGGTTGAATAAAATGGCTAGAATGAGATAACAACCTCGAAAGAGATCTTGAATGAATGCAGAGTGGAAAACACGAATCTTCGAGATATCTTGAGCACTCCGGAACAAATGAATAGCGAGAAATGAATGGTTATGAGGTGCACCGGCACGAGAAAAGCATTTGAAATACAGAAAAAGAATATGATCAAACACCGAAAGCTTGAATTGGATCCACCGGAAAAGGAAAGAATGGAGAATGATGAACTTGAAGCTCCGTTAGGATCTTCATGAGAATCACCGGATAAGAATATTGACGGAAAATGATGGAGAGACTTCACAAGAATAGAAGGATACTTGATAAATACATCGGATTCCTTGAAGAAAAAGGGTGGGAGGGCGGGAAAAACAAAGGCAACTTGAGGACGGATGAAGACAACACCGTTGAGAAGAACTAGTAATAGATCTTACTGATATTGGAATGATCGGATCCACTTGAAGAGAAGCACACCGGTTGAAAAGGATTGACATGACAGTCTCGATTATCCAGAAGGTTTAGTATTCCCATTGGAATATGAGAACACCGCTTAGGGAAGGTATGGAATCAACATTTGACATCGAAGCAACTCGAATACCACAACTCAAAACAAAAACAAAAAGGATTGGCTTGCAGAATAAGCCGGAACAAACCTATGATAGAGATTTCGTCCGAAGTTTTCGTGGTGGGGCCTACACGGGCTCGATCGTACATCACCATCATGTACAAGGTAGTGCACATGACATATGAAGCGTCCCCGAGTCGGCATAGTCAAGGACTCTTTAAGACACAACGAGACCACTGTAAAACCGACCGTGGATAGGCGGACCACTAGACGTCGAACCCCAATTTCATATCATACATCTGTCGGAAATATATTCTAAGAGCTACTTGAATTCCCACTTATAAACTCCCGAAATTTTCCGGTTATGCAATCAGGTGTTGGGGATACAGGGGAAGCATAATATCTCACCCAAAACTAGCAAATCCTACATCCAGCTGTATCCATCCTTCAACACATAACCAAGAAACCTTCAGAAATCGTTTACCTCAACCTTCGAAAAGCATCCGTTATACAAGTTATGGCAATACTCCCGAACTCCCGCCCCAGTACTGGGTGGCGTCGAGGTTATCTCACCAACAACTGCATAAAAGAGATTTTTGATGTCGGCGAAACTAAACTCAGGTATTCCAGAACTTCAACGATAAAATTGTGACGACAACACCTCAGAGCTCAACTCCCCGGGACAAAGCCACAACCCCTAAATACAGGAGGCACCAAGAACTATGTTCTCGTCACAAAACCATCGGAACGATTCAAAGATACCCGCGTGATCCTAAAAATTTTTTTTGTGAAAATTTGAGAAGAGAAGAGTCCAAACTCTACGTCAGGATGCCTTACCAGAGCGATGAGGAGACCGGGGAGTAAAAAGAATTCCTAACTCTCCGATATATATAATCCTAAATGACTCAAAACATTTTTTTCCAGACTCAACAACGGCTGCTAAAAACGATGAAGCAGTGGGGGCTCCTAAGGTCAGGGAAGGCTCTGATTACCAACTTGTAACGCCCTCGATGCGGCTATATCTCCCACGTGTCGAAGCATGACTTAGAGGCATAACCGCATTGAAAGCAATGTCGCAAGTGAGGTAATCTTCACACAACCCAGGTAATACAATAGGGGAAAAAGATACATAGTTGGCTTACAATTGCCACTTCACACAATTACATGAATAAAGCATTACATCATCCAAATACAATCAAGGTCCGACTACGGAACCAAAATAAAAGAAGACTACCCCAAATGCTACACAGATCCCCGATCGTCCCGACTGGGCTCCACTACTGATCAACTAGAACGAAACAACACAAAGGACAAGATCTTTATCGAGCTCCTCCTGAGCTTGGTTGCGTCATCTGCACAGTTCAACGACACCTGCAAGCAGGTTTTGGAAGTATCTGTGAGTCACGGGGCCTCAGCAATCTCGCACCCTCGCGATCAAGACTATTTAAGCTTATGGGTAAGGTAAAGGTATGATGTGGAGCTGCAGCAAGCGACTAGCATATATGGTGGCTAACATACGCAAATGAGAGCGAGAAGAGAAGGCAAAGCACGGTCGGTAAAAGTATGATCAAGAAGTGATCCTAAAACAACCTACGTCAAGCATAACTCCAACATCGTGTTCACTTCCCGGACTCCGCCGGAAAGAGACCATCATGGTAACACACACAGTTGATTCATTTTAATTAAGGTCAACTTCAGGTTTTCTACAACCGGACGTTAACAAATTCCCATCTGCCCATAACCGCGGGCACGGCTTTCAAAAGTTCAAAACCCTGCAGGGGTGTCCCAACTTAGCCCATGACAAGCTCTCACGGTCAACGAAGGAATAGACCTCCTCCCGAGACATTCCGATCAGGCTCGGTCTCCCGGTTCTACAAGACATCATCGACAATGGTAAAACAAGTCCAGCAAAGCCACCCGAATGTGCCGACAAATCCCGATAGGAGCTGCACATATCTCGTTCTTAGGGCACACCGGATTGTCCAAACTTCCGGTAGGCCAGCCCAGAGTTGCCCCTGGTGGCCACCGGTGGCTGGCAAGGTGGACCAACACTCAGAGGAGCACTGGCCTGGGGGTTTAAATAAAGATGACCCTTGAGCCGGCCGACTCAAGGGAAAGAAAAGGCTAGGTGGTGAATGGTAAAACCAATGTTGGGCCTTGCTGGAGGGGTTTTATTCAAGGCGAACTGTCAAGGGGTTCCCATTATACCCAACCGCGTAAGGAACGCAAAATCCGGGAACATAACACCGATATGACGGAAACTAGGGCGGCAAGAGTGAAACAAAACACGAGGCATAAGGCCGAGCCTTCCACCCTTTACCAAGTATATAGATGCATTAATTAAATAAGAGATATTGTGATATCCCAACAAGTAAACATGTTCCAACAAGGAACAACATCTCCATGTTCCAACAAGGAACAAACTTCAATCTTCACCTGCAACTAACAACGCTATAAGAGGGGCTGAGAAAAGCGGTAACATAGCCAAAAAAACGGTTTGCTAGGACAAGGTGGGTTAGAGGCTTGGTTCAACAATGTGGGAGGCATGATAAGCAAGTGGTAGGTATCGCGGCATAGGCATAGCAAAAGAGCGAGCAAGTAGCAAGCAAAGATAGAAGTGATTTCAAGGATATGGTCATCTTGCCAGAGATCCCGCAAGGAAGAAGAACGAGTCCATGAAGAAGTCAAACGGACGTAGTCGACCGAATCCTCACACACACGACGTTATCAAAACCAACCCGAAGAAGCAACACCGAAAAGAAGCAAACAACATAGTAAACAATCACGACATGAACATGGCATGATGCACAATCAAGCATGATGCATGTCCGGTTTAATGAAGCATGGCATGGTAAAGTGCACAAACAATCCTACAAATTAAGTGGAGCTCATTATGCAACGGAGTTGCATATTGAAGAAAACACCACATGACTTATTTAGTTCTCTCTCGTTTATGTACCCAACAAGATTAAATGTTGTTAGCATGGCAAGAGATGAAGCATAAAGAAACTACACATCTAGTCAAGGTTAAATGAGGTCGGAAGCAACGAACAACAAATCCGGAAACTCCTCATGTGCATATATTAGGTTAGGTCCTGTTCTGCCCTAAACCATATTTTAGAGTTGTTTAACATGAAAAACAATGTCACCATGATAAACTAGGCAAAATTCTACCCCATTTACATATAAAGTTTATTAAATTCCGAGTTACGGTAAAATAGTTATGAATTAAAGCATTTTAACATGACATAGGAGCAAATGTAATCAAACAGCATTTTAAACATTTCAAACATAGATGAAAGTTGGATATTATGAATCTAGACAAAATTCTAAGCAAGTTTCATATATAACTTATTTTAAACTGATGCACGGTTTGTGAGATATTATATGCATGATCTAGAGGGACTTCTCTGCAAACTGGTGTTCTCCGAAATAATAGATAAATTCGTTCAGGGAAAAAAATGTCCTGGGCCGAAACAGAGGTTGGCCCGACAGGGGGAAGGGAAAAAAAGAGGGGCGCTGGATCTGGCCTCACCATGAGCCTTGGGCCGTTCGGTGAAGAGGTGGGAGCTGCAAAAGCGAGGCGAGGCCGGCCGAGCAGTCAACGCGTCTGTTTCCATCGACGCAGGGAAGCAGGGGATCGAGCTCGTGCTCGTTAGAAGGCAGCGACGATGCAAGGGGCACGTGGGACTCTGGCGAGCAGCAGGATGGCGCGGCTCCGGTGATGGGCATCTGGATCTGGGGCGAAGCAGGCGGCGGCACGATGCAGCGGCGACTCGCTGCTATAGAAGCTGCATACATGGCACGGGGCGGGCGAAGGAGAAGCAGAGGAGGACTCCCGCGGCAGCAAGGCGTAGAACCCGCGCGGGGGCGAGGACGACGGATGACCCTGACGAGCTTGCTTGGGGACGAGGCGGCGAATTGGAGGAGGGCCGCGGCAGGAACTTGGCGTCCATGGCGTCGGCTGGAGGAGTCCATGGCGCTGCTCATGCGTATCAGAGAGAGAGAGAGGTTAGAGACAGAGGCAAGAAGAACGGGAGAAAGGAGGGCACGAGGAGGCCCGGCCTGGATCTGGCGGCGCATGGAGAGGTCCTGTTGGCGCTGATGCTCATCACCGGCGGGGACGGCTGGCTCCAAGGAAGACCCGAGAGCGAGGGGATCCAGGCGCGGTTCCTACCGATCCAAAAGGTGAGGGAGGCTACGAACAGTTGGGTGGATCGATGGATCGAGGGGAGATGGCTGGTGGTTGCTGCAGGGGGAATGAGAGGATCCCGAGGTGGGGAATGAGTGCGGCGGCGGCTAGGAGGATCCCTAGAAATTAGGGATTTGGTCTGAAATTAGACTATGGGTGGACTATATATATACATCACGGATTAGGTTAGGGGCTATCTCGACCCTACGATCGCAATTGGATGATTCCGGATAAAATAGCTAGGGAGTCCAAAAAAGAAAACGGTGATGTTTTGCAGACGTTTGGGGATGATCCGGACACAACGGTGGCGACAGTCCGGGTCGGGTTCGGGACAACTTCTGGACGCGCGCGAGGAGGGCTGCGGGCTGACGAGAGAGGTTAGGTTGGACTTGGCGGTAGGTAGTGAGCTGTGTAGACGGTCTCGAGCTAAGAGAAGAGAAGAGAGGGAGGCCCGGCGACTGTTTCCGGAGACCGAAAACGTCCGACGTTAGACCGGCTATACTGCCGCTATAGTTATCCGTTGGGGCATCAAATGATCTCCGGATGCGATGAAACTTGACAGGCGGTCTTCCTACCCTATAATAAGACCACACGTCAACTCTCATCCCATTCCGAGAACATTTACTGGCCACTTATAAAATGCTATTTCGGACATGTCACGGGCGCGTGCAAGTGTGGTAGGGCTCAGAACAGACAACGGAGAGAACGAGGAGGCCGGGACGGCTGCAAGTTTTGAAAACATGATGATGCAATGCACATGATGACATGATAAGATGCAACACGCAAGAAAATGACATGGCAACGACAGCGAATAACTAGACGACACCTGGCACATCGGTCTCGGGGCGTTACAACGCTCCACCACTACGAGAGGATCTCGTCCTGAGATCTAGAATGGCACCGGAGGGAAAACAGAAGAGAAAGAGAAGAGGTAAAACTAAGTTGCTTCTTTGACAAACGAGTGAAATCAAAGAACCTTGAGAAGTTGAACAAATTGAAAGAAAGAATGTAATGGAGATGAACGAAGTTGAAAACACTCCGTTAGAAAAGAGGAACAAGGAAGAACAAATTCAGGCAGCACTCCGATTGAAAAGAAAAGGAATTGAATAAGAACTTGATAAGATGAGAAGACACTTGATGAAATCACAACATACAGCCTCCGGAACTATTGAATGAATGGAACAAGGGGTAAGAAAGATCTCAGATAGCACTCCGGTTGAAAAGAGAAGCAAGGCTTGATAAGCAGAGAAGAACTTGAGAAAAAGGGCACAACACTCCGGTTAAATGGATAGGCATGAAAAGAACACGATCCAAGATGATGAGAGAAAAGAGCAACATCACAATTACTCCGGAACAAAAGAATAGAATTGAATGGGATGAACGAAGGGAAATAAGATCTCGAGGGAGCACGCTTACAACAAAAGCTAGAACGGAGTTGTTGGAAAACCAACAACGAAAAGAATAAGATTGATATGGTCTTATGGAATACATCTCAAATTATGAGGTGACAACCTGCCACTCATGGAAAAAGAATTGGATTGGAATGAACAAGGAGACAAGAAACTTATTTCGCCGGAAGGATAAAAGAAGAACTTGGGTCATTTATGAGCACCATAAACAAGACACAAGATAACTCCAACAAAGAGGGTGATGGATTTAATATATCTCATTGTTAACAACATGTGAATCATGAAACATGACTCAAAATATCAAGAATGACATAATACCACCTCCAATGATACGGAAGGAAGAATGCACTCCGTATTGCAAGATGAAGAATGCTTGAGCTCCTTAGAAAAGAATCTCAATGAACACTTTGAGAATGAATTAAATCATAGATGAACCATCATGTAGAACCTCCGTGAAGAACTCTGGTAACAAAAGGATAATGAGAAGAAAAGGGAAGTTGAAAACACAAGGTGAAACCTTGTAGTGCTTTAGGTGTATCTCCGTGATGATATAATTGCGAGAGCTTGGAACTCCGAAAAAGAAAGATGAGCTATTGAAACCAAGAATTTTTTATGAACCTCCGGAATAGGGAATTGAGTTCACTCGATGAAACAAGAAGAAGAATTACATTATGCTTATCCTTCACCAATTAAATTGATGACAATCAACGGATTTGGCATATTACTTATTCTCATAGAAAAGATTAAGAGAGATATGGCGCCAACTTGTGAAGGTCTTCAACTAACCACCGGTGGAATCGAAACAACGAATGAATTGGTATGATAAAGAAGGAAGAGAAATCTTAAATGAACCACCGTAAGGATTGAAAAAGAACGAATAGAAGATAATGAATCACCGGGAATAATTATGAAATGAACGAAGATACTTGAGAGAATCTAGATACATGAGAACCAAAAAGATGTTAGGTGGGACGGGGTCGCGCTTGGCGCCGATGCGAGCAAGGACATCCACCGCTTGGTTACTCTTGAGCCACATTGTGAAACTCGAGCCCCTCGAACCGAGCTGAAATTTTGAGAACGACATTACGGTAAGCCGACATCTTCGGATCCTTGGCATTGAAATCTCCATTTATTTGAGATATCACGAGGTTCGAGTCCCCATGCACTTCCAGGTGTTGTATGCCCATGGAGACAGCCATCCGAAAACCATGCAATAAGGCCTCATATTCGGCTGCATTGTTGGAGTCTGTGTATAATATTTGGAGTACGTACTGAATCTCCAGTGGGGTATGTTAAGACAACGCTCGCCCCTAAGCCCGCCAGCATTTTGGAACCAACGAAGTGCATGACCTAGTTGGAATATATGTTGTACTCTTTAGGGAGTTCGACTTCTATCCATTCGGCCATGAAGTCTGCCAGTACTTGGGATTTGATGGCCCGACGTGGCTTATATGTTATATCGAATGGAAGGAGCTCAATGGCCCACTTGGCAATCCGGCCCGTGGTGTCGAGATTGTTTATTATGTCATTCAGTGGAACTACGGAAGCCACTGTGATCGAGCACTCTTGGAAATAGTGTCGTAGCTTCCGGGATGCCATGAAGACCCTGTATGCTATCTTTTGATAATGGGGGTACCGGGATTTGCATGGAGTTAGGACGATGGATACGTAGTATACCGGCTTCTGGAGCGGGAATTTATGTCCGTCCTCCTCTCATTCGACGATGAGTATTGCGCTCACCACCTGGTGTGTTGCAGATATGTATAATAACATTGGTTCGCTTACGCTTGGCGCGGCTAGGATTGGGTTGCTTGCTAAAAGAGCCTTTATTTCTTCCAATCCGACCGTTGCTGCATCTGCCCACTCGAAGTGATCGGTGCATCAGAGAAGTCGATAAAGTGGCAATGCTTTTTCTCCTAGTCTGGAGATAAAGCGGCTTAAAGCTGCCATGCATCCAGCTAGTTTTTGGACCTGTTTAAGGTCTGTTGGTGTAGCCAATTGTGATAAAGCTCGGATTTTGGCTGGATTTGCCTTGATTCCTCTACTAGAAACAATGAAGCCCAGTAGTTTTCCAGAGGGGACGCCGAAAACTCATTTTTCCGAATTGAGCTTAATGTCATATGTCTGGAGATTGTCGAATGTGAGGCGTAAGTCATCTATTAATGACTCGACGTGCTTAGTCTTGATGACGACGTCGTCCACATATGCTTCAACCGTCTTGCCAGTTTGTTTCTCCAGGCATGTTTGAATCATGCGTTGGTAGGTGGCGCCGGCGTTTTTGAGCCCAAAGGGAATAGTGTTGAAGCAGAAAGGCCCGTATGGGGTAATAAATGTCGTTGCGGCTTGGTCAGATTCCTTCATTTTAATTTGGTGGTATCAGGAATACGCGTCGAGGAAACATAATGAGTCGTGTCCTGTAGTGGAATCAATAATTTGATCGATGCGGGGGAGGGGGAATGGATCCTTAGGTCAAGCTTTGTTGAGGTCTTTGAAATCGACGCACAAGCACCAGGATTTATCCTTCTTTGGCACCATCACCAGGTTTGCTAGCCAGTCCAGATGTTTTATTTCTCTGATGAATCCGGCCTCAATTAGCTTGGCTAGCTCCTCCCCCATAGCTTGTCGGTTGGGTTCGGAAAAGCGCCACAGTGTTTGCTTAACTGGCTTGTATCCCTTCAATATATTGAGGCTGTGCTCAGCCAACCTGCGTGGGATTCCTGGCATAGTAGAAGGGTGCCAAGCGAATATGTCCCAGTTCTACGTAGGAACGCTCGTAGTGCGGCATCCACCATTGGGTCCAGCTGTGCACTGATGGAGGTTGTTTTCTTTGGGTCCGTCAGGTGGACTTGAAATTTGACTATTTCATCTGCTGGTTTGAAGGAGGTGGATTTAGAGCACTTGTCGAGGATTACGTTGTCCCTATCCACCGTTGAGCGCAGCGCGATTAACTCTTCGGCCGCAAGGGCCTCAGAGAGTGCCTCGAGGGCCAGGGAGGCTGTTTTGTTTTCGGCATGGAGGGCTATATCCGGATCACTAGCGAGAGTGATAATACCGTTGGGCCCAGGCATTTTGAGCTTCATATACCCGTAATGAGGTATGGCTTGAAAGTGTGTGAATGCATCTCACCCCAACAGGGCGTGGTATCCACTGTTGAAAGGGGCCACTTGGAAGGTTATCTCTTCGGACCGGTAGTTCTCCGGCGTGCCGAATACCACATCAAGTGTGATTTTTCCCGCGCATCGTGCCTCCCGACTAGGAATAATTCCTCGAAAGGTTGTGCTACTTTGCTTGATACGGCTCCTGTCTATTTCCATTTTACTGAGTGTATCCTCGTAGATGAGGTTTAACCCTCTACCGCCGTCCATGAGCACTTTGGTGAGTCGAAAGCCGTCCACAATTGGATTGAGGACCAAGGCGGCTGGTGCCCAGACTGACTGGGTTTTTGGTTCGTCACTGGCATTGAAAGTTATGGCCATGTCGTTCCAAGGATTTATTGTTGCGACTTGACAGACTTCGGCGAGGTCGCGGAGTGCCCTTTTGCGCCGATTGTTTGAAGCGAAAGTCTCGAAGACTGTCAATACTCTGCGGTCGCCGTGTTCCGGGGGGAGTTTTTCCGAGGTATTTTTGGTGAGGATATCCTCGCCACTCTTGGCCACTTGCCGGAGTATCCAACATGCTCTAAGGCTGTGGGTAGGTATGGTATCTGGTGTTGTGTGTATTTTGCACGGCCTATCGAGCCATCCTTCCAGAACGGTTCCACGTCCCGTAATGGGTTTGGATTTCTTTACTGCTGTGTCGGGCGCCCCGTGAGGGTGCATCCTTTTTGTCTGGATGAAAGGTTGAGTGGGAGCTGGCGGTTCCCAATGAGCTGCTTGAGTTTTCCAGGCGCTTTCCATTGCGCAGTACTTTTGTACTATGGTTGCCAAATCGGCAAAGTGTAATACGTGACGGCGGTTGATAGCGTTGAGGATTCCTTCGTCCATACAATTACTGCCGAATATTGAGATCACGTCTTCATCGCGGCAATCTTTGATCTTGTTCTTGACAAGGAGGAATCTGGCCCAAAAGTGATGGACTGTTTCTTGAGACTGCTGCCGTAGGTAGGTGAGATCGCGTATCTGGGTGGGTGGGTGGATTTAAATCCGAACCCTGACCCAATTTGGGATCTGGAGTTTGAGAAATTTCTGAGCTTAATAGTTCGGGCTCCGGGAGATCGACCGACTTTTCAGGTTTACCGTCTGATTCCAAGTTCGGAGGACAAGGCATGTCATTCCGTGGATAGGTATCTGGCTCTTCGAGCTCGGAGATCCGAACATAGTTCGTCCTCAGTATAGAGGGAGAATTGTTGTTTCACTCCTCCACTACCGCTATCTGATGGGTGATCGATGGAGATCTGATTTCTCTCTGATCGGGTTTAAGCCCAATCCGACCGTAGTCTGTAGCGACCCCCAAGGCGGCGATGCGATCCAGGAGTTTGTTCAAGGACGATAATACCGTTGCACTACTGGAATTTGCTTATTTGTCATCTGCCTATTCTTTGTCGTCTGCTGGTGGACGACAAAGAAGGTATTTGCCGTCAGCTTGCAAAAAACAGACGACAAAGAACTGGCTGATGGCAAAGAATTGCCGTCTGCTGGCGGACGGCAAAGAATCTTTGCCGTCAGCGGGCGGACGGCAAAGAGGGAGGTGGGCCCCACTAACAAGCTGTTCAGAAAAAACCTAACGGCCCCCTCTTTGCCGTCCGCTAGTGGACGACAAAGAGCAAAAAAGCGGACGACAAAGGGGGGCGGACGGCAAAGAGATAACCTAACTAACGGCTCACCACCCCGCCTCTCTCTCTCTCTCTCTCTGTCCTCTCTCCCCGATGAGACCACTGCCAACCGCCGCCGCCCCCGCCACCAGCCACCCGCCGCCGCCCCGACCACCCGTCG
>NC_041392.1:147809289-147815385 GCF_002162155.2 Triticum dicoccoides
GACACCCCGGCATGACACCCCGACCCCGACACGACATCCCGGCACGACACCCCGACCCCGACACATCGACACCCCGACACCACACCCCGACCCCATATATATTTGTGTTGATCAGGTGTATTTTTATTATGGTCATGATTATGATACACTTAAATTATATACATATTATTATGTTGATGTCAGGTATCCAAATTTTTTATGTTGTACTAATTTCGTTTACTTTTTGTCATTGCAGGTGTTGACAGGATGGTGGGCAAGGGTCCAGAGCGCCCCGATCCTCCTGTGAGCGCTACTGGGAGGGGTGGTTCCATTATTGCACCCCTGCCCCTCCGGAGAGCGCTGGTAGATGATACGTCTCCAACGTTTCTATAATTTTTGATTACTCCATGCTATATTATCTACTGTTTTGGATGTTATTGGGCTTTATTATCCGCTTTTATATTATTTTTGGGACTAACCTATTAACCGGAGGCCTATCCCAGAATTGATGTTTTTTTGCCTATTTTAGGGTTTTGAAGAAAAGGAATATCAAACGGAGTCCAAACGGAATGAAACATTCGGGAACGTGATTTTCTCACCGAACATGATCCAGGAGACTTGGACCCTACTCAAGAAACAAAGGAGGAGGTCACGAGGTAGGGGGGCGCGCCTACCCCTCAGGCGCGCCCTCCACCCCCGTGGGCCCCCTGTTGCTCCACTGACGTACTCCTTCCTCCTATATATACCTACGTACCCCCAAATGATCAGATACGGAGCCAAAACCCTAATTCCACCGCTGCAACTTTATGTATCCATGAGATCCCATCTTGGGGCCTGTTCTGGAGCTCCGCCGGAGGGGGTATCCATCACGGAGGGCTTCTACATCAACAGCATAGCCTCTCCGATGAAGTGTGAGTAGTTTACCTCGGACCTTCGGGTCCATAGTTATTAGCTAGATCGCTTCTTCTCTCTTTTTGGATCTCAATACAATGTTCTCCCCCTCTCTTGTGGAGATCTATTCGATGTAATCTTATTTTTGCGATGTGTTTGTTGAGACCGATGAATTGTGGGTTTATGATCAAGATTATCTATGAACAATATTTGAATCTCCTCTGAATACTTTTATGTATGATTGGTTATCTTTGCAAGTCTCTTCGAATTATCAGTTTGGATTGGCCTACTAGATTGATCTTTCTTGCAATGGGAGAAGTGCTTAGCTTTGGGTTCAATCTTGCGGTGTCCTTTTCCAGTGACAGTAGGGGCGGCAAGGCACGTATTGTATAGTTGCCATCGAGGATAACAAGATGGGGTTTTCATCATATTGCATGAGTTTATCCCTCTACATCATGTCATCTTGCTTAAGGCGTTACTCTATTTTCATGAACTTAATACTCTAGATGCATGCTGGATAGCGGTCGATGAGTGGAGTAATAGTAGTAGATGCAGGCAGGAGTCGGTCTACTTGTCTAGGACGTGATGCCTATATATATGATCATACCTAGATATTCTCATAACTATGCTCAATTCTGTCAATTGCTCAACAGTAATTCATTCACCCACCGTAAAATACCTATGCTCTTGAGAGAAGCCACTAGTGAAACCTATGGCCCCCGGGTCTATCTTCATCATATTAATCTTCCAATACTTAGTTATTTCCTTTGCTTTTTTACTTTGCTTTTATTTTACTTTGCATCTTTATCACAAAAATACCAAAAATATTATCTTATCACATCTATCAGATCTCACTCTCGGGAGTGACCGTGAAGGCATTGACAACCCCTTATCGCGTTGGTTGCGAGGAGTTATTTTTTGTGTGCAGGTACGAGGGACTCACGCGTAGCCTCCTACTGGATTGATACCTTGGTTCTCAAAAACTGAGGGAAATACTTATGCTACTTTGCTGCATCATCCCTTCCTCTTCGGGGAAAACCAACGCAGTGCTCAAGAGGTAGCAAGAAGGATTTCTGGCACTGTTGCCGGGGAGGTCTACGCAAAAGTCAAACATACCAAGTACCCATCACAAACCCTTATCTCCCGCATTACATTATTTGCCATTTGCCTCTCGTTTTCCTCTCCCCCACTTCACCCTTGCCGTTTTATTCGCCCTTCTTCTGTTCGTCTTTCCATTTGCTTTGATGTCTTATTTGGCTCGTTTGCTAGTTTGGTTGGAATAATTGTTTATTTATTACTAAACAGAGAACCTAAGATCTATCGATCCTCATCCGCTTTCTAATCTTTTTAAGAGATCCAATTATAATGAACCAATTGCTAGTGAGTTTTGTGCACTAGATTATCTTTATGAAGTTTTGCTTGAAATTCGTGAATCTGAAAATTGTGATAAAGTACCTTATGGAGTGATTCCCGATGGATCTTTGAATAAAAAGAATGATTGCAATGATGATAGTATAAATTCCGTTGATATAAATTGTGCTAATAATATGCAAAACCCTAAGCTTGGGGATGCTAGTTTTGCTATGACCTCTACTTGTTGCAATGATCATGATTGGGGTGATTCTTCTTATAATCTTGAAATTTAGTTAAGCCCCATGATGAATATGAGATTGATAATAGTGTTTTCAATATTATTTAAAGTGGGTTTGGAAGAGCGTCAACTTTAGATCCCACATATTTGGAGAATGTTCAATCTCATGAAATTTTTGATAAAAGAGGGTTTGGAGAGGTCATGACTTTAGTTAATGTTAATCCCACTATTTTGGAAGAGTGTCAACTTTGCATGCATGTGGATCATGTTGAAAATACTTTATGTGATATCTATTTTGTTTATTTTTCTTATGGTCCTAAATATAATTATTATGAGAGAGTAAAATATGGTGGTAGAAATTTTCATGTTACTAAATTACCCCTCGTTATGTTGAGATTGCTATTGTTTCTTTCTGCCTCCTTGCATATGCTATTTTTTGCTTTCCTTGATAATTTGTTTTCCTATAAGATGCATATGCATAGAAAGTATGTTAGACTTAAATGTGTTTGTCACATGTTTTATGATGCTCTCTTTGTGCTTCAATTCTTGTCTTTCATGTGAGCATCATTGAAATATTATGCCTAGCTATAAGGCTTTAAAGAAAAGCACTTGTTGGGAGTCAACCCAATATTTATCCTTGCTGTTATTAAATAAATAATTTATCTAGCCTCTGTTTTGGTTGTGTTTTTTTTGTGTTTAATTAGTGTTTGTGCCAAGTAGAACCGTTGGGAAGACTTGGGGAAAGTCTTGTTAATCTTGCTGTAAAAAACAGAAACTTTAGCGCTCACGAGAACTGCTGCCATTTTTATTTGGAAAGTGATATTTAGTTAATTCTTTTTGCAGATGATTAATAGATAAATTCCTAACGTCCAGCAATTTATTTTAGATTTTTTGGGGTTCCAGATCTTGCGCTAGCTACAGATTACTACAGACTGTTCTGTTTTTGACAGATTCTGTTTTTCGTATGTTGTTTGCTTATTTTGATGAATCTATGGCTAGTAAAATAGTTTATAAACCATAGAGAGGTTGGAATACAGTAGGTTTAACACCAAAATAAATAAAGAATGAGTTCATTACAGTACCTTGAAGTGGTCTTTTGTTTTCTTTCGCTAACGGAGCTCACGAGATTTTCTACTTTGAGTTTTGTGTTGTGAAGTTTCCAAGTTTTGGGTAAAGATTTGATGGATTATGGAACAAGGAGTGGCAAGAGCCTAAGATTGGGGATGCCCATGGCACCCCCAAGATAATCTAAGGACACCTAAAAGCCAAAGCTTGGGGATGCCCCGGAAGGCATCCCCTCTTTCATCTACTTCTATCGGTAACTTTACTTGGAGCTATATTTTTATTCACCACATGATATGTATTTTGCTTGGAGCGTCTTGTATGATTTGAGTCTTTGCTTTTTAGTTTACCACAATCATCCTTTCTGTACACACCTTTTGAGAGAGCCATACAGGATTTGGAATTTGTTAGAATACTCTATGTGCTTCGCTTATATCATTTGAGTTATATAGTTTTGCTCTAGTACTTCACTTATATTTTTTAGAGCACAATGGTGGATTTGTTTTATAGAAACTATTGATCTCTCATGCTTCACTTAGATTATTTTGAGAGTCTTAAATAGCATGGTAATTTTCTTAAATAATCCTAATATGCTTGGTAATTAAAGAATAAAAAACTTTCTTATGAGTGTGTTGAATACTATGAGAAGTTTGATATTTGATAATTGTTTTGAGATATGAAGATGGTGATATTAAAGTTGTGCTAGTTGAGTAGTTGTGAATTTGAGAAATACTTGTGTTAAAGTTTGTGATTCCCCTAGCATGCATGTATGGTGAACCGTTATGTGATGAAGTCGGAGCATGATTTATTTTTTGATTGTCTTCCTTATGAGTGGTGGTCGAGGACGAGCGATGGTCTTTTCCTGCCAATCTATCCCCCTAGGAGCATGCGCGTAATACTTTGCTTTGATAACTTGTATATTTTTGCAATAAGTATATGAGTTCTTTATGACTAATGTTGAGTGCATGGATTATATGCACTTTTCTTCCTTCCACCATTGCTAGCATCTCTAATACCGCGCACCTTTCGCCGGTATCATACACCCACCATATACCATCCTCAAAACAGCCACCATACCTACCTATTATGGCATTTCTATAGCCATTCCGAGATATATTGCCATGCAACTTTCCACCATCCCGTTTATTATGACACACTCCATCATTGTCATAATGCTTAGCATGATCATGTAGTTGACATCGTATTTGTGGCAAAGCCACCATTCATAATTCTTTCATACATGTCACTCTTGATTCATTGCATATCCCGGTACACCGCCGGAGGCATTCATATAGAGTCATATCTTGTTCTAAGTATCGAGTTGTAATTGTTGAGTTGTAAGAAAATAAAAGTGTGATGATCATCATTATTAGAGCATTGTCCCAGTGAGGAAAGGATGATGGAGACTATGATTCCCCCACAAGTCGGGATGAGACTCCGGACGAAAAAAAGAGGCCAAAAAAAGAGAAAAGGCCCAAATAAAAAAAACGAGAGAAAAGGAGAGAAGGGACAATGTTACTATCTTTTACCACACTTGTGCTTCAAAGTAGCACCATGATATTCATGATAGATAGTCTCTCATTTCGTCACTTTCATATACTAGTGGGGATTTTTCATTATAGAACTTGGCTTGTATATTCCAATGATGGGCTTCCTCAAAATTCCCTAGGTCTTCATGAGAAAGCAAGTTGGATGCACACCCACCTAGTTTCTTTTGTTGAGCTTTCATATATTTATAGCTCTAGTGCATCCGTTGCATGGCAATCCCTACTCATTCACATTGATATATATTGATGGGCATCTCCATAGCCCATTGATACGCCTAGTTGATGTGAGACTATCTTCTCCCTTTTTTCTTCTCTACAACCACCATTCTATTCCACCTATAGTGCTATATCCATGGCTCACGCTCATGTATTGCGTGAAGATTGAAAAAGTTCGAGAATGTCAAAAGTATGAAACAATTGCTTGGCTTGTCATCGGGGTTGTGCATGATTTAAATATTTTGTGTGGTGAAGATAGAGCATAGCCAGACTATATGATTTTGTAGGATAACTTTCTTTGGCCATGTTATTTTGAGAAGACATGATTGCTTTGTTAGTATGCTTGAAGTATTATTATTTTTATGTCAATATTAAACTTTTATCTTGAATCTTTCGGATCTGAATATTCATACCACAATTAAGAAGAGTTACATTAAAATTATGCCAAGTAGCACTCCACATAAAAAATTATCTTTTTTATCAATTACCTACTCGAGGACGAGCAGGAATTAAGCTTGGAGATGCTTGATACGCCTCCAACGTATCTATAATTTTTGATTGCTCCATGCTATATTATCTACTATTTTGGACATTATTGGGCTTTATTATCCACTTTTATATTATTTTTGGGACTAACCTATTAACCGGAGGCCCAACCCAGAATTGCTGGTTTGCCTATTTTAGGGTTTTGAAGAAAAGGAAAATCAAACGGAGTCCAAACGGAATGAAACCTTCGGGAACGTGATTTTCTCACCGAACATGATCCAGGAGACTTGGACCCTACGTCAAGAAACAAAGGAGGAGGCCACA
>NC_041392.1:147815587-147867545 GCF_002162155.2 Triticum dicoccoides
GGCGTGCCCTCCACCCTTGTGGGCCCCTGTTGATCCACCGATGTACTCCTTCCTCCTATATATACCTATGTACCCCCAAATGATCAGATAGGGAGCCAAAACCCTAATTCCACCGCCGCAACTTTTTGTATCCACGAGATCCCATCTTGGGGCCTGTTCCGGAGCTCCGCCGGAGGGGTTATCCATCACGGAGGGCTTATACATCAACACCATAGCCTCTCCGATGAAGTGTGAGTAGTTTACCTCAAACCTTCGGGTCCATAGTTATTAGCTAGATGGCTTCTTCTCTCTTTTTGGATCTCAATACAATTTTCTCCCCCTCTCTTGTGGAGATCTATTCGATGTAATCTTCTTTTCGCGGTGTAATCTACTTTTTGCGGTGTGTTTGTTGAGACCAATGAATTGTGGCTTTATGATCAAGATTATCTATGAACAATATTTGAATCTCCTCTGAATTCTTTTATGTATGATTGGTTATCTTTGCAAGCCTCTTCGAATTATCAGTTTGGTTTGGCCTACTATATTGATCTTTCTTGCAATGGGAGAAGTGCTTAGCTTTGGGTTCAATCTTGCGGTGTCCTTTCCCAGTGACAGTAGGGGCAGCAAGGCACGTATTGTATTGTTGCCATCGAGGATAACAAGATGGGATTTTCATCATATTGCATGAGTTTATCCCTCTACATCATGTCATCTTGCTTAAGGCGTTACTCTGTTTTCATGAACTTAATACTCTAGATGCATGCTGGATAGCGGTCGATGAGTGGAGTAATAGTAGTAGATGCAGGCAGGAGTCGGTCTAGTTGTCTCGGACGTGATGCCTATATATATGATCATACCTAGATATTCTCATAACTATGCTCAATTCTGTAAATTGCTCAACAGTAATTCATTCACCCACCGTAAAATACCTATGCTCTTGAGAGAAGCCAGTAGTGAAACCTATGGCCCCCGGGTCTATCTTCATCAAATTAATCTTCCAATACTTAGTTATTTCCTTTGCTTTTAGTTTACTTTGCAGCTTTATCACAAAAATACCAAAAATATTATCTTATCATATCTATCAGATCTCACTCTCGTAAGTGACAGTGAAGGGATTGACCACCCCTTATCGCGTTGGTTGCGAGGAGTTATTTGTTTTGTGCAGGTACGAGGGACTCACGCGTAGCCTCCTACTGGATTGATACCTTGGTTCTCAAAAACTGAGGGAAATACTTACGCTACTTTGCTGCATCATCCCTTCCTCTTCGGGGAAAACCAACGCAGTGCTCAAGAGCTAGCAGTAGACAGTATGTAGACTACTGCGGCGGGCGCTTCTTCTACGGCTGGGAGAGGTCGGGGAGGATGAAGAAGCCTCCTAGAGGTGGACGTGGCAGCGGGAGAGGTAGGAAGGCTGTTACGCCTTCCTTGCCGCCACCCTCACCTGATTCACCCGACCACAGGAGTGCTCCGTCTGACGTGGACCCATCTCAGACTCCGGTCCATGAGCCTCCGGTCGCTGATCCTTCCCCCCACCAGACTCAGGTCGCCGATCCTTCTCCCCACGTGAGTCCGTTCCTAGAGTCTTTGTCTCAGAAGACTCCGGTCACGGGGTCTTCGGCCCAGAAGACTCCGGTCACGGGGTCTTCGGCCCAGAAGACTCCGGTCACGGAGTCTTCGGCCCACGAGACTCCAGAGGCTAGTGGCCCGGAGGATGGTAGCGAGGACACCTTTTCAGATGATAGCTACAAGACGACGAGCTGGTTCATAAGGGCAAGAAGGTCTACAAGCGTGGCGCTACAAAGCTCCCGTCCATGCCGACGACCCCCGAACAGAGGTGGTTGATTGTGCCTAAAGGGTTGAAGTAAGTGCATTTACTATTTTTTAACCTTTTGCCTTCATGTTCCTTCAAATTAATATCTAATGCGTTGGCCTTGTCATACTGCAAGGGCTGGGTACGCTCCCCTAGTGCCCATAGGCCCAACCAGGTCCTTGGTGTGCTTTGCCGGCAGCACTTCCCTAGGTGGGTCATGTTGCCCGGTGATGGTCAGGTTCCACATCTAGCACTAACCTGGGAGCTGTACTCGGTTGCCTAGGCCCCGCCAGAGGAGAGGGTCGATGGTGTCTTGTGCGAGACGGTGGCCGACATTGTGTCCCGTCGGTTTTGGGTAATTTCTACTTTACGGAATTAAAAATCAGAACTACCTAGTGATTGTATTAATCAATGTTGCCTTGTCTGATTCCAGTAGTGTTGGATCCATCTGTTTGGAGTATTCAGAGTCAATTCGAAGGCGATTTTTGATTACACGAGAAGTCATCGTCGGCTCACTGGCCGAACGGGCGGTCATGATAAAGCCACCCAACTGGAGGGTTTGTCCTAAGGCCAGGGCTCCATCAGCGGTGATGTTGTCCTTGATCACAAGGCGATCCATCAACCCCGACTTCGACATCACAGTGGAACTCTCAATGAAAGCACCAATGTCGGTGTCAAAACTGGCGGATCTCAGGTACGGGGTCCCGAACTGTGCGTCTGAGGTCGATGGTAATAGGAGACAGGGAACACAATGTTTACCCAGGTTCAGGCCCTCTCGATGGTGGTAAAACTCTACGTCCTACTAGATTAATATTGATGAGTATGGGGGTTACAAGAGTTGATCCACCACGAGATCATAATGGCTAAAACCCAAGAAGTCTAGCCTATCTGATTATGATTGTCTCTACGGACTAAACCCTCCGGTTTATATAGACACCACAGAGAACTAGGGTTGTACAAAGTCAGTTACATAGAAAGGAAATAGTACATCCAGCCGCCTAGCTTGCCATCCACGCAAAGGAGAGTCCTATCCGGACACGGAAGAAAGTCTTCTATCTTGTATCTTCACGACCCAATAGTCCGGCCCATGTCCAACAGGCCGGACACCCGAGGACCCCTTAGTCCAGGACTCCCTAAGCCTGGCCTAAGTGGGATCTCGCTGAGCAAGAGATGATGGATACAGGGGTCACTCCAGTTACATTGAGCTAGGCCCCCAGGTGCAGGACTTGGTTCTATGCGCATGGGAGGAAATTGGACCCAAAGACATGCGAGGTTTTGGAGTGGGCTGATATGTCTCCAATGTATCTATAATTTTTGATTGCTCCTGCTATATTATCTACTGTTTTGGACTATATCGGGCTTTATTTTCCACTTTTATATTATTTTTGGGACTAACCTATTAACCGGAGGCCCGGCCCAGAATTGTTGTTTTTGCCTATTTTAGTGTTTCAGAGAAACAAAATATCAAATGGAATCCAAACGGAATAAAATCTTCGGGAACGTGATTTTCTCATCGAACGTGATCCAGGAGACTTGGACCCTACGCCAAGGAACAAAAGAGGCGGTCACGAGGGTGGGGGGCGCGCCCCCTGCCTCGTGGGCCCCTCGGTGCTCCTCCGACGTACTCCTTCCTCCTATATATACCTACGTACCCCCAAATGATTAGAAGAGGAGCCAAAAACCTAATTCCACAGCTGCAACTTTTTGTATCCACGAGATCCCATCTTGGGGCCTGTTCCGGAGCTCCACCGGAAGAGGGCTGTCATCATAGAGGGCTTCTACATCATCCTAGCCCCTCCGATGAAGTGTGAGTAGTTTACCTCAGACCTTCAGGTCCATAGTTAGTAGCTAGATGGCTTCTTCTCTCTCTTTGAATCTCAATACAAAGTTCTCCCCCTCTCTTGTGGAGATCTATTCGATGTAATCTTCTTCTTTTTGCGGTGTGTTTGTTGAGAGCGATGAATTGTGGGTTTATGATCAAGTCTATCTATGAATAATATTTGAATCTTCTCTGAATTCTTTTATGTATGATTGGTTATCTTTGCAAGTCTCTTCGAATTATCCGTTTGGTTTGGCCAACTAGATTGGTAGTTCTTGTCATGGGAGAAGTGCTTAGCTTTGGGTTTGATCTTGCGGTGTCCTTTCCCAGTGACAGAAGGGGCAGCAAGGCTCGTATTGCATCGTTGCCATCAGGATAACAAGATGGGGTTTATTTCATATTGCATGAATTTATCTCTCTACATCATGTCATCTTGCTTAAGGCATTATTCTGTTTTTAACTTAATACTCTAGATGCATGCTGGATAGCGGTCGATGAGTGGAGTAATAGTAGTAGATGCAGAATCTGTTTTTAATCTTGCTTTGCCTTTTACTTTGCTTTTACTTTTAACTTTGCATCTTTATACCAAAAATACCAAAAATATTATATCTATTAGATCTCACTCTCGTAAGTGACCGTGAAGGGATTGACAACCCCTAATCGCGTTGGTTGCGAGTAGCTATCGTTTTGTGCAGGTACTAGGGACTTGAGCGTGGCCTCCTACTGGATTGATACCTTGGTTCTCAAAAACTGAGGGAAATACTTACGCTACTCTGCTGCATCATCCCTTCCTCTTCGGGGAAAACCAACGCAAGCTCAAGACGTAGCAAGAAGGATTTCTGGCGCCGTTGCCGGGGAGTCTATGCAAAAAGTCAACATACCAAGTACCCATCACAATCCCTATCTCTCGCATTACATTATTTGCCATTGCCTCTCGTTTTCCTCTCCGCCACTTCACCCTTGCCGTTTGATTCGCCCTCTCTCTCTATCCTCCCTCTCTATTTGCCTCTTTTGCCCATTTTCTCTTGATTGCTTGTTTGTCGCGATGGCTCAGGATACTACAAAATTGTGTGACTTCACCAATACCAATAATAATGATTTCCTTAGCACTCCGATTGCTCCTCTTACTGATGCTGGATCTTGTGAAATTAATACTTCTTTGTTGAATCTTGTTATGAAAGATCAATTCGCCGACCTTCCTAGTGAAGATGCCGCTACTCATCTGAATAGCTTCGTTGATTTATGTGATATGCAAAAGAAAAAAGATGTCAATAATGATGTCGTTAAATTGAAGCTATTTCCTTTTTCACTTAGAGATCATGCTAAAGCTTGGTTTTCGTCTTTGCCTAAGAATAGTATTGATTCATGGAACAAGTGCAAAGATGCTTTTATCTCTAAGTATTTTCCTCCCGCTAAGATCATCTCTCTTAGAAACGATATTATGAATTTTAAGCAACTTGATCATGAACATGTTGCACAAGCTTGGGAGAGAATGAAATTAATGATACGTAATTGCCCTACTCATGGTTTGAATTTGTGGATGACTATACAAAAATTTTATGCCGAATTGAATTTTGCTTCTAGAAATCTTTTAGATTCAGCCGCGGGAGGCACTTTTATGGAAATCACTTTAGGAGATGCTACTAAACTCCTAGATAATATTATGGTTAATTATTCTCAATGGCATACTGAAAGATCTTCTAATAAAAAAGTGCATGCGATAGAAGAAATCAATGTTTTGAGTGGAAAGATGGATGAACTTATGAAATTATTTGCTACTAAGAGTGTTTCTTCTGATCCTAATGATATGCCTTTGTCTACTTTAATTGAGAATAACAATGAATCTATGGATGTGAATTTTGTTGGTAGGAATAATTTTGGTAACAATGCTTATAGAGGGAATTTTAATCCTAGGCCATATCCTAGTAATCCTTCTAATAATTATGGGAATTCCTACAACAATTCTTATGGAAATTATAATAAGATGCCCTCTGAATTTGAGACTAGTGTTAAAGAGTTTATGATATCACAAAAGAATTTTAATGCTTTGCTTGAAGAGAAATTGCTTAAAGTTGATGATTTGACTAGGAACGTTGATAGAATCTCTCTTGAGCTTGATTCTTTAAAGCTTAAATCTATTCCTCCGAAGCATGATATCAATGAGTCTCTCAAAGCCATGAGAATTTCCATTGATGAGTGCAAGGAAAGAACCGCTAGGATGCGTGCTTCCAAAGATGCCTTTATTAAAGCGTGTTCTTCCAATTCCTATGAAAATCAAGATGAAGATCTAAAAGTTATTGATGTGTCTCCTATTAAATCTTTATTTTGCAATATAAATCTTGATGAAACTGAATATGATCTTCCTTTACCTAGAAGGCGTTCGAAAAGTTCGGAGTATTTAGATCTTGATGATGAAATTGATGAAAGTGGAATTGAAAGAAATAAAAATCTAGATGTTGCTAAACCCACTATATTGGATTTCAAGGAATTTCATTATGAAAGTTGCTCTTTAATTGATTGTATTTCCTTGTTGCAATCCGTGCTAAATTATCCACATGCTTATAGTCAAAATAAAGCCTTCACTGAACATATTGTTGATGCCTTGATGCAATCTTATGAAGAAAAACTTGAGTTGAAAGTTTCTATCCCTAGAAAACTCTATGATGAGTGGGAACCAACTATTAAAATTAAAATTAAAGATCATGAGTTTTATGCTTTGTGTGATTTGGGTGCTAGTGTCTCTACTATTCCCAAGACTTTGTGTGATTTACTAGATTTCCGTAATTTTGATGATTGCTCTCTAAACTTGCATCTTGCGGATTCCACTATTAAGAAACCTATGGGAAGGATTAATGATGTTCTTATTGTTGCAAATAGAAATTATGTGCCCGTAGATTTCATTGTTCTTGATATAGATTGCAATCCTTCTTGCCCTATTATTCTTGGTAGACCTTTCCTTATAACGGTTGGTGCGATTATTGATATGAAGGAAGGGAATATTAGATTTCAATTTCCATTAGAAACGGAATGGAACACTTTCCAAGAAAGAAAATAAAATTACCATATGAAACTATCATTAGAGCCACTTATGGATTGCCTACCAAAGATGGCAATACCTAGATCTATCCTCACTTTTATGCCTAGCTAGGGGCGTTAAACGATAGCGCTTGTTGGGAGGCAACCCAATTTTACTTTTATTCCTTGATTTTTGCTCCTTCTTAGTAATAAATAAATTATTTAGCCTCTGTTTTGGTTGTGTTTTTTGTGTTTAATTAGTGTTTGTGCCAAGTAGAACCGTTGGGAAGACTTGGGGAAAGTCTTGTTGAACTTATTGTAAAAAACAGAAACTTTAGCGCTCACGAGAACTGCTGTCATTTTTATTTGATGAGTGATATTTAGTTAATTATTTTTTCAGATGGTTAATAGATAAATTTATCACGTCCAGAAATTTATTTTAGAATTTTTGGTGTTCCAGATCTTGCGCTAGCTACAGATTATTACAGACTGTTCTGTTTTTGACAGATTCTGTTTTTCGTGTGTTGTTTGCTTATTTTGATGAATCTATGGCTAGTAAAATAGTTTATAATCCATAGAGAAGTTGTAATACAGTAGGTTTAACTACAATATAAATAAAGAATGAGTTCATTACAGTACCTTGGAGTGGTCTTTTGTTTTCTTTCGCTAACAGAGCTCACGAGTTTTCTATTTTGAGTTTTGTGTTGTGAAGTTTTAAAGTTTTGGGTGAATTCTTTTGATGGATCATGGAACAAGGAGTGGAAAGAGCCTAAGCTTGGGGATGCCCATGGCACCCCCAAGATAATACAAGGACACCAAAAAGTCAAAGCTTGGGGATGCCCCAGAAGGCATCCCCTCTTTCGTCCACTTCCATCGGTAATTTACTTGGAGCTATATTTTTATTCACCAACATGATATGTGTTTTGCTTGGAGCGTCTTGTATTATTTGTGTCTTTGTGTCTTAGTATGACACAATCATCCTTGCTGTACACACCTTTTGAGAGAGCCATACATGAATTAAAATTTGATAGAATACTCTATGTGCTTCACTTATATCTTTTGAGCTAAGTAGTTTTGCTCTATGTGCTTCACTTATATCTTTTGAGCTATGTAGTTTTGCTCTATGTGCTTCACTTATATATTTTGAGCGTTATAATTTTGCTCTATGTGCTTCACTTAGATCTTTTAGAGCACGGTGGTGTATTTGTTTTAAAGAAACTATTGATCTCTCATGCTTCACTTAAATTATTTTGAGAGTCTCTTAATAGCATGGTAATTTGCTTAATAATAATATGCTTGGTATTCAAGATTTGTGAAACTTTCTTTTGAGTGTGTTGAATACTAAAAAAAGATTGAAGCATGATAATTGTTTTGAGATATGGAGGTGATAATATTAAAAGTCATGCTAGTTGAGTAGTTGTGAATTTAAAGAATACTTGTGTTAAAGTTTGTGATTCCCGTAGCATGCACGTATGGTGAACCGTTATGTGATGCAGTCGGAGCATGATTTATTTATTGATTGTCTTCCTTATGAGTGGCGGTCGGGGACGAGCGATGGTCTTTTCCTACCAATCTATCCCCCTAGGAGCATGCGCGTAATACTTTGCTTTGATAACTTCTAGATTTTTGCAATAAGTATATGAGTTCCTTATGACTAATGTTGAGTCCATGGATCATACGCACTCTAACCCTTCCACCTTTGCTAGCCTCTCTAATACCGCGCACCTTTCGCCGGTATCATACACCTACCATATACCTTCCTCAAAACAGCCACCATACCTACCTATTATGGCATTTCCATAGCCATTCCGAGATATATTTCCATGCAACTTTCCACCGTTCCGTTTATCATGACACACTCCATCATTGTCATATTGCATATCCCGGTACACCGCCGGAGGCATTCATATAGAGTCATATTTTGTTCTAAGTATTGAGTTGTAAGAAAAATAAAAGTGTGATGATCATCATTATTAGAGCATTGTCCCAGTGAGGAAAGAACGATGGAGACTATGATTCTCCCATAAGTCGTGATGAGACTCCGGATGAAAAATAAAAAAAATAAAAAAAAGAGGCCAAGGAAGCCCAAATAAAAATAGGCCATAAAAATAGAAAAGGCCCAAATAAAAAAATGATGAGAGAAAAAGAGAGAAGGGACAATGTTACTATCCTTTTACCACACTTGTGCTTCAAAGTAGCACCATGATCTTCATAGTAGAGAGTCTCTCATGTTATCACTTTCATATACTAGTGGGAATTTTTTTTCATTATAGAACTTGGCTTGTATATTCCAATGATGGGCTTCCTCAAAATTGCCCTAGGTCTTCATGAGCAAGCAAGTTGGATGCACACCCACTTAGTTTCTTTTTGAGTTTCATATACTTATAGCTCTATTGCATCCGTTGCATGGCAATCCCTACTCACTCACATTGATATCTATTGATGGGCATCTCCAAAGCCCGTTGATACGCCTAGTTGATGTGAGACTATCTTCTCCTTTTTCTCTTCTCCACAACCACCATTCTATTCCACCTATAGTGCTATATCCATGGCTCACGCTCATGTATTGCGTGAAGATTGAAAAAGTTAGAGTATGAAACAATTGCTTGGCTTGTCATTAGGGTTGTGCATGATTTAAATATTTTGTGTGGTGAAGATAGAGCATAGCTAGACTATATGATTTTGTAGGGATTACTTTCTTGGGCCATGTTATTTTGAGAAGACATAATTGCTTTGTCAGTATGCTTGAAGTATTATTATTTCTATGTCAATATAAACTTTTGTCTTGAATCTTTTGAATCTGAATATTCATATCACAATTAAGAAGATTTGCATTGAAATTATGCCAAGTAGCACTCCGCATCAAAAATTCTCTTTTTATCATTTACATACTTGAGGACGAGCAGGAATTAAGCTTGGGGATGCCTGATACGTCTCCAACGTATCTATAATTTTTGATTGCTCCATGCTATATTATCTATTGTTTTGGACTATATTGGGCTTTATTTTCCACTTTTATATTATTTTTGGGACTAACCTATTAACCGGAGGCCCAGCCCAGAATTGCTGTTTTTTTGCCTATTTCAGTGTTCCGGAGAAACGGAATATCAAACGAGTCCAAATGGAATAAAATCTTCGGGAACGTGATTTTCTCACCGAACGTGATCCAGGAGACTTGGACCCTACGCCAAGGAACAAAAGAGGCAGTCACGAGGGTGGGGGCGCCCCCTAGGGCGCGCCCCCTGCCTCGTGGGCCCCTCGGTGCTCCTCCGACGTACTCCTTCCTCCTATATATACATACGTACCCCCAAACGATCAGAAGTGGAGCCAAAAACCTAATTCCACCGCCGCAACTTTCTGTATCCACGAGATCCCATCTTGGGGCCTATTCCGGAGCTCTGCCGGAAGAGGGCCGTCATCACAGAGGGCTTCTACATCATCCTAGCCCCTTCGATGAAGTGTGAGTAGTTTACCTCAGACCTTCAGGTCCATAGTTAGTAGCTAGATGGCTTCGTCTCTCTCTTTGAATCTCAATACAAAGTTCTCCCCCTCTCTTGTGGAGATCTATTCGATGTAATCTTCTTCTTTTTGCGGTGTGTTTGTTGAGATCGATGAATTGTGGGTTTATGATCAAGTCTATCTGTGAATAATATTTGAATCTTCTCTGAATTCTTTTATGTATGATTGGTTATCTTTGCAAGTCTCTTCAAATTATCCGTTTGGTTTGGCCAACTAGATTGGTAGTTCTTTCCATGGGAGAAGTGCTTAGCTTTGGGTTCGATCTTGCTGTGTCCTTTCCCAGTGACAGAAGGGGCAGCAAGGCACGTATTGCATCGTTGCCATCAGGATAACAAGATGGGGTTTATTTCATATTGCATGAATTTATCTCTCTACATCATGTCATCTTGCTTAAGGCGTTACTCTGTTTTTAACTTAATACTCTAGATGCATGCTGGATAGCGGTCGATGAGTGGAGTAATAGTAGTAGATGCATAATCGTTTCGGTCTACTTTTCACGGACGTGATGCCTATATACATGATCATGCCTAGATATTCTCATAACTATGCTCAATTCTATCAATTGCTCAACAGTAATTTGTTCACCCACCGTAGAATACTTATGCTCTTGAGAGAAGCCACTAGTGAAACCTATGGCCCCCGGGTCTATTCTCATCATATCAATCTCCATCACTTTAATCTTGCTTTGCCTTTTACTTTGCTTTTACTTTTTACTTTGCATCTTTATACCAAAAATACCAAAAATATTATATCTATCAGATCTCACTCTCGTAAGTGACCGTGAAGGGATTGACAACCCCTAACCGTGTTGGTTGCGAGTAGCTATCGTTTTGTGCAGGTATGAGGTACTTGAGCGTGGCCTCCTACTGGATTGATACCTTGGTTCTCAAAAACTAAGGGAAATACTTACGCTACTCTGCTGCATCATCCCTTCCTCTTCGGGGAAAACCAACGCAAGCTCAAGACGTAGCATGGGCAAGTCTTAAAGGAGCCACCGACAGTTTACTTGTTGCAATAGAAGAGGCTCGAACGGGGGTGTTCAGGCCCAACAGAGAGAACGACGAGCTTACACGTGCCCTGAAGAATCCTGAACACCCGGGAAGAACACGAGGCAAAGGCGTTGTTCCGTGATTTGAGGTGTTTGTGGACTGGAACACCAACTACAAAAGTCGTGCGAGAAAGAAGCAACAGGAGGAGCATAAGAGGAAGCTTGAGGAGGAGTAGAGGAAGCAGGAAGCAGACCGCCTTCGCATCATAGAATCAAAGCACATGGAGTGGGAAATCACTTTCAAGCGGCAGCAGTAGCAGCAGATTGACTCACTTAGCCAGGAAAGGGGGGCTCAGTAGCGGCAGCAGCTAGCGGATCTAGCATTGGATAGCACCATCCCATCCATGCCGAGAAGCAGCGTGGGCTCCGCCCCGGGCGATGATGCACTGCTGGATAGATACCATGTGGATGATATCATAGCTACGACAACTTGTGAGCTACAATTTAAAATAAAGAACATATCCGTGAAGGTGGCAGATGGCTATGCTTATACAAATCCCCCGGAAGCAACCTTCCATTGCAATCCAATTCCAGCTGTCTATGCTCGTGTCGGGGTTGATGGAGTGGTGGCAGGATATTCGGGGCTAGATCTTGATATTCCTAGAGGTGACAACGAGCGCACGCTGGGAGAGGCCATACATCATATCATTCTATGGAGAAAGGATTGCATCGTCTTTGCAAGGCCACCGACACCGCGTCAGCCGACTCCTCCTCCAAGTCCACCACCACTTCAGAAGACTCTTGATACGTCTCTAACATATCTATAATTTTTCATTGTTCCATGCTATTATATTATCAATCTTGGATGTTTTATCTGTATTTATATGCTATTTTATATGATTTTTGGGACTAACCTATTAACCTAGAGCCCAGTGCTAGTTTCTGTTTTCCTTGTTTTTGAGTTTTACAGAAAAGGAATACCAAACGGAGTCCAATTGACGTGCCAATTTTTGATGATTTTTATGGACCAAAAGAAGCCCTCAGAGTAAAAGAGTTGGGCTAGAAGAGTCTCGAGCCATCCACGAGGGTGGAGGGCGCGTCCCCCTATCTCGTGGACGACTCGGAGACCCCCCTGACATGAGACTAACGCCAAAAATTCCTATAAATACATAAACCTCCAGAAAATAACCTAGATAGGGAGTTCCGCCGCTGCAAGCCTCTGTAGCCACCAAAAACCAATCGGGACCCTGTTCCGACACCCTGCTGGAGGGGGGATCCATCACCGGTGGCCACCTTCATCATCTCGACGCTCTCCATGATGAGGAGGGAGTAGTTCACCCTCGGGACTGAGGGTATGTACCAGTAGCTATGTGTTTGATCTTTCTCTCTCTCGTGTTCTTGATTTGGCATGATCTTAATGTACCGCGAGCTTTGCTATTATAGTTGGATCTTATGATGTTTCTCCCCCTTTATCTCCTTGTGATGAATTGAGTTTTCACTTTAAAGTTATCTTATCGGATTGAGTCTTTAAGGATTTGAGAGCACTTGATGTATGTCCTGCATGTGCTTATCTGTGGTGATAATAGGATATTCACGTGATCCACTTGATGTATGTTTTGGTGATCAACTTGCGAGTTATGTGACCTTGTGAACTTATGCATAGGGGTTGTGATACGTCTCCGTCGTATCTATAATTTTTGATTGTTCCATGCCAATATTCTACAACTTTCATATACTTTTGGCAACTTTTTATACTATTTTTGGGACTAACATATTGATCCAGTGCCCAGTGCCAGTTCATGTTTATTGCATGTTTTTGGTTTCGCAGTATATCCATATCAAATGGAATCCAAATGGGATAAAAACGGACCAAGCTTATTTTTGGAATATTTGGAAAATTCCAGAAGAAAAATCCATGCGAGACGGTGCCCGAGGTGCCCATGAGTTAGGGGGGCGCGCCTGCCCCCTGGGCGCGCCCCTGACCCTCGTGGGCCACCCGTAAGGTGGTTGATGCCCTTCTTCGGCCGCAAGAAAGCTAATTTTCGGGGGGGGGGATCACGGCGAAGGATTCGATCCCATCGGAGTTACCGATCTCCATATATACCCGAAACGGTGAAAGGGCAGCAGAGGAGAACGCAGAAACAGAGAGAGATAGAGAGACAGATCCAATCTCGGAGGGGCTCTCGCCCCTCCCATGCCATGGAGGCCAAGGACCAGAGGGGAAACCCTTCTCCCATCTAGGGAGGAGGTCAAGGAAGAAGAAGACGAAGGGCCCCCCTCTCCCATTCTCTTCCGGTGGCGTCGGAACGCTGCCATGGCCATCATCATCATCACCGCGATCTACACCAACACCTCCGCCATCTTCACCAACATCTCCATCACCTTCCCCCCTCTATCTACAGTGGTCCACTCTCCCGCAACCCGTTGTACCCTCTACTTGAACATGGTGCTTTATGCTTCATATAATTATCCAATGATGTGTTGCCATCCTATGATGTTTGAGTAGATTTTCGTTGTCCTATTGGTGGTTGATGAATTGCTATGATTGATTTAATTTGCTTGTGGTTATGTTGCTGTCCTTTGGTGCCCATCATATGATTGCGCGCGTGGATCACACCCTAGGGTTAGTTGTATGTTGATAGGACTATGTATTGGAGGGCAAGGGTGACAGAAGCTTCAGCCTAGCATAGAAATTGATGCATACGGGATTGAAGGGGGACCAATATATCTTAATGCTATGGTTACCTTAATGAACGTTAGTAGTTGCAGATGCTTGCTAATAGTTCCTATCATAAGTGCATAGAATTCCAAGTCAGGGATGACATGCTAGCAGTGGCCTCTCCCACATAATACTTGCTATCGGTCTAGTAAAGTAGTCAATTGCTTAGGGGCAATTTCGCAACTCCTACCACCGCTTTTCCAGACTCGCTATATTTACTTTATTGTTTCTTTATCTAAATAGCCCCTAGTTTTTATTTACGTAATCTTTATTATCTTGCAAACCTATCCAAAAACACCTACAAAGTACTTCTAGTTTCACACTTGTTCTAGGTAAAGCGAACATCAAGCGTGCGTAGAGTTGTATCGGTGGTCGATAGAACTTGAGGGAATATTTGTTCTGCCTTTAGCTTCTCGTTGGGTTTGACACTCTTACTTATCAAAAACTGTTGCGATCCCCTATACTTGTGGGTTATCAAGACCTTTTTCTGGCATCGTTGCCGGGGAGCAATAGCGTGGGGTGAATATTCTCGTGTGTGCTTGTTTGCTTTATCACTAAGTAATTTGTATTTGCTGTTCTTAGTTGTTTTCAATCTTTAGCTATGGGTAGGAAACGCAAAATACCAAAAAAATTAGTTGTACCTACTGAACCAATGGTTGAAGAACCACTCAAAATCTATCACAGTCCTGAAGCTTATTACTTGGATCACCTTCGATCCCTTTGTGCTCGTGCTGAAACCCCAACTAGCTTAGTTGAGGGCAAATCTTTAGATGAGCATGCTTGTTATGTGCGACACCGAATATCTGAAAAAGGGAAAATTCTATTAGGTCAAATTCATCGTTTTCAATGCTATGCTTAGAATTTATGTGAAATATACGATTTTAATTGTTGTTCTAAAAACCCTAAGAAACGCCTTCCCGATCAATGTGAGTTTAGTGATAATGGAATCGTATCTTCGTATGCTAAAGGTGTTTATAATTACTATGATGTTCAACAAATTGAAGTATTTGTTGCTTTTAAGGGTTCTTATGAAATTGCTTCTTTGATTGAAAAGTATGATGCTACTCTTTACAAATCTGAAAATTTTGCCATACTTAAATATTGCTATGATAATTATGCTTCTAATGCCTATGTTGAACCATATATTGAGGACTACCCCACTATCCAAGAAGAGACTAATATTTTGCAGGAGTCTATGGAAGAAGAAATTGATGAGACTGTGAGCTCATTGGATGAAAAAGATGAGGAGGAGAGCGAAGAACAAAACGAGGAAGAATGGATTAGCTACCCATGCCCACCTTCTAATGAGAGTAACTCTTCAACTCATACATTCTTTCATTTCCCTTCGTGCTTACCGAAGGATGATTGCTATGATGATTGTTATGATCCCGTTGATTCTCTTGAAATATCCCTTTTTGATGATGCTTGCTATGCTTGTGGCCAAGATGCCAATATGAATTATGCTTATGGAGATGAACTTGTTATAGTTCCTTATGTTAAACATGAAATTGTTGCTATTGCACCCACACATGATAGTCCTATTATCTTTTTGAATTCTCCCAACTACACTATATCGGAGAAGTTTGCACTTATTAAGGATTATATTGATGGATTGCCTTTTACCGTTGCACATGATGATTTTGATGAATATAATATGCATGTGCTTGCTTCTCCTACTTGCAATTATTATGAGAGAGGAACTATATATCCACCTCTCTATGTTTCGAATACGATAAAATTGCAAGAAACTGTTTATACTATGCATTGGCCGTTACTATGTGTGCATGAATTATTCTTTTATGACATGCCGATGCACATGAAGAGAGTTAGACTTCGTTGTTGTATGATATATGTTACTTTGTTCTCACTACTAAATTACAAATCATTGTTAATTAAAATTGGCTTTGATATACCTTGGGATCCGGGTGGATTCATTACTTGAGCACTATATGCCTAGCTTAATGGCTTTAAAGAAAGCGCTGCCAGGGAGACAACCCGGAAGTTTTAGAGAGTCATTCATTTCTGTTGTGTGCTTTTATAAAGTTTAGAAATAAGAATAATGTGCCAAGGTTTGCCTTTAGGATGTTTACATTTGCTTGATGGTTTGTACGGTGCAGGACAGAAACTTTGGCTGTAGTGCGCAATTTTAAATATTTAGTTGGAACATCAAAATGTTCTGACTCTTTTTGCACTGTCTTCCTATACAAATTTTTTATTTTTCCTAATTTTGGTAGAATTTTTCAAGTATCAGAAGTATGGTGAATGTTCAGATTGTTACAGACTGTTCTTTTTTAGACAGATTCTGTTTTTGATGCATAGTTTGTTTGTTTTGATGAAACTATCGATTTATATCAGTGGATTAAGCCATGGAAAAGTTATATTACAGTAGACACAATGCAAAAACAAAATATGAATTGGTTTGCAACAGTACTTAGAGTAGTGAATTGCTTTATTATACTAACGGATCTTACCGAGTTTTGTGTTGAAGTTTTGTGTGGATGAAGTGTTAGATGATCGAGAAGGTCTCGATGTGAGAAGAAGGAAGAGAGCAAGATCTCAAGCTTGGGGATGCCCGAGGCACCCCAAGTAAATATTCAAGGAGACTCAAGCGTCTAAGCTTGGGGATGCCCCAGAAGGCATCCCCTCTTTCTTCAACAAGTATCGGTATGTTTTTGGATTCGTTTCGTTCATGCGATATGTGCAATCTTGGAGCGTCTTTTGCATTTAGTTTTCATTTTCTCTTTTATGCACCATGATGGTATGAGATAGTCCTTGGTTGATATATAGAATGCTCTATACACTTCACTTATATCTTTTGAGTATGGCTTTATAGAATGCTTCATGTGCTTCACTTATATCATTTGAAGTTTGGATTGCCTGTTTCTCTTCACTTAGACAACCGCCATTTGTAGAATGCTCTTTTGCTTCACTTAGATTTGTTAGAGCGTGGGCATATCTTTTGTAAAAAGAATTAAACTCTCTTGCTTCACTTATATCTATTTAGAGAGATGACAGGAATTGGTCATTCACATGGTTAGTCATAAAATCCTACATAAAACTTGTAGATCACTGAATATGATGTGTTTGATTCCTTGCAATAGTTTTGCGATATAAAGATGGTGATATTAGAGTCATGCTAGTGGGTAGTTGTGGATTAGTAGAAATACTTGTGTTGAGGTTTGTGATTCTCGCAGCATACACGTATGGTGAACCGTTATATAACGAAGTTGGAGCATGAGGTATTTATTGATTGTCTTCCTTATGAGTGGCGGTCGGGGACGAGCGATGGTCTTTTCCTACCAATCTATCCCCCTAGGGGCATGCGTAGTAGTGCTTTGCTTCGAGGGCTAATAAACTTTTGCAATAAGTATGTGAGTTCTTTATGACTAATGTTGAGTCCATGGATTATACGCACTCTCACCCTTCCATCATTGCTAGCCTATCTAGTATCGCTCAACTTTCGCCGGTACCATAAACCTCCTTATACCTTCCTCAAAACAGCCACCATACCTACCTATCATGGCATTTCCATAGCCATTCCGAGATATATTGCCATGCAACTTCCATCATCATCATATACATGACTTGAGCATTCATTATGATATTGCTTTGCATGATCGTAAGATAGCTAGCATGATGTTTTCATGGCTTGTCCATTTTTTGATGTCATTGCTACGCTAGATCGTTGCACATCCCGGTACACCGCCGGAGGCATTCATATAGAGTCATATTTCTGTTCTAGATCGAGTTGTAATATTGAGTTGTAAGTAAATAAAAGTGGGATGATCATCATTATTAGAACATTGTCCCATGTGAGGTTATCAAAATAAAAGTGGCCAAAGAAGCCCCCCCAAAAAAGAGAGAGAGGCCAAAGAAGCCTCCAAAAAATGAGAGAAAAAGAGAGAAGGGGCAATGTTACTATCCTTTTACCACACTTGTGCTTCAAAGTAGCACCATGTTATTCATATAGAGACTCTCTTGAGTTATCACTTTCATATACTAGTGGGAATTTTCATTATAAAACTTGGCTTGTATATTCCAACGATGGGCTTCCTCAAATGCCGTAGGTCTTCATGAGCAAGAAAGTTGGATGCACACCCACTTAGTTTCAGTTTGAGCTTTCATATACTTATAGCACTAGTGCATCCGTTGCATGGCAATCCCTACTCACTCACATTGATATCTATTGATGGGCATCTCCATAGCCCGTTGATACGCCTAGTTGATGTGAGACTATCTTCTCCTTTTTGTCTTATCCACAACCACCATTCTATTCCACCTATAGTCCTATATCCATGGCCCACACTCATGTATTGTGTGAGGGTTGAAAATGCTGAAGCGTGTTAAAAAGTATGAACCAATTGCTCGGCTTGTCATCGGGGTTGTGCATGATGTGAGTATTTTGTGTGGTGAAGATGAAGCATAGCTAGACTATATGATTTTGTAGGGATAACTTTCTTTGGCCTTGTTATTTTGAAAAGACATGATTGCTTTATTAGTGGGCCTGAAGTATTATTGTTTTTATGTCAAATGATAGACTATTGCTTTGAATCACTCGTATCTTAATATTCATGCCATGATTGGACATGTGATCAAGATTATGCTAGGTAGCATTCCACATCAAAAATTATCTTTTTTATCATTTACCTACTCGAGGACGAGCAGGAATTAAGCTTGGGGATGCTGATACGTCTCCGTCGTATCTATAATTTTTTATTATTCCATGCCAATATTCTACAACTTTCATATACTTTTGGCAACTTTTTATACTATTTTTGGGACTAACATATTGATCCAGTGCCAAGTGCCAGTTCTTGTTTATTGCATGTTTTTGGTTTCGTAGAATATCCATATCAAACGGAATCCAAATGGGATAAAAACGGACGGAGCTTATTTTTAGAATATTTGGAAAATTCTGGAAGAAAAATCCACGCGAGACGGTGCCCGAGGTGGCCACGAGGCAGGGGGGCGCCCCCCTGACCCTCGTGGGCCACCCATAAGGCTGTTGATGCCCTTCTTCGGCCCCAAGAAAGCTAATTTTCGGAAAAAGAATCATGGTGAAGGTTTCGATCCAATCGAAGTTACGGATCTCCATATATACCTGAAACGGTGAAAGGGCAGCAGAGGAGAACGCAGAAATAGAGAGAGACAGAGAGACAGATCCAATCTCGGAGGGGCTCTCGCCCCTCCCAATCCATGGAGGCCAAGGACCAGAGGGGAAACCCTTCTCCCATCTAGGGAGGAGGTCAAGGAAGAAGAAGACGAAGGGGCCCCCTCTCCCCTTCTCTTTCGGTGGCGTCGGAACGCTGTCGTGGCCATCATCATCATCACCGCGATCTACACCAACATGCCGCCATCTTCACCAACTTCTCCATCACCTTCCCCCCTCTATCTACAACGGTCCACTCTCCCGCAACCCGCTGTACCCTCTACTTGAACATGGTGCTTTATGCTTCATATTATTATCCAATGATGTGTTGCCATCCTATGATGTCTGAGTAGATTTTTTCTGTCCTATTGGTGGTTGATGAATTGCTATGATTGATTTAATTTGCTTGTGGTTATGTTGCTGTCCTTTGGTGCCCATCATATGATTGCGCGCGTGGATCACACCCTAGGGTTAGTTGTATGTTGATAGGACTATGTATTGGAGGGCAAGGGTGACAGAAGCTTCAGCCTAGCATAGAAATTGATGCATACGGGATTGAAGGGGGGCCAATGTATCTTAATGCTATGCTTGGGTTTTACCTTAATGAACGTTAGTAGTTGCGGATGCTTGCTAATCGTTCCAATCATAAGTGCATAGAATTCCAAGTCAGGGATCACATGCTAGCAGTGGCCTCTCCCACATAATACTTGCTATCGGTCTAGTAAAGTAGTCAATTGCTTAGGGGCAATTTCGCAACTCCTACAACCGCTTTTCCACACTCGCTATATTTACTTTATTCTTTCTTTATCTAAATAGCCCCTAGTTTTTATTAACGTAATCTTTATTATCTTGTAAACCTATCCAAAAACACCTACAAAGTACTTCTAGTTTCACACTTGTTCTAGGTAAAGCGAACATCAAGCGTGCGTAGAGTTGTATCGGTGGTCGATAGAACTTGAGGGAATATTTGTTCTGCCTTTAGCTCCTCTTTGGGTTCGACACTCTTACTTATCGAAAACCGTTGTGATCCCCTATACTTGTGGGTTATCAGGTTGGCACACGTTTTCGTCTTGACTCTCCGATAGAAACTTTGGGGCACTCTTTGAAGATCTTTGTGTTGGTTGAATAGATGAATCTGAGATTGTGTGATGCATATCGTATAATCATACCCGCGGATACTTGAGGTGACATTGGAGTATCTAGGTGACATTAGGGTTTTGGTTGATTTGTGTGTTAAGGTGTTATTTTACTATGAACTCTAGGGCTGTTTGTGACACTTATAAGAATGACCCAATGGATTGATCGGAAAGAATAACTTTGAGGTGGTTTCGTACCCTACAATAATCTCTTCATTTGTTCTCGGCTATTAGTGACTTTGGAGCGACTCTTTGTTGCATCTTGAGGGATAGTTATATGATATGATTATGCTATCCTTGTTGAGATAACTTGCACTAGTGAAAGTATGAACCCTAAGCCTTGTTTAGAAGCATTGCAATACCGTTTCTGCTCACTTTTATCATCAGTTACCTTGATGTTTTTATATTTTCATATTACAAAAACCTATATCTACCATCCATATTGCACTTGTATCACCATCTCTTCGCTGAACTAGTGCACCTATACAATTTACCATTGTATTGGGTGTGTTGGGGGACACAAGAGACTCTTTGCTATTTGATTGCAGGGTTGTTTGAGAGAGACCATCTTCATCCTACGCCTCCCATGGATTGATAAACCTTAGGTCATCCACTTAAGGGAAATTTGCTACTGTCCTACAAACCTCTGCACTTGGAGGCCCAACAACGTCTACAAGAAGAAGGTTGTGTAGTAGACATCAAGCTCTTTCCTGGCGCCATTGCCGGGAAGGTTAGTGCTTGAAGGTATATCTTTAGATCTTGCAATCAAATCTTTTAGTTTCTTGTTTTATCACTAGTTTAGTTTATAAAAGAAAACTACAAAAAATGGAATTGAGGTTGCCTCATATGCTTCATCTTTTTAATATCTTTCGTGAAAATGATGGAAAGGAAAATTCTGCTCAAGTGTTATAAGAAGAATGCATTAAAATGTTTGGCACTAAATCTTTGAATGATGAGCATGATTGCAATGTTGTTATTATGAATTCTGTGAATATCCATGATGCTAATGATACAATCTTGGGGATGCTATGTTTGATGAAAATGATACTTTTGTCCCTGATATGTCTCCATCGTATCTACTTTTTCCAAACACTTTTGCCCTTGTTTTGGACTCTAACTTGCATGATTTGAATGGAACTAACCCGGACTAACGCTGTTTTCAGCAGAATTCCATGGTGTTATTTATGTGCAGAAACAAAAGTTCTCGGAATGACCTGAAACTTCACGAAACATCTTTTTGGAAATAATAAAAAATCCCTACAAAAGATGAAGACCAGGGGGGCCACACCCTAGCCACGAGGGTGGGGGGGCGCGCCCCCTACCTCGTGGGCCCCCTAGAGCTCCTCCGACCTCAGCCCCAACTCTACATATTTGCTTTCAGGGAGAAAAAAATCAGAGAGAAGGATTCATCGTGTTTTACGATACGGATCTGCCGCCAAGCCCTAAAACCTCTCGGGAGGGCTGATCTGGAGTCCGTTCGGGGCTCCGGAGAGGGGAATCCGTCGCCATCGTCATCATCCACCATCCTCCATCACCAATTTCATGATGCTCACCGCCGTGCGTGAGTAATTCCATCGTAGGATTGATGGACGGTGATGGATTGGATGAGATTTGTCATGTAATCGAGTTAGTTTTGTTAGGGTTTGATCCCTAGTATCCACTATGTTCTGAGATTGATGTTGCTATGACTTTGATATGCTTAATGCTTGTCACTAGGGCCCGAGTGCCATGATTTCAGATCTGAACCTATTATGTTTTCATCAATATATGAGAGTTCTTGATCCTATCTTGCAAGTCTATAGTCACATGTTATGTGTTATGTTCCGTTAACCCCGAAGTGACAATAACCGGGATACTTACCAGTGATGACCGTAGTTTGAGGAGTTCATGTATTCACTATGTGTTAATGCTTTGGTCCGGTACTCTATTAAAAGGAGGCCTTAATATCCCTTAGTTTCCATTAGGACCCCGCTGCCACGGGAGGGTAGGACAAAAGATGTCATGCAAGTTCTTTTCCATAAGCACGTATGACTATATTCGGAATACATGCCTATATTACATTGATGAATTGGAGCTAGTTCTGTGTCACCCTAGGTTATGACTGTTACATGATGAACCGCATCCGGCATAATTCTCTATCTCCGATCCATTGCCTACGAGCTTTCCATATATTGTTCTTTGCTTATTTACTTTTCCGTTGCTATTGCTATCATCACTACAAAATACCAAAAACATTACTTTTGCTATCACTACATTTTGCTACCATTACCACTACTATCATATTACTTTGCTACTAAACACTTTGCTGCAGATATTAAGTTTCCAGGTGTGGTTGAATTGACAACTCAGCTGCTAATACTTGAGAATATTCTTTGTATCCCCTTGTGTCGAATCAATATGGGTTGAATACTCTACCCTCAAAAACTGTTGCGATCCCCTATACTTGTGGGTTAACAAGACTATTTTCTGGCGCCGTTGCCGGGGAGCATAGCTCTATTCTTTGAGTCACTTGGGATTTATATCTGCTTATCATTATGAAGAACTTGAGAGATCCAAAAACCATGGTTTATCCCTCAACTACGAGGGGAGGTAAGGAACTACCATCTAGCTCTGCACTTGATTCTCCTTCTATTTTGAATAAGCTTGCGACACCTAAACCTGCTTCTGATATTCATTCTGATATGTCGCATGTTATTGATGATGCCACTTCTGCTATGCATGATACTTATGATGAAACTACTTCTATGCTTGATACTACTGTGCCACTTGGTGAATTTCTTGATGAACAACTTGCTAGGGTTAGAGAGAATGAAATTATTGAAACTGGTAATATTGATAAAAGTGATGATGAAGACTCTTCCCCTAATAAATATGAATCACCTCTTATCCCTGAGGGTTATGTTTTTGAAAAAGAAGCTGCTCTAGCTATTTTAGCTTGCAAAGATAGATACGAGCTCAAGAGGTTATTTACTAAATGGAAGCAGCAATCTCTTAATGCTAGAATGAAACCTGACCCTGCTTTTGCTACTTCACCTATCTGTGTTACTGATAAGGATTATGAATTCTCTGTTGATCCTGATATAATTACTTTGGTTGAATCTGATCCTTTTCATGGCTATGAATCTGAAACTGTTGTGGCACATCTTACTAAATTAAATGATATAGCTACCCTGTTCACTAATGATGAGAGAACTCGTTACTTTTATATCCTTAAAATATTCCACGTTCTCATTAAAGGGTGATGCTAAGATGTGGTTTAATTCTCTTGATCCTGGTTGTGTGCGTAGTCCCCAGGATATGGTTTATTACTTCTCTGCTAAATATTTCCCTGCTCATAAGAAACAAGCTGCTTTGAGGGATATATATAATATTGTGCAAATTGAAGAAGAGAGTCTCCCACAAGCTTGGGGGAGGCTTCTCAAGTTACTTAATGCTTTGCCTGATCATCCTCTTAAGAAAAATGAAATACTTGATATCTTTTATAATGGACTAACCGATGTTTCCAGAGATTACCTGGATAGTTGTGCTGGTTCTGTTTTCAGGGAAAGAACACCGGATGAAGCTGAAATTCTATTGAATAATATGTTGACAAATGAAAATAATTGGACACTTCCTGAGCCAGCTCCTGAGCCTATTCCTAAACCAACTCCGAAGAAAAGGGGTATTCTATTTCTCAATCCTGAAGATATGCAAGAGGCAAAGAAATCTACGAAAGAAAAAGGTATTAAAGCTGAAGATGTTAAGAATTTACCTTATATTGAAGAAATACATGGTCTTAATTTACCGCCTATTGAAGAAACATATGATCTTAATCCATTACCTATTGAAGAAATTCATGGTCTTGATAACCCGACACAGGTAGTAAAGGTACATTCTCTCTATAGATATGATAAAGCTGAAATCCCATTTACTAAGTTTGCTAGCCCATGCTTAGATGAGTTTGATAAATTTATGGCTAATCAAGAAGACTTTAATGCTTATTTTGGTAGACAATTGAAATACAATTCAAATATGCTTGAACACTTGGGTGATTATATGGCTAATGTCAAAGGTGAACTTAAACTTATTAGTAAACTTGCTTCTATGGTTACCACTCAAGTAGAACAAGTACTTAAGGCTCAAAATGATTTGCTCAATGAATTGAATAGTAAGAATAATGATTTTGCTGTTAGAGTGGCTACTAGAACTGGTAGAATGACTCAGGAACCTCTGTATCCTGAAGGCCACCCTAAGAGAATTGAGTAAGATTCTCAGAAAAATAATATAGATGCACCTAGTCCTTCTAAAAAGAAGAAAAAGAAAAATGATAGGACTTTGCATGCTTCTAGTGAACCTATTGCTGAACCACCTGAGAATCCAAATGATATTTCTATTTCTGATGCTGAAACACAATCTGGTAATGAACCTGAAACTAGTGATAATGGTCATGATGATGCTCAACCTAGCAATGATATTGATATAGATATTGAACCTGTTGTTGATCTTGATAACCCACAATCAAAGAATCAACGTTATGATAAGAAAGACTTTGTTGCTAGGAAACATGGTAAAGAAAGAGAGCCATGGGTTCAAAAACCCATGCCTTTTCCTCCCAACCATCCAAGAAAAAGGATGATGAGGATTTTGAGCGCTTTGCTGAAATGATTAGACCTATCTTTTTGCGTATGCGATTAACTGATATGCTTAAAATGAATCTTATGCTAAGTACATGAAAGATATTGTTACAAATGAAAGAAAGATACCGGAAGCTGAAATTTCCACCATGCTTGCTAATTATACTTTTAAAGGTGGAATACCTAAGAAACTAGGACATCCAGGAGTACCAACTATACCATGCTCCATTAAAATAAATTATGTTAAAACTGTTTTATGTGATCTTGGAGCCGGTGTTAGTGTTATGCCTCTCTCTTTATATCGTAGACTTGATTTGAATAAGTTGACACCTACTGAAATATCTTTGCAAATGGCCGATAAATCAACTGCTATACCTGTCGGTATTTGTGAGGATGTGCCTGTTGTAGTTGCAAATGTTACTATTTTAACGGACTCTGTTATTCTTGATATTCCCGAGGACGATAGTATGTCTATTATTCTTGGAAGACCCTTTTTGAATACTGCAGGGGCTGTTATTGATTGCACTAAAGGCAATGTCACTTTTCGTGTTAATGGTAATGAGCATACGATACACTTTCTGAGGAAACAACCTCAAGTTCATAGTATCAACTCTATTGGAAAAATTCCATCGATTATATTTGGAGGTTTTGAATTTCCTCTTCCTACTATCAAGAAGAAATATGATATTCTTATTATTGGGGATGTGCATATCCCTGTTGAGGTAACATAGTGTTATTAGAAATTTCTCTGGTTCCATGTTATTCGGAATGAGTTCGTTAACAAGACTTGATCAACCTTGTTAGTGGATTCCTTTTGATGAGCATGAGATGGATGAAACTAGAAGGCACAACCTTCTTTACCCTCCTTTTACTTTCTGTTATTTATATTAAATAAAATAAAAAACAGTATTTTCTGTTTGTTATCTGAATTATCCGTGCAATATAAAAATACCCCAAAAATAAAAGTTCTCCAAATGCCCTGAAATTTAAATATGATTTTTTTAGAATATTTGGCACTGAGAACACAGCACGGGGGCCATCCACCTGGCCACGAGGGTGGAGGGCGTGCCCTACCCCCTGGGCGCGCCCCCCTGCCTCGTGGGCCCACGGTGGTCCTCCTCCACTTATTCCTGCACCCACACACTTCTTCTTCCTCCCACAAACACGAATATCCAGCTCAAGCACGAGTTCTAGCTCATTTTGCTGCGATTTTTTATATCCTTGCTCAAAGCACCTCTCACAAAACTTCTTGGGGGAGATTGTTCCTTGGTATGTGACTCCTCCATTGGTCCAATTAGTTTTTGTTCTAGTGCTTTATTCATTGCAAATTTGTGCTGCCTAGGTGACCCTGTTCTTGAGCTTGCATGTCAAATTTATGTGGTTCCAAGTAGTCTTGATGCATGATATAGGCTCTAGGCACTTGTAGGAGTAGTTTCTATCAATATTATTGAGTTTGGTTCACTTTTATTTGAAGTTACTAAAAATTTCAGAAATTTTTCAGAGAAAGAAATATGTTTAGGAAAATGTACCAAGGTGGCTCTTCAAGGAAACAAGAGCCCAGGCTTGCAATGCGTGATGCTGATGATGAGCCACCAAGGGACGCTCCAGTGCGGCCCTGTGAATGGCCTTCAGAGGACTTCATGGATCAAGCGAGGATTAAGGAAGAATTTAACGCATATTTGCGTAACGCTGATCTAGTGAGCTTCGAGGAAGAAAAATGACGCAAAAGGAAGATATGTTATTACCAGAGAGGAGGCAGATGAGCACGAGAGGAGGGCGGAGGCCGCTCATCGCCACGCTGCAGCTCAGGAGGCAATAGCCGCTGCATCACAGTACGACCCCAACTATTACTATGGATATCCGCCAGGCCAGCCGTGGCCATAGACAAACTTAGGCCAAAAGCCTAAGCTTGGGGAAGTACGTATTTCCCACCGACATTACATTCATGTTCACACACTCATTGCTAGATGTCGGTGCTCATACTTTTTCATTGTATCATCCATGTGAAGGAAATATGCCCTAGAGGCAATAATAAAGTTATTATTTATTTCCTTATTTCATGATAAATGTTTATTATTCATGCTAGAATTGTATTAGCAGGAAACATAATACATGTGTGAATACATAGACAAACATAGTGTCACTAGTATGCCTCCACTTGACTAGCTCGTTAATCAAAGATGGTTAACTTTCCTAACCATAGACATGAGTTGTCATTTGATTAACGGGATCACATCATTAGGAGAATGATGTGATTGACTTGACCCATTCCGTTAGCTTAGCACTTGATCGTTTAGCATGTTGCTATTGCTTTCTTCATGACTTATACATGTTCCTATGACTATGAGATTATGCAACTCCCGTTTACCGGAGGAACACTTTGTGTGCTACCAAACATCACAACGTAACTGGGTGATTATAAAGGTGCTCTACAGGTGTCTCCGAAGGTACTTGTTGGGTTGGCGTATTTCGAGATTAGGATTTGTCACTCCGATTGTCGGAGAGGTATCTCTAGGCCCACTCGGTAATGCACATCACTTAAGCCTTGCAAGCATTGCAACTAATAAGTTAGTTGTGGGATGATGTATTACAGAACGAGTAAAGAGACTTGCCGGTAATGAGATTGAACTAGGTATTGAGATACCGACGATCGAATCTCGGGCAAGTAACATACCGATGACAAAGGGAACAACATATGTTGTTATGCGGTCTCACCGATAAAGATCTTCGTAGAATATTTGGGAGCCAATATGAGCATCCAGGTTCCTCTATTGGTTATTGACCGGAGACGTGTCTCGGTCATGTCTACATAGTTCTCGAACCCGTAGGGTCCACACGCTTGAAGTTTCGATGACAATTATGTTATGAGTTTATGAGTTCTGATATACTGAAGGTTGTTCAGAGTTCCGGATGTGATCACGGACATGACGAGGAGTCTCGAAATGGTCGAGACATGAAGATTGATATATTGGAAGCCTATATTTGGATATTAGAAGTGTTCCGGGTGAAATCGGGATTTTACCGGAGTACCGAGGGGTTACCGGATCCCCCCCGAGGGATTAATTGGCCATAGTGGGCCTTAGTGGAGAAGAGAAGAGGCGGCCAAGGCAGGGCCGCGCGCCCCTTCCCCCCTAGTCCGAATAGGACAAGGAGGAGGGGCGGCGCCCCCCTTTCCTTCCTCTCTCCCTCCTCTTTCCCCCCTTCTCCTAATCCAACAAGGAAGGGAGGGGTGGGAGTAGGACTCCTCCTGGCGCGCTCCTCCTGGCCGGCCACACCTCCCCCTTGCTCCTTTATATTCAGGGGCAGGGGGCACCCCAAAGACACAACAATTGATTTGATCTTTTAGCCGTGTGCGGTGCCCCCCTCCACCATAGTCCACCTCGATAATACTGTAGCGGTGCTTAGGCGAAGCCCTGCATCGGTAGAACACCATCATTGTCACCACACCGTCGTGCTGACAAAACTCTCCCTCAACACTCGGCTGGATCGGAGTTCGAGGGACGTCATTGGGCTGAACGTGTGTTGAACTCGGAGGTGTTGTGTGTTCGGTACTTGATCGGTCGGATCGTGAAGACGTACGACTACATCAACCGCGTTGTGCTAACGCTTCCGCTTTCGGTCTACGAGGGTACGTGGACAACACTCTCCCCTCTTGTTGCTATGCATCACCATAATCTTGCGTGTGCGTAGGAATTTTTTTGAAATTACTATGTTCCCCAACAGTGGCACCCGAGCCAGGTTTTATGCGTAGATGTTATATGCACGAGTAGAACACAAGTGAGTTGTCGGCGATATAAGTCATACTGCTTACCAGCATGTCACACTTTGGTTCGGCGGTATTGTTGGATGAAGCGGCCCGGACCGACATTACGCGTACGCATACGCGAGACTGGTTCTACCGATGTGCTTTGCACACAGGTGGCTGGCGGGTGTCAGTTTCTCCAACTTTAGTTGAACTGAGTGTGGCTACACCCGGTCCTTGCGAAGGTTAAAACAGCACCAACTTGACAAACTATCGTTGTGGTTTTGACGCGTAGGTAAGAACGGTTCTTGCTCAGCACATAGCAGCCACGTAAAAACTTGCAACAACAAAGTAGAGGACGTCTAACTTGTTTTTGCAGGGCATGTTGTGATGTGATATGGTCAAGACGTGATGAGATATAAGTTGTTGTATAAGATGATCATGTTTTGTTGAAGTTATCGGCAACTGGCAGAGGCCTTATGGTTGTCTCTTTATTACATAAGATGCAAGCGCCAAATGAGTGCTTTACTTTATCGCTATGCGATAGCAATAGTTGCAAGAGAAATAGTTGGCGAGACGACCATGTGACGACACATTGATATAGATCAAGATGATGGAGATCATGGTGTCATGCCGGTGATGATGGAGATCATAACGATGCTTTGAAGATAGAGATCAAAGGCACAAGATGATGATGGCCATATCATGTCACATAGTTTGATTGCATGTGATGTTTATATTTTATACATCTTACTTTGCTTAGTTATGATGGTAGCATTATAAGATGATCTCTCACTAAATTTCAAGATAAAAGCGTTCTCCCTGAGTATGCACCGTTGCCAAAGTTCGTCGTGCCCAGACACCACGTGATGATCGGGTGTGATAAGCTCTACGTCCATCTACAACGGGTGCAAGCCAGTTTTGCACACGCAGAAATACTCGGGTTAAACTTGACGAGCCTAGCATATGCAGATATGGCCTCGGAACACTGGAGACCAAAAGTTTGAGCGTGAATCATATAGTAGATATGATCAACATAATGATGTTCACCATTGAAAACTACCCCATTTCACGTGATGATCGGTTATGGTTTAGTTGATATGGATCACGTGATCACTTAGATGATTAGAGGGATGTCTATCTAAGTGGGAGTTCTTAAGTAATATGATTAATTGAACTTTAATTTATCATGAACTTAGTCCTGATAGTATTTGCATATCTATGTTGTAGATCAATAGCTCGCGTTATTGCTTTCCTATGTTTTATATGTGTTCCTAGAGAAAACTAAGCTTAGAATCGGGATTTCAAAGACGTTTTGAACGTCATGGATCATATGAGATGTTCCAGGAGTTGAAGTTAATATTTCAAGCAAATACCCGAGTTGAGAGATATGAAGTCTCCAACAAGTTATATAGCGAAAAGATGGAGGAGAATAGCTCAAGCAGTGAGCATCACTACAAAAAAAGACACATCCGTGACATTTTGGGCCGAACAAAATTTTTTCTATCATACATATGACACTTCTATGATGATAATTGTGACAAAACCCGGTATCATCATAGATGTGGTGGGCTCCTACTTCTATGACAAAAAATCATGTCAGAAAATGGGCTTTTCGTCCTGGGCGGGCCGGAGACGCAGTTGCATGACATTCTTTGGGCCGTCCATGACGGAAAAAACCGTGGTAGAAGCGAGGGGGAGGAAAATTTCGGGGAGTTCCCGGTTACAGTGGGAGGTCGAGGGCCCAGCGATGCGTGTTTCTCTTGTACACGTACGCGCGTGTGTGCGAGGCGTTGGCTCTAACTGAACCCGAGCAAGGCGTTGGGCTCTAACTAAACCCGAGTGATTGCACTGCAGGCTATGCGTTACTGAACCCGAGCGATCGATCGATGGCTGTTAAGTGAACCCGATCGAGCGATTCCTTCGCTACTGCTGCTAACTGAAGCCGATCGATGCTGCCTCTGGGATGAACAGTGAGCATTGCGGGGTGGTTTGGATGAACAGTGAGCAGTGGCGTTGCCTCTGGATGAACAGGACCCCGTGGTGTGGTGGAGGGCTGCATGAACAACAGACGATGGAGGGGTGCCCGTGGAGGGGTGGTTGAACAGGACCCTGTGGTGTGGAGGGCTAGATGAATAGTAGATGGTGGAGGGGTGCCCGCGGAGGGGTGGTTGAACAGTAGCCGGTGGAGTAGCGCGCGGTGGAGGCTGGATAAATAGGAGCCCGTGGAGGCTAGAGGAGGTCGACGGTAGCCCGTGGAGGCTGGAGGAGGTCAACGGTGGAGATGAACAGTATCCCGTGGAACGCCAGACCCCTCCCGATGAACAGGACCCCCGTTTCGATTGTAGCGCTCCAACACAAGTCCGTTTCGTCCGTTTTGCGGTACGCCACACCCCTTCCAATGAACAGGACCCCCATTTCGACCGTAGGAGGTCTGTTTCGTCCATTTTGCGATACGCCACACCCCTCCCGATCAATAGGACCCCCGTTTCAATCATAGGAGGTCTGTTTCCTCCGCTTTGCGGTACGCCAGACCCCTCCCAATCAACGGGACCCCGTTCTGAACGTAGGAGGTCCGTTTCCTCCATTGTGTGGTACGCCAGGCCTCGTTTCCATCGCCTGTTCCGTCCAAGCCCTCCCGATGAACACGACCACACATTCCATTCCGACCCAGCCGGTTGGCTCCCACGAATTCCGTTGCCTCCTGATGAACACGACGCATTCCGTTGCCTCCCCATGAACACGACGCATTCTGTTGCCTCCCCATGAACACGACGACGACGATGTTTCTCTGTTCCGACCCAGCCATGTACACGAGCCCTGGCCGTACGTATGCGCGAGTAGGCGTTCGAGACCCCGCCCATATGTACACATACATGGTCGTATTTTCTTTCTTGCACCCTGGCCGCTGTACGTACGTGTACATGCTATGTGCGCGCCTCTACTATGACACGTACGCGCCTCTACTACGACACGTGCACGCCTCTACATCCACCAGTATATATGTACGTACACGTTCACGACCAGAATGACAACGCTACGTACGCTTCAACCAGGTGGGTCCCGACTGTCAGGCACTTCCTTTCGTGCGAAGATGTAGCTGATGGGTCCCAGCAGTTAGGGGGGCGAATTGTTTTTTTTGCCCGCATGCACTTCCTTGCATGCGAAGGTGTAGCTGGTGGGTCCCAACAGTCAGGGGGGAAACGTTTTTTCATGAAATACGGTGGCCCGTCCGGTGGGTCCTCGCTGTCAGGTGGAGGAATAATTATTTTGCGCGTAATAAGGAGGCACTTCCTTGCTGCGGCCGTGGAACCAGCTTTCAGCGTCTCCATGCACAGTACTCTTCTGATGTAAGTCGGTCATTGACCACATTGACCAGGCCGCGCTGAGAGCACCACAGCGGTGGACGACGGTGAGGCCTTCGAAGGGGACGACACGGAGGCAGGGAAGACTCGGTAGTTGTTTCCCACGGGGAGGGGAGTATGACTGTACGAGGGTTTACTGGTTTGTCTGCCGTCGCTGAAGAATAACAGCAGGTGTGGGTGAGTAGAGGGATGGCTAGGCCAGCGATGGGAGTACGGTGAGGCGGTGAGGCCTACGCGGCAGCACAGCCGGCCGCGGGGAGGAGGGAGCGGGCAGTCTTGCCGGTGCTTGTTTGAGCGGCTGGAGCAGGAAGAGCAGAGATTGAAGAAGTACGACGGCCGTTGGATGGACATCCAACAGTTAGTGCTTGTGCATCAACCTTTTTTTAGGAAAGCCTCAAATCTGTGGAAAACAGCATACATCTCATCTGCCATTATTTCTAATAATTTATAGCCCATTTGCTAATTCTTAAGGTTTTTTGCAGCCCATATTCTTTTTGTTAGCATTATAGCCCATATTGTGGCCACGGTTAAAAAATTATACGAAATTTTGCATATTTTGGTGCGGTCCAAACTATTTTTAATCCCAAAATTTCGACGCACATTCAAACTGATTTTAAAAATAAAAGTATATCAATATAAAATCCAACAAATTCTCCATGCATAAAAATTAATGTAATTTAAAATCTTGAAATGAAAAAAAGATATTTGAAACTAATTGCCGGTTTGATGTGTTTTAAAAATGTACAGCCCATTTCTCATCACTAATGGGCCATTTTCTCGGCCAGTCGAATGAAAGCTCTCCTCATCTTGAAAGATTTGCAGCCCAACAGGCCTGACAAAGCGACTTACTTGGCAAATCACAAAAAAACTGGGTGTGGCCGTGGACCCAACTGTCAGCCTCTCCACGTACAGTACTCTTCCGATGGAAGTCGTTCCTTGACCATGTTGACCACGCCGCGTGGAGAGCACCACGGCGGTGGACGACGGTGAGGCCTAGGAAGGGGACGACGCGGTAGTGGAAGCCCGCGCGGAGAGGAGTACGAGGGTTCACTGGTACGGCTGTGGTGTGAGGCTGCCGTCGCCGTAGGGCCTGGCCAGCGGTGGGAATAGTAGGGGCGGTGAGGCCTCTGCGGCAGCACAGCCGGCCACGGGAGGCAGGAGCATGCGGCACGACCGGCGCTGCTTTGGGTGGCTGGAGCAAGAAGACCAAAGGTTGAAGAAGCACTACGGCCGTTGGATGGACATCGTACGGTCATTGGAGCTAGAATCGTTCATATTAACTAAGCTGACAAAGCCCTTCGTCCCCGTCAACTTAGTAGGCCCACAAGTCAGCCTCCCACCAAGGTGGGTCCCAGCTAGCCGGGGGAGTATTCATTTTTTGTGCGTAATAAGGAGGCACTTCCGGTGGGTCCGAGCTGACAGCGGGGGGAACGTTTTTCTCGCAAAATATTGTGGCCCGTTCGGTGGGTCCCAGCAGTCAGGGGGAAATGATTTTTTTTGCAAAATACTGGTGGCCCGTCCGGTGGGTCCCCGCTGTCGGGTGGAGGAATAATTATTTTCTGTGTAATAAGGAGTCACTTCCTTGCGGCTGCCGTGGACCCAGCTGTCAGCCTCTCCACGTACCGTATTCTTCTGATGGAATTCGGTCGTTGACCACATTGACCACGCCGCGCCAAGGGCACCACGGCGGTGGACGACGCGGAGCCGGGGAAGACGCGGCAGTGGATACCATGCGGAGAGGAGTACGAGGGTTCACTGGTTCGGCTGCGCTGCCGTCGCCGCAGAATAACAGGGGGTGTGGGTGAGTGGAGTGGAGGGATGGCCTGGCCAGCGGTGGGAGTAGTATGGGGGTGGTGAGGCCTCCACGGCAGCACAGCCGACCACGGGAGGCAGGAGCAGGCGGCACGACCGGCGCTGCTTTCGGTGGCTGGAGCAAGAAGACCAGAGGTTGAAGTAGCACTACGGTCGTTGGATGGACATCGTACGGTCAGTCGAGCTAGAATCGTGCATATTGACTAAGTTGACAAAGCCCTTCGTCCCCGTTAACTTAGTAGGCCCACTATACTTGGTCCCAGCTAGCAGGGGGAGTATTCATTTTTTTGTGCGTAATAAGGAGGCACTTCCTTGCGTGCGAAGATATAGTTGGTGGGTCTGAGCTGTCAGCGGCGGTAACTTTTTTTCGCGAAATACAGAGGCCCTTTCGGTGGGTCCCAGATGTTAGGTGGAGGAATCATTATTTTGCGCATAATAAGGAGGCATTTCCTTGCGTGCGGCCGTGGACCGAGCTGTCAGCCTCTCCACATACAGTCCACTTCAGATGCATGTCGGTCGTTGACCATGTTGACCACGCCACGCCGAGAGCACCAGGGCGGTGGACGACGGCGAGGCCTAGGAAGGGAATGACACGGAGGCAGGGAAGACTCAGCAGCTGTTTTTGTTTCCCACACGGAGGGGGGTACGAGGGTTTACTGGTTCGTCTACCGTCGCCGGAGAATTACATCAGGTGGGGGTGAGTGGAGGGATGGCTAGGCCAGCGATGGGAGTACGGTGGGGCGGTGAGGCCTGCGTGGCAGCACAGCCGGCCGCGGGGAGGAGGGAGCAGGCAGTCCCGCCGGCGCTTGTTTGAGCGGCTGGAGCAGGAAGAGCAGAGATTGAAGAAGCACGACGACCGTTGGATGGACATCCAACAGTATACAGGACATCTGTGGAATCAAATATGTGGAAATCAGCATACAACCCATCTGCCATTATTTCAAATAATTTACAGCACATTTGCTAATTCTTACGGGGTTTTTTGGAGCCCATATTCTTCTTGTTAGCATTACAGCCCATATTGTGGCCACGGTTAAAAAATTATACGAAATTTTGCATATGTCGGTGCGGTCTGAACTATTTTTAATCCCGAAATTTCAAGCCACATTCAGACTGATTTAAAAAATAAATGTATATCAGTATAAAATCCAATAAATTGTCCACGCATAAAAATCAATGCAATTTAAAATCTCAAAATGAAAAAAAGATATTTGAAACTAATTGTCGGTTTGATGTGTTTTAAAAATGTACAGCCCATTTCTCATTACTGATAGGCCATTTTCTCGGCCAGCCGAATGAACCTCTCCTCATCTTGAAAGATTTGCAGCTCAACAGGCCTGATAAAGCGACTTACTTGACAAATCACAAAAAAACTGGGCTAGCCATTTTCAGAAAGAAAAAAAACTACTGGGTTGGTCTGTGGTAAACATAAAAGAAAAGGTTGTCTAGACAGGCCAGATTGTCCCGCACAGCCTAGTTGACACCCTGCTTCCATCTCAAAAACAAATTAGATAAATGCCACTCCAATTATGGCGATTCATAAAAATGCCACTGCAATTTCCAAACTTTGAAAAATGCCACTGCAATTTTTGCGAACTTTGAAAAACGCCACTGCAGTTTGCAAACTTTGAAAGACGCCACAACAGACTTCGAAAAATGCCACTAGAAATGGCATGAAATGACATTTTTCAAAGTTTGGAAATTGCAATGGCATTTCTCGGATACACCAGATTTGGAGTTGCATTTATCAAATTAACCCAAAACAAAAATAACTGGGCGAGCTGCTGGGTCCCTGGTGTCAGCCGCTCGTTGTGCAATTCTCTCGTTTATTGACTATGTTGACAATGGCATGGGACCCAGATGTCAGAAATCCACTAGGAGGAGCCATTTTTTTATTGGCTTGAAATAAGGAGGCACTTGCTTGCATACTGCCATGACCTTTGCGGGTCCCTGCTGTCATCCTCTCCACGTACAGTCATCTCCTGATTGTGTACGCGTCAACTTGCTAGGCCCACAAGTCAGCCTCTAAACCCGTGGAGGACAAATACAACCCATTTAAAAAAATAACAGCCCATTCCATACGTTCAAACGGAAAGTTCAACATTCGGAGCAAAGTAACAGGTCTGATCCACATATAGAGTATTGAACTTCCACGTTGGCAACCATCATAGCCAAGTTAACTATCTACTCCCACTAATACTCTAGTAGCGTACAAGTACTAACTTACTCTTAGCTAACTAGACGATGTCGGCCACCATTTGTGGTACACGCTAAACGCTGGCACCGGCGTCGTGCGCCTCGCCTCGGACTTGCAAGAGGTGCGATAGGGCGCGTTGCTCGCGCGTGTTGGCCCTTTCCATGCCGGTGTGGTCCACCGAAGCTTCCGCTTCCAAGCAGGAAACCCACTTGACGAGCTGGTAGTAAAAATCGGTGTCGCGAACGCGTGCGTGCCCGACAGCCTCCAGGGCTATTTGCCGGTCGCTGGCCTCCATGTAGTTGGCCCAGTTGCGGGCGCTATGCTCGCGACTCTGAGCGTCGGTGCGCTGCTGCTCCATGTTCTGCTGGCGGCGCAAATTGGTGATACGCTGCTCCTCCGCCAGGCGGTCGCGCTCCAACAACTCCTGCTCCTCTGTCATGCGGTCGCGCTCCAACAACTCCTCGATCTCCGCATTGCCATCTAAAGACAGATAGAATGCCTCCTCCCTCCGTCTGCCTTTCGGTGAAAACCCGAACACTAGTTCCTGTGGTGACTGCCTCCGGCGTCGCCTACCGCGGACGGACGGGGGCATGGCGGCCGTAGCGAGCGACGTCGGGCTGGTCGGGGCTTATGAGGATATGGCGAGTTGGGTCACGGTGGCACCGGAGAAGGCCGGGAAACAGTACTTATAGGCGGAAGGTAGCGTGATGGTCATCGGAATTCAGTGCATAATGGCTTAGTGCGCCAGCTTGCCGTGGAAAACTAGAGAAACTGAAATTATGACTGTGTCGTCCCGTCCCGTCTAGGTCGCACACTGGCATGGCGGTCAAACGAGTGCACTCGAATCATCTTCCTCCTTGTCAATAATGATTCCACGGATTTAAAAAGCCCGCAACAATTAAAGCGTATCTTTTTTCGCATCAGATAGTTGCCTTAATTACGGTCGGCTGCATGCAGGCACTCAGAATCGCTCGCAGGCAGTACGCGAAGCAGCATGCAACGAGTCGCAGCCGAGTGCACGCATGCAGCCACTTAAATGCTGGAATTAATTAGGCTTAAACTTCTGCATGCCGTTAATTATTGCCATGCCTTGGTCTTGCTTCTTTGCTCACATAATTAATTAGGCTTAAACTTCTTCAGAGGTAGGCATTTTTATTCGTGTAGGATCGATAGTGTAGCTTGTTAGTTTCTTCAGAGGTAGGCATTTTTATTCAAAAAACTGCAACTTTGCATCTTGCGTCGCAAATAAAACTGCCAGGAGCGCATTTGTAGGCTAGCTAGTGATCAATTAGTAACTTGTAAACACTGAGCAAAGAGAAATAAGTAACTGTTAATGCATCTCAATGATTCATAGATCATATACAAATATGTAGCTCCAAAAGCAAAGATCAGCCACTTCGGATCTTGCGTCGCAACTAAAACTAACTAGTACGATTCCCATACATAAGATCAACATGTTAATGCATCTCAATGATTCACAGATCATATACAAATATGTAGCTCCAAAAGCAAAGATCTAGAAAAAACATATGTTCTTCCTACTAACATGGATGCTTCTCTTGGCCAACATTCAGTACAGACTGAAAGACAAATTTGTTTGTGAAGTCTACAATTCCTCTTGCAAACGTAAGTGGTTTCACCAACAGCTGGAACCATGAGAATGAACCACACATGATGGAGGAACATCCACTGCAATATGATTTGGTCTTCTCTCGGTCACACCGCGAGACTATTTTCGGAATACAAACTTCAACTTAGGCAAAATGATGCCCATTGTATAATCAAACCAAAGCAATGAAGCACCTAGTGTTGGCCAATAAATAGTACAGTACTACTTTTCTGCAGTCCATGAAGTGACTATCCAATCTTTCTGTGTCTATTTTCAAATGGCACTGCATGCAGTGACTATACTATTCACTTGTGCAGTTCAACCAAAATTGCGGACACTTTGTTTGTTTGCCAAATAGCAACGGGTAGACATCTCTATCTGCACAAATATCAAGCATCTAGTAAACATATACCACACCTTGTATTTTCGGTTTAAACATGTCTCTTACGCTTAGCATCTGTCATGTTCTGCACTGGACAATCTGATATAGTTATGTTTTTCCCTGGACAATTTCATACTGAATTGATTTGCTGGTTCAGAGCAGAAATATAGCGCCTATTCTTCATCAGACCAAGGATATCCATGTTCGCAGTGATGGAAGAGGTGAAATCAGTACAACCAAAATTGAGCATCCAATCATTGAATCCTATCCTGCACCTCCAATGTAGGTCCACCCTGCCAATAAATTCACATGCAAACCACTAGTATTACTATCTAATGACAGTACAAAAAGAGTAGCAAGATAGTAGCAAACCATGCACCTTCATAATGAGCAGCTCATAGTTCCACCAATTGGATATAAAGGTTTGGAAAAACATGCTCCTAATGTTGAACCAGTTGGGATTTTTGTGCAATTCCACTAAAATCGAGCATCCCTGTTTGCATAGATATTGAAAGTGTGATTACTCTAAAAGTGGCACTAGTTGAAGCATAGACTCACAAATATAAGCATTCCAATTTCTTAGCAAGACTGTTTCTAACCACCTGTTTGAAGGAATAAATAAAGCAACAACGGCTGATGTCAGGAAGGCATACATAGTTTTTTCTGAAAAACTGAGCCATTCCTAACATTTCCTCTTCTTTTAAGCAAATTTTGTGCAGTTCTACTAAAATAAAATGCCATCACCGCCTTGACAAATCAGTGACACTGTACAAAAGGAAATGACTTAACATTACATCATGATGTCAGGTATGTAGTCGACAGGCATTAGAGACAAACATACAGACCTCCTCCGATAACATAATGTACATTAATTTTAACAAAGGTGTGACTAGGTTTACTGGGATAATTTGAGTGAACTCTACACCCTTTGTTCCTTAATATAAGACGTTTTCGCGGTTCAATTTAAAGTACCCAAACGTTTAGTATTTAGAAAAAACATGTAGTAGTTTTCTTGAGCACATATCAGGGAAAGCTTGCCACACTTTATTTATGTTCATACGCTAATGCAACACCATTCGAATACTACAAATATACACTAATCCAGTGGCTAGTGCAACAGTAGAGTAGTTAGTTTATTACAGGGTACAGTACAATGGTTTTACTGAACATATTTCAATAAACTCTAGCACTGGAAGGTTTCTATAAGAATTAACAATACAAAATGTAAAGGTAACAAGTTTCAGCATTGGTATACTAGCTGTGCATGAGCATTAAACCAAATACAAAAGTCTGAAGGTAACTAGCATTATTAACTAATGATAGTATAAAAAAATTGCAAACCATGTACCTCCAAGGTAAATATCATTTCGAACTCGGGGGGGCCATAAAAATTGCTATCCCAATCTTCATAATCGATCAAACATAAAAACTTGATCGAACGAATCAAGAGAACAACCGGAGGAGGAGGTGCCCACTCTTGACCTTTCCTCTTGTCTTCATAATTGTCTGTGCAGGTTAACCAAAATAAAATGACATCAGCGCCTTGGCATTTTGGTGACACTGTACAAAAAAATTAACTTATCTCATGAAAGCGAGGTATGTAATCTATAAGCATTAACAATGCAAAAATCTGAAGGTAGTAACAAGTTTCATCATTGGTATACTGGCTGTGCAACAACATTAGAATGCCTTAGCTGAAAAATCTTTAATACATCCACAATCAACAGCTAACCCTGAACTAATCCAGTGACATTAAATGGCATTGCTTAAATTTATCGGTGGCATTAGACTGAGAGCGGCATTAGTTAAATGTGGCATCACTTTAGCAGTAGCATTGCTTGACTTGACTGCTGGCGTTATACTAACAGCAAAAGAAGTGGCAATAAGAGCATGGGAGGCCCATTCGGACAGTGGGTGCACCAGTACCATGTACCTCCACGCACGCAGAGTGGCGAGGGAGGTATGGTTGCCCAGAGCAACAAATATCCAGGCAGCATATGTGGATTACGTCCCATTTTTGTTCTCTTTAGCCACCTTTTTCCTATCCGAGGACAACAAACCGATTGACCTGGTCATTCTCTATTGCGTTGTCATGCCTTTCTACCCTTGTTCAACCAAGAGACACGAGACTCGTTCCTTACCTACTGATTTTCCCCTTTTCAACCTAGATGCGGGTTCGATGCCTACTCTCTTGGACAGTACAGTCTCCCTTCCTTTCCTTATTCAACCCAGACATGGATTAGTCTGCATGAAGTAGGGTTTCCTTTAATAGCGCAAATTATGGTTTTCGTCTGCGTGGCCAGCAGAGCAGAGGATAGCAAATTGGGAAGATGGTGGAGTGGAAAAAGATCCACATGCAACGACGTGGCAGATGGGGCAATAGAACAAGGTTATGGTTCGAAAAGAGGTAGCATACTTGAGGGTCGGCGGGAAGTGGCTTCTCTCGTGGTCTTCGTCCTCCGCACACACTACGGCAGCGACCTTGGGGACGGAGGCCATCCTGCGCGGGCGCTAGGTCTGAGAGGACGGCCTTGTCATCAGTGCGTGACCTCGCTCGCCGACGACGAGTGTGTCAACGCTGCACGTCCTTTTCTTCCCCGGCGGATCTGTGACCACCAGTGAGGAGGGAGAGAGGGGCCTTTTTTAGATCTGCAGAGAGGGTGGTAGTGTGAGAAGCAAGTGGGCAGCCCTTAGCAAGAAAGCGTTGAAGCTCCAGCCTATATATCTTTTTTATACTACTAGTACTGGAGGTGGAGTAGTGGTAGAGTAGTTTATATTTTCTCTGCGTACAGTACCAGTTAGTCGTGCTTCAAAAATGATCGGCACGCCATTAAAAACATAAAAGGTCGATAACTAATGCGGCACCTCGGGCCAATGCAGCCAGATCGCATTTTGCACGAGAAATTACACACCATGATTCGTTGACATGTGGTCCCGTTCCAACATATAAGTGAGACGATGGCGAGTAGTAGGAGTATTTCCGAACGGACGTGTAGGCCGGGGCGCCTCTTCGTGAACCGTGGCAAACTCGCAACCGTCCACCGACTCTTTGCCTTTCCCCCTCGATTTGGAACTGTTGTCGCACGCTCTTCCTCTCCCTCCTCCATTTTCCTTCAGCCCTTCACCCTTTCTTCGACCATTGTTCAATTGTCTTCTCCATGGAGGGAACAAGCCGGAAACGACCCCGTTATTTTTGCCCCGATCTGAAAGATGACGTGGTGGAGGAACTCATTTATCGGTGCGACGTCATCACCTCGTCTAGCATGGTAGGTTCGTTCAAGCCCATTCTCGACTCAACTAATAACATCATTACAAAGAACCCAAGAGTCAAGGAGCGGTTTGATCTCCCCTATCTTCTTCACCGTGACCCTGATGACTGGCGCCGGCACGACGGAGGCCTCACCCTGTGCAAGTTGATGCCGCTTGATAATGATACGTATGATGTTAAGATGCCATTGCTTGAGGGCAAGGCTTGGGCGGGCGCAAATGGAGATTGGGTTGTTTACATTGGGTCCAACTGCGAGTGGGAACATGTGAATGTGTACACTCGTGACCGGGTTCCACTTCCAAAAATCTCAGCAGACTGCCCAGTGGTTGAGCACACCGGTATTGTACGCATGTTCAAATATGATCATGGTGATCGTCTTCTACGAAAGATAGCAATTTGTCGAGTTCCCAACCGCTCTTGGAATTACAACAACTATCAAATTGTTGTTATCTTCGACAAGCTTGTTGTCGTCCTTGGTGGTTTGACTCGATGGATATTGCTCAAAAATCAGTTTCTGTACACGGATGAGTACTGTGATGCAATTCAATACGAGGGCCTTGTGTTTGCTGCTACCACTTGTGGCACTATTTTTGCATGGGATCCTCGTAGTTTCGGTACGTTTGTCTTCCACCGTAATTATAATTGTTTCATCCACATGCATGCGGGTTAGCAAGTTTCCCTTTACTAATTAACCTTCTTCTTGTGTTTCCAAGGTCCTGTGAACATCCCACCACCTATACTTGAAAAAATTTATAACCAAGGGGGAGATGACGATGGTGATGATCACGAGCATGAGGACGAGCAGCACCCATATACTCTGTTGCGCCTGGCAACTAATTCCGATGGATCACCTCTTCTTGTGTGTATACAGCCCACTGATGATGTTACTGCTAAGGAAGCAGGTGTAGTCTCCCATGGTCGCACTCTCCGGACCTATTACAACACTCGTTGCATGGTATTCGGGATGGATACTAGTGTGCTAGCGCCAACCCCTTCTCCCTGGTACAGAATTGATAGTCTTGGATAAAACTCGCTCTTCCTTGGACAAAACTATCCGATGATGGTGAAAGGCGATCCAACTGTTGTTAACACAACATTACTACCATTTATGAGAAGCAATTGTGCCTATACCTTGGACATTTGGGTGGTTCCCTACCCTGGTACTGATATAGTAGGCCGCTTCAGCCTGGATGATCAGTCCTGCATTGGTTTCCAGATCGACAATCGATGGCCCGTCCCAGAGAATCACTTGTGGTTCAAAGCAAGCGTTTCCAACGCCGAGGAATGGTTGAGTTGAAGTTCATTTCATTGCTTGTTATTTTTTGTGTGGTGAAAACTTTAGTATTTATAATGTATCCTCGTTGTTGATGTGGGTTGATGACCTGTTGTATGTAATAAAATGATATGCATGTGATAAACTTACTAAATTTATGAATGGCTTTCGAGTCGCTTCTCTGAGTGAGTGGTGTGACGAGGCAAAAAAATATTTTTCGAATACATAATTGTACGTGCATTGCAATAGGTTATCAGATGAGGCCAATCAACAATAGTAGTCACTATTTGTACTAGCTTCACATGCTTCGCGCGTCAGGCGGGTGTTTTTACTGTAGCCATATGTTAATGTGTTCGCCGTACGTAACCAGCACCTCGAATCCTCGATACTAGTACTATATAGTAGGAGTAAGTAGTAGGAGTAATAGGGTGGCATGGGCCAGAACAAGCATTCACGTCTAGGAGTACAGCACACGCCACCACCACGACATCCATCTGACACCATATTATTTCTTGGAGTCCGTGCTAGAGCAATCTCTTCAACCTCGTCGTTTCTCTAACTTCAGCCATCACGCGGCGGGTGAGGTGGGGGTTTGCCAATAGTCGGTTTCCTTAACTACGGTCCCACTTGTAAGGCCAACTCCAACGCACGACCCCAAACGGACCTCCGTTTTGCATGAACTCCAACGATAATTTTGACTTGAAAAGCAAGACCAAAGAAAACAAGAACCACAATAATACATTTTACTACTCCTGTAAGTTGGATTAGTGCCTTCTCGATGCATTCATTGTTGATCTGCGAAGGCTCGATCTTGCGTTCTTCTTTCTTCTTCGAGTGTAAAGAAGTAGACATTGCTTCCTCGCATCTAGTCTCATGTCTAGTGTCTAGCCTCTATTCTAGTAGGAGTATCAACAAGTGCACTAATCTCATCTCTAGCCTCTTTGCTAGCTAAAAATGATAGAACATCTACTAAATTGCGCTCTATCAATATATGGATGTACTCTTCTTCCCAATACAAAAACTTGCATCCATTCTACTCCCTGCCTTGCACAATACATGCCTTCTATTTGTCAAAATAGATATGTATCTAGACATGTTTTAGTATATAGGTACATCCATTTTTGGACAAATGGAAGTCAAGTATTTTGGAACGGAGGGAGTACACAATAAAAATTTTAAGTTAGCACAACTAGTCTAATCCGAGAGCACAACCGAAGATTTGGTCGGGTTCTTCCTCCTTTTGCCGACACGTGGGACATCCAACATCCAGGTCGTGTCATGAAAGAAAATAGAGTGGTCGTTGAAGCCACGAGATGTGCATCTTGGGTTAAACTGTAAATAGAATCTTACTACTCTTGAGTAACTCAAAAAAACGGCCACCGAAGATCTTTAATGGATTTGTTTTTCATCACCAGCACGTCGAGGTGAGAGATGTGCAGGTTCAGTGGGTCCTCTTGCGTTTTCACTGACATGTGGGGCCGCATGTGAGCAAACAGATGATGGGCTCCGCGCATTCGCTGGCTGGCTGAGAAGAGAGATAGAGGAGGGCTGAGCACGGACTGCAGGGAATTTGTTCTACGTACCTCGATATAGGCTCGATATAGTGGGGTGGCATGGGCCATAACTAGCATTCACGTCTAGCAGTACGACACACGCCACCCACACGAGTCCCATCCGACACCAATTTTCTTGGAGTCCGTGCTACAGCCATCGCTTCTCCCTCCTATTTTCTCAGCCATCGCGCGGTGGGCGGGGTGGGGGTTTGCCGATAGTCGGTTTGCTCAACTGCGGTCCCACTTGTAAGTGAAAATGCAACACCGCACGCATTCCCGCTTGAGCGGTGTGCCGGACCAACCGTGTGGGGGTGCGATGTGAACACGGCAGGCTTTTCCTTTTGAACTCGTAACTTGTAAATTTTGGTTCTGCTCCATGGCGCGACCGATAGATAGAAAATACCGATTTTGCCTAGAGTAATGAGAAGTTTGGTTCTGGCGCCGTTCATGCATGGAGTACATAGGAAAATTATGAAGTTGATGCAAAAGGTAAGATAATTACTGTAGTATCATATACTACTACATGGCTTTGACGGAAAGATAAAAATACATACGGATCCATCAACGACATCCTCACGCCCTAGTGCGCCGGGTCACCAACCGACGTGTGAGGAGCAGCGGCATTGGCGGCGAGCTCAACGTGCTTCTGAATAGTGCCATCCAAGGTTTCCTACGGTCCAAGAAGGCCAGCGTCCTATCGTCCCCCTCTTGCATGTAGTAGTCCTTGTGGACGATTTGCGTGTAGACGTGGGTGATTATGTCGATGGTGTCTTGCTGCGCCAGGCGCTGCGCGGCGAGCGCGACCTCGAGTTGGACATTTCCGGCGCGACGACAGGCAGTCGCAGGGCCACCAGTGCGTCGAAGAGGTTGTCACCATAGTGGCCGTTGAGGGTGGCGGGCATCGCAGAGCCGGGGCGTGTCGGCTGGAGGCTTACGTCAAAGTCGTCTGCAAGCTTCTTGACGACGGTGAACTTATCGAGGAAACCAATGAGGACCTCGTCGAACAAGGAGACAAAGCTGTAGTCCAAGCGGCCCCTCGCCCTGGCGGCCTCAAGCAATACTACCTGGAGACGTTCCTCGGTGCCGGGTTGCAGGCCGGCGTCGTGGACCATTTGGCACAGCCGGCTGATGCTCGCGCTCATCGCCTCCATGGGGCTAGCTTAGCTTCTAGTCAACTAATCTTGCGATTCGAGTGATCACTCTTGCCCTTGTTAGCGTGTGTAGGTGCGTAGGATTTCGTACTACTCCTCGGCCCTCTACTGCACCTGCCTTTGGCTGTATGATAGGTGGGCCAGCCACCCCCTGGGCCCACGTGTCATTCACCCAAAGGCAGTTGCCGTAAGTCAATGAAGCTGTGTCCCCCTTCGTGCCGGTGCAGTATAGTCATCTCACCGGACCTCTAGTTGGGGCCAAACGAGAGAAGTTTGATGTTTACTGGTTTATTGGTCCCCTTTGCATTTTGCGCCAAGTTTTGACCTTTGATTTAACTAATAAAATGTTAATGCATGTAAACAAAAATGTTGTGTAAGTCACCTTACGAAAACCAAAATAATCCCAAAATACTTAGGCACGGTGCATTAACTCCCTCCTTGTTTCTTATTTCGTGACATATCAACCAATGAGAGATGTGGGCCGTGCATGCTTTCAATGACTTGAGACTACCAAACATGACATTCAGTGTTTAGTTCATTGCATGTAATCCTATTAGTACTCTAGTTAGCAAAAAAACATTAAGTTCTCTCGCCAATAGGAATAAAACACCTTGTATTTATTTACAGAGGGAGTAGTACATTTTTTGTGACATGCATTACTAGATATTGCTAGTCAAATACTAAAATCCAGATGGACGTGGTAGTACTCCTAAATCCAGATGGTGGTGCTACTAGTACTAGTAGTAGTACTACCAATGTAGTAGTAGGAGTACTAGCACTGTACTACCCGTTGGTCAAATTATTACGTGCTGCTCCTCACAGTGAAGTGACAAGACCCTGCGCCGGAGATGACACCTGAGTATAGGCGCCGTGTTCGGCATACCATAGTCAGCCTCACCGTCTGCAGTCACTATCATCATGGTTGTAGAGCTAGCCTGCTTACAACTAGCCCTGTTCGACATAATTTCCCGTGCGTAGATGCCCGTGCATTGCACGGAACACCAAGATTGGGGGTGGACGGCTCCGGCAGTGGGCATCGCGCCAGATTTTTCCACGGCCTCCTAGATGTGGTTGGGAGGAGATAAGGCTGATTGTGAGAGACAAGGAGTTGTTTGTAAATAGGGAACAAATGCGGGCATCTTTTTGCAAAAATGGAGAAGCTTGGTTTGTATGCGTCAGATCTAGATCCGACGGCTATTGGTGAAAGATGGGAGGCACAACATCATCACCAACTCAGGACCTGTTTGATTTGCAGAATTTTGAAAACGCAGGAATAGGACACGGCAATATTACAAGTTTCAAACTGATATTACAAATGTTAGGAGTAATGCTGCACCTACGAAGAGGGAATTACTAGGAAGTTTACGTAAGAACTTTCGTTACTTTAGGTGGATGCAGCATTATCGTACAAACTAAAATCCACCGCCCTAACAAGTCACTAATGGGCAAATAAGTTTTCGAGTCTCTGGCCACTTGATGTTTCAAAAATAAATTTAGCTTCTGCGGAGACTTTTTCATTTAGGCTTAGACGCTTGTGGTGATCAGCACGCCATTCATTGTTATGCCAGAGAATGCCAAACCTCATTACCTTGAGCACACTTGCCTCCAGAACAAAGAACCTGGCCAATTTAATCTCAGATGTGCTGCCTCGGTAGTCAATCAAATCAATTTCTATAAGATGGAGATCGAGGCATTCGATGAGATTTTTACAGTGCAGCACATTTTTCACTTTCAGATCTTTTTTATCTGCAAAAGAAGAGAACATATTAGAGCAGCTGGCTGCATAAGATTGCCGTGTCATCAAGAGGTACCAATATCATTCGCTCATACGATAGGGTTGGCTGGCTAGTGATATTTTCCCTCTCTCTCTCTCTATGTTTCCTCTCATTTAACTAGGAGCACGTGAAGAGCTTGGGCATTTGTTGCCTTCCACTCCGTGGCCGATGCCATATTTCGCAAAAGTATGCCACATAATACGCATCGATGTCAAATCAAAAGATTTTGGCACCGCTCTTGCGATGTGAGAGAGTTGGCACCGCTGTGCACACGGACCCACATGTATAAACAAATTAATCAAACCAACTACACCAGCCTCTCACTCTCCCAAACAAGTGTTTTTATTGCCTCAGTCCTCTCTCTCTCCCACGCAGTGTTTTTTCATTGCGTGAGTTAATTTGGCACCGGAGCAAAGTAGGTGATCCAGATTGGGGCACCAGGTGAGCAATGGAGGGGCATCGATGCCAAATGCATCACAAGTGAATTTGGCACATGTTTTGGCCTACATAGCCCACTTTTGTACTCCCTCTGTCCCAAAATTCTTGTCTTAAATTTGTCTAAATACGGATGTATCTAGTTACATTTACTGTTAGATACATTTGTATCTAAACAAATGTAAGACAAGAATTTTGGGACGGAGGGAATACTACCTCGTATTTAGTATAAAATTTTGACCATAGATTTACATAAGAAAATGCCAATGCATGTCACTAAAAATTACACCATTTTAAATTATGTTCAAATACGAATCCAACGATATAGTTCTTAGTGACATGCATTAACATTTTGTCAGTTAAATCTATGGTCAATTTTTGATACTACAAAATTGGAAGAGTAAACCAGGACGGAGGTAGTACTTGCTCTTAGGGTAACAATAGAGTTACTGGAGTCTAAGTTACTTTCCACTATGACTAGCCTAGGCTACTATAGTAGTACATCATAAAAACGATGCAGGTGATCACGTGAGAAAAAAATACTAAAAACATTTCTTTCGGTGCAGTGCGTAGATGCAGTTTTGAACACTACACTTGTCATCGTAATTTGGGAAAATTACAAAAAAATTGAGCTACGTTGTGATTACCATTTACTTATAGGAAAGAAGTTTCACCTCGATGAGTAGTTTCTCCGTGCACGGAAAGCATGTAAGGAATCGAACAACTTGATCCAGATTGGGGCTGATAGATTTTAGTGCTAAGATCTTCACTGTGTGCATGGACTGGGTCAAGCTTGTGGGAATCATTTTCTGGAAGACGGTCGTAAATACATCAAGAAGAAATTTAAAAATATGAATTTCAAGAAGACGGAGAAGAAGATGAGTGATGTACCTGAATGATTACGGATCCAATAAAGAGTTCGGAGAATTTGGCAGACGAGTACACCAACGCTGTCAATTTCGGTGCGTCAATGACCTTGATTTTTGTTGGACCTTCTAGATCTGATACAAGCAATCTCTCCAGGAAAGGCGCATTCTCAATGACCATAACGTGGAACAACTGGAGTGATCTCTTCCCAATTGATGTCTTGTTGCGGGGCCAACAAGACACATAAATCCATCGGAGATTCGTCGAGGCAATGTGGAGGCTAATGAACCCGTGGATCTGCTCAAGACGAAGGTACTCGAGTGCAGTACAGCTGCGGAGCAGGTGCTCCATAGCCTTCTTCGAGATAAAAACGTCGAAGAGGTCGAGCTACTTGAGTTGAGGGAGAAGAAGGGCATGCGCGACATTAATATGGGGAAGATAGCAGGAGCTGAAGCTGGTGCGGCGCAGCATTGGCATGAGGCGGAGCGCGGACGGCGGTAGAGAGCGACATCGTCTAGCTTCAAAGCTGAGCTCCTCGAGCTGATCTAGGGCGGGGATAAGAACCACTCATCGAACTTGGGTTGGACCTTGCAGTTGGTACTGAACGTGCGGATGTCAAGGCATCTGGCTAGCCTAGGGTGCGATGAAAGGATCTTGGAGACTGCGGCCATGCGTTTGCAATCCCCGTCGCAGAGGCATCTGTCGACGGTGAGGTTAAGGGGGACGCAACGCCAGAGGGGGCGCCACCACCGGGAGAGCAGGGCAGTCCGCACATCAGATTTGGTTGGGAGGAGGCCGATGATGACGAGCAGCATGTCGTCGGGGAGGCTGCTGGTGAAGTCCAGGCTCGCCGAATGCGGTTTTGGCTAGAGCCGCCACCGCTTGTTGGCTGCCTCTCCGTCCATCTCAATCAGCGGCGACGCCGGTGTACACGTGTGCTGGTGTGTGTTGTGTGTTGGGTGTGCGCGAGTGCGTCCTTCTGTGCATGCCGCCGCGCAGTGGTGAATTGTGCGCGAGTGGGTCCTTCACGCGCAAGAAGTTTGTCCTCAATGCGCCCTCAATTTACTAGCGTGCGGGGTGCTACCCCGAGTGGTTTCAACTTTGTTTACTTCACCGCGTGTCAGATGGGTCTCTAGTTTACTTATTTTCACCCACTGCCACATGGGCCAGCACATGAAGATACAGTACACGAGCTGACAAGGCAGCATGTGGATTGGTTGACCGGTCAACTAAACAATATACGGAGCTATACGTTGACGCAGTGAGCATATAATCTGTCGGTATAGAGAGTTTGAGTGAGAGGGGAGGCCCGTGAGAGGTAGCAGAGAGAGAGAAAGAGCTACTCCCTCCGTTCGATAATGTAGTTCCAACATTTTTTTAAGTCAAACTTTTGAAACTTTGACCAAGTTTACAAAGAAATTACTTACATCTACAATACCAAAGATAAATGATAGTATGAAGTAAGTACATGTTGTGATGAATCTAATGATCGTTCCATATGTAAATGTTTTTCTCCACATATACCTGGTCAAACTTTTCTGAGGTTTGACTTTTCAAAACATCTATATGCTTATGGACGTGACAGAGTCCCTAAAGAGAGAGAGAGAGAGAGAGAGAGAGAGAGTGAGTGAGTGAAAAAAGTGTGTGTGCGTGTGTGAAAGAGACATGGACAACACACAATAAAAGTAGAGAAAAAGTGTGCGTGTCTTATGCAAACATATCACACATGCATCTTCGACAACGGAGGTAAGGTGAGGAGATAGTGTGTGGTTGTTTGGAACCGAGAGAGCAAGACCCCTAGCACGTGGCCAAGAGGGGTCTGACAAACAAGGGAGAGAGGTCGAGAGAGACGTACAGACAAAATGCAGACATGGGGAGGAGAGAGTGTATGTTTGTCATAGAGAGATCCGCTGGAGGTCATGATGGGACTACATGGGTGGGAGATCGAGTGACAAGGTGTGTGCGCGATAGAAGATGCCCCGAGAGATATCGAGATAGACGTATGGATGGAAGGAGACAATACGTGTGTTCCTAATGTCTAGTAAGACATAATCATACTTAGGAGGGGGGAGTGCTTGTGCCTATGATGGAGTGAGGGATTATGGTACTTAGGGGGGTGCGTGTCACATGGAGAGAGAACAAGGGCGGAGAGTTTTGGATGGGTCTATATGTATAGCGCGAGCGAGACATGTGTATGTGTGAACTAGGGAGATATAAGGCCGGTTTGGCTTGCGTCCTGAGCATCTTTTGCCTGGCCTGGGGTTGTGGCTGGATTTCATGCACGCTTGTTTGGTTGCTACCATGTGAAAAAGAAAGCCCGCCTGGCCTGGGTTCCCTTGCACTTTAATTAGCCTGGCTGAACTCTAGACACTACAAGTAGTCTGGCCCAAGCGACCGATTTCGAACGCCTAGCCGTGCCTGGTCGTGTGGCCACGAGGCTAACAGCAACATGGATGGATATTAGCATTAGATAATTGATGCATGGATTGATTGATGGGACATTGATGCTTTAGCTGGCCCAGGCGTGAACCAAACGCTTCAGCACCACAGAAGCCTAGCCAGGCAGAAATATTTTACATCTCACGTCCACACCAAGCAGTACCGGCCATCAAGGCATGAGGGTCAGGTCACGAACCAAACTGACCAATAAAGTTTGAGAGAGATTGAGGAGCCCCGATAAGGCTGAGTGGTGCGTCAGATAGCTGAGAGGGGGAAAGAGATATCCCATCCGCTCGATAATGTAGTGCATGTAAAAAAATTAGAAGTCAAACTTTGGAAACTTTGATTAGGTTTACGCCAATGTTATTTATATCTACAATACCAAATATACATCATACAAAACTACATCTCATGGTGAATCTAATGGTATATGTTTGCCGTACTAGATGTAATTGTTTTTCTCCACGTACATGGTCAAACTTTGTGATGTTTGACTTTTCAATAAATCTATATGCTATGGACCGAGAAGAGTGCCTCAGTTGAGACAGATCAAGTGTGTGTGAAGGAGAATGATTAAGTGTGCAAAAGGAGTATGTGTGTGAAAGAGAAAGTGACAACAAACGATAAATTAGAGAGAGTGTGTGTTTTTTCGTTTCTTATGCGAACATATCACGCATGCATCTCCGAGATGGAAAAGCGAGGCGAGGAGATGCACAAAGATAGCTAGTGTGTGATTGTTTGCAACGGAGAGAGACACCCCTGTAGCACATGTCCAATAGAGGTCTATCCAACAAGGAACAAAGGTCGAGAGGGACACATGGATGGCATGGACGCATGCATGGGGAGGGAGAGAGGGTGTGTTTGTGATAGAGAGATCCCGTCGAGATCATGAGGGGACTATATGGGTGGGAGATCGATGGAGTGCGTGCGCGATAGAAAGATGCCCCAAGAGAAATCGAGATAGACCACGCACATGTTTGTGATGGAGACTAAGATTAGCTAGTCATATACATATAGTGGGAACTGCGTGTGCCTACAATTGAGTGAGAGACCATCATACTTGGCTAGCTGGGCATGAGATTGTGTGTGTGCGCGTGTGAAATGGAGAGAGAATGAGGGGGAGAGATAGATTTTTAGATGGGCCTATCGAGTGCGAGTGAGATATGCATGTGTATGTGTGACCCAGGTGGATGGAGAGTTTGAGAGAGGGGGGAAGAGCTCCGAGATGACATAGTGGTGCGTGAGAGAGTTACGGGCAAAGAGCCAGGAATTTGTGTGCGTACGATGAGTGCACCCAAGATATCTAGCTTGGACTAGCTAGAGTATCATACATAGTGTGCGAG
>NC_041392.1:147867942-147885487 GCF_002162155.2 Triticum dicoccoides
ACAAGGTTTTCGTGTCGGATGCGTGCGACAGAATTGAAGATTGTCGGAGAGAGAGAGAGAGAGAGAGAGAGAGAGAGAGAGAGAACAGGAGTCCAGGAGAGGGGGAGGTCGCGTTTTACGCGTCAAAGACTAATATAAACCATGTTTCGATATAAACTTGCATTCAAATATTTAAATTGGAGAACATATTGTCTGCAATCCACACATGAACGGATATATGCGTATATCAAACAAGTTGATTAATTTGACTTTCAACATGTTCATGGAGTACTATAATACTGTACAACATGCTACTCGATTGAGGTGTTCAATTTTGGATTTAGTTCACTATTTTGACCTACTGAACGAGCTATTTCATTGAATCGAGATATTTCATTTTGGTTTTGTTTCGCGTTTTTGAGTGGGTCAACTATTTGTCATATAATAAATTGCTAGCAACGAGCATGTAAAAACACATTACTCCCGAGCATCATCTCTCCATCTAGAAAAGAAGTGGCAAGCTAATATTTCAAAATTTGATCCGAATCGACTTGGTAAGGTAGACGTGGATGCTCGTTCTCCCAAAATTTGAATGAACCGTTAAACATCCTCTCTGCTCGGTGGAATTCGCCCGAGCAAATAAATGGGAGACGCGAAATTACCGTCCTATGTGGGACACGCATCAATTGGCCCGTTCTACATCGAGGGTAGGTTCGTAACTTCATCCAAGTGCGCCTTCTCCTCGGCCGAAATGACATGTGCCGAATAATTCATAAACCATGGTCGGCAAAACACGCTCTCCTCGCCCGAAATAGCTCGCGCCCACTATTTCCAAACATGCTCTCCTTGCCCGAAATCGCTCGCGCCCACTATAGTTCAAAACACACCCTCCTCGCCCGAAATCGCTCCCGCCCACTATTTGGGGAGAAGCAAAGTTACTCTACTATCCCCGACCCTCAGTACACAGACCCAAGCCGAGAAGCCTATAGGCAAGGGTAGAACTATAACTCCCCTCACATTTTAGACAAATGCGTCCGTAAGACATGGTTTCGCTCCCCTCCCAATTCCCCCCGCCCGCCCCCATTTATACCTCGTGGGCGCCAAATCACCTTCTCCCCAGGAAGCTCCCTTCTCCTGAGCCGCGAAACCTCAGCCCCACCCCCATGGCACCCCCACTGCACCAATTTCACAGCCGCCTCCTCCCTAATGCCGGAGATGTTGTCCATTTGCCGTCGTGCACTGGGCCGTGTGACTCTTACTCCGTGCTGCTGGTGCTGCCTCGACGACGGCCGCGTGAATCGTACCGGAGCCGATTCACCCCCGCTGTTGTTCATGGCGTCGGAGCGGCTCCAACTTCGGATTCGTCCAGAGTCCTGGAGCTGCTTCCACGTAGCCGTCGACCGTCGCGACATCGCTCTTTCCCTGCCGCCAGTCGCCACCGCAACCGCGCCGGCCTCACCGACTCGGCAGCTGGACCTGCCTACTTCACCATGCCGCCAGATAGGTCGCACCCTCATCTCAAATCACTTTATTTAGGCGTCAGTTGTCTGAATTTTTTTCTGGGGCAATCGATTCCCAATGGGAAGCAGTACCCCTCGAGGCAGCGGAGCTCCTAGGCTGCCGGTTGGCTGGTGTCTAACGTAAGGGTGCGGGGCCGCAAGTTCGCCGCGTAAGCAGCGCTTAGATGGCTATCTTTTAGAGTTGTGTGGGTTGAAGGTACTGCCGCCACCGGATCTGGATGATGGGGAGTTTTTGTGGATTGGCTGGGGGCGGCGCAACCACGACAGTGCGGTGGGGCGGGGAGCGGGGTTTTGGCCGGGGCCACGGATGGCGGAGGCAGGCTGCTCTGCCGTTGGTCGTTGGCTCTTCGGGGAAGATTCCAAACAGTGTCAGCCGGGAGGCACAAGACGGCCAGCCACCCGGCGTAGATCGGACAGTACCAAAATAAAATAAAATCGTGTGACCCCAATTTAGTCTTCAGTCAATAGACGTGTGACCACTCTCGTACCTTGTTGTTGATCTCTTAGTGTATTTCTTCAGGTCAAAGAGATATGTCGTTCTTAACATTATGCGTTATCTGCATCTTCAGACACACCGTCTTTCGACTCACCGCAGCTGCTCCAACAAGGGAAGCATACACCAGAAGGGAGCTATAGTCCCCACTCAACAGTTCCCTGCATCGAATGCGCGTGCCCGACATGGACAGCCACAACAACTGCAGGGCCATCGACAAGTCAGCACATGATGCTCACTCCTATGGATGGAAGCCAGATAGGTTGTACCCTCATCTTACTTGTGTGCAACATTTATGGCTTTGTTATTCATCTAAGCATGGAAAATAGATAATCACATTTCACTGTATATTCATGTTGATCTCTTACAGGTCTTGTTCAGGTGTTAACGTTGTTCCATAGTTCAGCTAAGATACTTGTTCTTTAGGTAACGTTGTTCCATAGTTATTATCCATCAGCCAATGCTATCCCACAGGCTGGTGATTATAGTATTATACCACTTCTAGTATTACCTATGTTTTTCTTTAATACTTTTGTGTGCCATCTAGTTAATCTCGAGTACAAACGATACATATTCTGTAGCTTTCATCTGTGTTCTCCCTTTAGTTTATGAGACATGTTGCTGCTAGTTAACCCCAGTCCTACTATTTATGTCATCTCCTACAGGCACTCATTACATAAATCTAACTACTAGTTGTCTTCCATGCATGTCAAATATAATTGCACACACTGATATATCCACAAGAACCTCAAGGAGCAATGTAAAGGCCAATAAACTTGATGTCAATGATACCCAATATGATGGAACATGTAAAGGCAGTTCTTCAGAAGACTTGCAGAAAGATGATGAATCCTCTTCACCCCACAAGGTCCTTGCTCTAACTTGGCCTGTGATATGGGTACAACATGCATATAATGTCCTGGAGTGTATCTACTCTGTTGCAATGCCATGTGCTTAGCATGCTGATCATGCATGTAAATATGTCATGCCTTCCTGTTTTTCAGTACCTATTCCATTCATGATAACATGTTTTCAAATTCAAGGATTGTCATTCTACTCTATCACAATGCCATCTGCTTAATTTAGACATCATGCTTCTGAATCTCTTATGCATTGTTATTCATCAGTATTTACTTCATCTGTCTACCATACCATGTTTTTTACATTGAAGTGTTGTTCTAGTGCTATGTTGCAATGCCATCTTATTTTCCCAATCATACACGTGTATGTTGCCTTAGTTATTTTTGTACGTATTCCGCTAGCATACAGTTTTACATTCAACTAGTGTTTTTTTGTTGTGTTGTCCTGTCGTATCCCTAGCTCTTACACCATACTCCCTCCGTACGAATTACATGTTGCCGAAATGGATAAAAAGGATGTATCTAGAACTGAAATACGCCTAGACCCATCCATTTTTCCGGATGGAGGGAATACATGTTAATATGTCATGCCTTTCTATTCTTCAGTACCTATTCCATCTCTCTGATGTCGCATGTTTTATAATTAAAGCACCATTCTTCTATACAAGGCATGTGCTACGTCTTGAGCTTGCGTTGGTTTTCCCCGAAGAGGAAGGGATGATGCAGCAGAGTAGGGTAAGTATTTCCCTCAGTTTTTGAGAAACAAGGTATCAATCCAGTAGGAGCCCACACTCAAGTCCCTCGTACCTACACAAAGCGATAGCTACTCGCAACCAACGCGATTAGGGGTTGTCTAGCCCTTCATGGTCACTTACGAGAGTGAGATCCGATAGATAGAATATTTTTGGTATTTTTGATATAAAGACGCAAAGTAAAAAAGTAAAGGCAAAGTAAAAAAGCAAAACAATATAAAAGTAATGGAGATTGATATGATGAGAATAGATCCGGGGGCCATAGGTTTCACTAGTGGCTTCTCTCAAGAGCATAAGTATTCTACGATGGGTGAACAAATTACTGTTGAGCAACTGATAGAATTGTGTATAATTATGAGAATATCTAGGCATGATCATGTATATAGGCATCACGTCCGTGACAAGTAGATCGAAACGATTCTGTATCTACTACTATTACTCCACTCATCGACCGCTATCCAGCATGCATCTAGAGTATTAAGTTAAAAACGGAGTAACACCTTAAGCAAGATGACATGATGTAGAGAGATAAATTCATGCAATATGAAATAAACCCCATCTTGTTATCCTCGATGGCAATGATACAATACGTGCCTTGCTGCCCCTTCTGTCACTGGGTAAGGACACCGCAAGATCGAACCCAAATCTAAGCACTTCCCCCATGGCAAGAACTACCAATCTAGTTGGCCAAACCAAACTGATAGTTCGAAGAGACTTGCAAAGATAACCAATCATACATAAAAGAATTCGGAGAAGATTCAAATATTATTCATAGATAGACTTGATCATAAACCCACAATTCATCGGTCTGAACAAACACACCGCAAAAAGAAGAAGATTACATCGAATAGATCTCCACGAGAGAGGGGGAGAACTTTGTATTGAGATCCAAAAAGAGAGAAGAATCCATCTAGCTAATAACTATGGACCCGAAGGTCTGAGGTAAACTACTCACATTTCATCGGAGAGGCTATGATGGTGTAGAAGCCCTCCATGATGCGGCCCTCTCCGGCGGATCTTTGGAACAGGCCCCAAGATGGGATCTCGTGGATACAGAAAGTTGCGGCGGTGGAATTAGGTTTTTTGGCTCCGTCTCTGTTTGTTTGGGGGTACGTGTGTATATATAGGAGGAAAGAGTACGTCGGTGGAGCACCGAGGGGCCCACGAGGCAGGGGGGCGCGCCCCCCAGCCTCGTGACCACCTCTTTGATCCCTTACAGTAGGGTACAAGTCTCCTGGATCACGTTCGGTGAGAAAATCACGTTTCCGAAGATTTTATTCCGTTTGGACTCCGTTTGATATTCTGTTTATCCGAAACACTGAAATAGGCAAAAAACAGCAATTTGGGATGGGCCTCTGGTTAATAGGTTAGTCCCAAAAATAATATAAAAGTGGAAAATAAAGCCCAATATAGTCCAAAACAGTAGATAATATAGCATAGAGCAATCAAAAATTATAGATACGTTGGAGACGTATCAGCATGCAAGGGGAAGACGACTATGTTAGAATCTAAAGGGTTTCAAACAAGGACTTTGCAAAAGATCCAAACGTCAGGAGATAATAAACCAACTCCAGTTTTTATAGATGCTGCTCCAGCACAGAGAAATCCAACTCATTCTGATAATAAGCAGATTCCAGTGGCCAAAGAACTAGTCCACTCCAGTCCAGCAAAAATGTGTCAACTCAATTCTAAGAAGCGTGTGCGTATCCTTGCATCATGAAATTTTATAGCATGCTGATCATATTTTCTACATGTTTCTTACCCATCTCTCTTTTAGAAAATAATCTTAACAGATAGAAGAATTTCTGCAATGGTATCGTTTATGAGGAAAGATTCTTGCAGGAATTCTCTGTGCTCCAATGTACATGTAAGTACCTGTTGTATATCACTATATTTTTACATCAGCCTGTATTTTTTTAATCGGCGTGAATCCAACCTTTATCTGATCTATATTTAGTTGTAGCAAAATGTATGATTAAAGGCCACAATGTTGATTTTTGCAAGGAAAACTGCCTGGTAGTTTTGCATCCTGAGCTGCATGAGTGTACTATCTCATATCAGTGGGTTTGAATACTTTGGTTCTGCAGTGGGTTTTTCAGTGTTTTTTTACTGGGTTGTCCTGTCGTATCCCTAGCTCTTACATCATACTCCCTCCTTCCGGATTAATTGTCGCAGAAATGGATAAAACTGGATGTATCTAGAACTGAAATATGCCTAGACCCATCCATTTATTTCTGGATGGAGGGAATACATGTCAATATGTCATGCCTTTCTATTCTTCAGTACCTATTCCATCTCTGATGTAGCATGTTTTATACCTGAATCACCATTCTTCTATATAAGGCATGCAAGGGGAAGATGGCTATGTTAGAGTCTGAAGGGTTACAAACCAGGTCTTTGCAAAAGATCCAAATGCCAGGAGATAATAAACCAACTCCATTTTTCATAGATACTGCTCCAGCATAGAGAAACACAACTCCCACTGATAATAAGCAGATTCCAATGGCCAAAGAACTAGTCCGCTCCAGTCTAGCAAAAGAATGTCAACTCCATTCTAAGAAGTGTGTGTGTATCCTTGCATCATGAAATTTTATAGCATTCTGATCATATTTTCTACATGTTTCTTACCCATCTCTCTTTTAGAAAATAAGGTTAAACGATACAAGACTTCCTCCATTGGGATCGTATTCGAGGAAAATATCTTGCGGGAATTCTCTGTGCTCCAATGCTGATGTAAGTACCTGTTGTATATCACTATATTTTTACATCAGCATGTATTTTGTTAATTAGCGTGAACCTAACCTTTATTTGATCCAAAATTAGTTGTAGCAAAATGTTAAAGGGGCCAATGTTAATTTTTGTAAGGAAAACTGCCTGGTAGTTTTGCATACTGAGCTGCATGAATGTACTATCTCATATCACACACATTACTGAATTATAGTGCTTCTCTGGTTGCCCATTCATTCATTGTGTCAATGTTGCTTTCGTATTACCTTACCTGGCTGATGATAGCTGTGCCATATATTGTTAATTTGGTGTAGGCTAGTTGCCCAAACATTCGTTGTGTCAATGTTGCTTTCCTATTATCTGACTTGGCCAATGATAGCAATGCTAGTGGGTTAATTTTGTGTAGGCTGCTGAAGATAAGAAGACAAACTCTGAAAACAGCAAGGAAACCCCATTGTTTCTTTCCAGTAAATCTAGGCTAGGTAATATGGCAATAACTCCTGATTAATCTGTTTGGTTCCCATCCTAATTTATGTTATGATGTAGTGGTCGAGACACTCTCCACTATCAATAATACAAGCCTGCCAAAATCGCTATTTGAATCTGTTCAATATCCTCTGTCTCGAATGCAACGGAATAAATGTATGTTTGTGAACCAATTAATGACTGAAGCAATGATGGAAATGGTGGATGAATCAGAGGTGCAGAGTCGTGCGACACAACAACTGATCTATGTTTTCAGAGACAGTGTAGCAAAGCAGCAAGAACTTGCCCACATGCTTATGGGCGTCATCTGTGCTGAGGCTGCAGATTGTGACGTTGTAGATGGTTAGGTTCCGCTCATTTATTTGCAATGGCATCAATCTTTGTTTGCCCAGTGGATGTAATTTCATGTAATATATGCTGGATGTGCAACGTTATTCCCTGTATGCCGTACCTTTGCATGATCGGTGTTGGTCCTGTGCGTAATTGCTCATCGTAATGGGCTCAAATTATCTAATTTGGCCTAAAGACATGAACGAACTTTAGTGGGCCCATTAAGTTAATGGGCCGTTACTAGGCCGAAAGTTAATGGTCAGCCCTTTTACCTCCCGGGTCATTAACAAGCCGACATCGAAGCGGGCAACAGGTGGCCCCAATTTATTTCACGGGCCGTTAACAGGCTGTTACTAAGTTTGGGCTACATATGGCCCAACTATACTGTAGGCCTTTAGCAGGCCGAAAGAGACAGCGGGCTTGTACTGGACCATGAAGAGCATGGGCCGCTAAGAGGCCGAAAGTCAGGTCGTATTGTAAACGGCCCAACTGTGTTGCGGGCCTTTAGCAGGCCGAAAGAGAAACCAGGCTGGTATTGGACCATGAAGTGCATGGGCCGTTAAAAGGCCAAAACTAAGGTCCGACTACAAATGGTCCAACTCATTTATGGTCCGTTAACAGGCCGAAAGGCACACAGGGCCGGGAATTGGCCCAACACTTAAATGGGTCGCTAAAAGGCCAAAACTCAGGTCCGACTACAAATGGCCCAACTGATTTATGGGCCGTCAACAGGCTGAAAGTGACACCGGGCCAGAAATTGGCCCAACATTTAAATGGGCCGCTAAAAGGCCGAAACTCAAGTCCGACTACAAATGGCCCATCAGATTTATGGGCCGTAAACAGGCTGAAAGACACACCAGGCCGGAAATTAGCCCAACATTCAAATGGGTCGCTAAAAGGCCGAAAGATGTACATCCTGAAAATTGGCCCATCCATTAAATGGGCCGTTAACAGGCCGAAATCTCATCGGGCCGATATTGAGCCCAAATATATAGCGGTCTGTTAACGGGCTCGAACTGACGATGGGCTGCAATGGTGACAAATCTTTAAGGGGCTGTTGACAGGCCGAATTGGCACATCTCGTATGGGCCGTGGGCTTAAATGGACCTGACACAAGGAGGCCTTATATGGGCCAGCCTGCTAATTTTTATTGGGACGACCTTTTTCACCGGAATGGGCCACTGTTGGGCCGTGCCACATGTCGACCTATCATAGGCACCTCCTGTCCAATGAGTGGATGACATCTGTCCCAACGGTGAGGCAACACGTGTTTCCTGTGGCCAATGATGATTTTACACGTGGAAAATCCCCATTGGTCCGGGCTGTCAACGGGTTATCAGATCCAAAACCGGACCCGATAGCTTAACGGCGTTCTGTTACGGTGGATGCCACGTGTTGGTCACCCTTGACGAAAGCACTTCTGTGACGTGTGATTTATTGTCATGGAAGTGGACACTTCCGTGATGATAATTTTGGTAATGTCATGGAACACTTCTACGACAGCACAGGTATGACTATCTTGATTCTGTCATAAAATCGTCATGGATGTACATGCATGACAAAAAACGCGACCTACTGTGACAAACACGTATCATCACAGAAGTGTATTTTTTTTGTAGTGCATGTGCTCAGATTGTCTGGGTACTATAATCGCTTGAATCAAGTGGGAGTTAATCTTCCAGATAAAATAGTGATTGATAGAATTCTCTAGTCACCATCACCAAGTTAGTAGAACTTCGTGATGAACTATAGTATGCAAGGGATGACGAAAACGATTCTCGAGCTTTTCATGATGATGAAATCGATGAAGGTAGAAATCAAGAAAGAGCATCAAGTGTTGATGATTAACAACACCACTAGTTTCAAGAAAAGGGCAAAGGGAAAGAAAGGGAACTTCAAGAAGAATGGCAAGCAAGTTGCTGCTCAAGTGAAGAAGCCCAAGTTTGGACCTAAGCCTGAGACTAAGTGCTTCTACTACAAAGGGACTGGTCACTGGAAGCGGAACTGCCCCAAGTATTTGGCGGATAAGAAGGATGGCAAAGTGAACAATGCTATATTTGATATCGATGTGTACTTTACTAGTGTTTATAGCAACCCCTTGGTATTTGATACTGGTTCAGTTGCTAACAGTAGTAACTGGAAACGGGAGTTACAGAATGAACAGAGACTAGTTAAGGGTGAAGTGACGATGTGTGTTGGAAGTGGTTCCAAGATTGATATGATCATCATCACACACACCCTATACTTTCGAGATTAGTGTTAAACCTAAATAAATGTTATTTGGTGTTTGCGTTGAGCATGAATATGATTTGATCATGTTTATTGCAATACGATTATTCATTTAAGTTAGAGAATAATTGTTGTTCTGTTTACATGAATAAAACCTTCTATGGTCATACACCCAATGAAAATGGTTCGTTGGATCTCGATCGTAGTGATACACATATTCATAATATTGAAGCCAAAAAAGATGCAAAGTTAATAATGATAGTGCAACTTATTTGTGGCACTGCCATTTAGGTCATATTGGTGTAAAGCGCATGAAGAAACTCCATGTTGATGGGCTTTTGGAATCACTTGATTATGAATCATTTTGATGCTTGCAAACCATGCCTCATGGGCAAGATGACTAAGACTCTGTTCTCCGGAACAATGGAGCGAGCCACTGACTTATTGGAAATAATACATACCGATGTATGCGGACCAATGAGTGTTGAGACTCACGGCGGGTATCATTGTTTTCTGACCTTCACAGATGATTTGAGCAGATATGTGTATATCTACTTGATGAAACATAAGTCTGAAACATTGAAAAGTTCATATAATTTCAAAGTGAAGTGGAAAATCATCATAACAAGAAAATAAAGTTTCTATGATCTGATCTTGGAGGAGAATATTTGAGTTACGAGTTTGGTCTTCATTTGAAACAATGTGAAATAGTTTCGCAATTCACGCCACCTGGAACACCACAGCGTAATGGTGTGTCCGAACATCATAACCATACTTTATTAGATATGGTACAATCTATGATGTCTCTTACCGATTTACCACTATCGTTTTGGGGTTATGCATTAGAGACAGCTGCATTCACGTTAAATAGGGCACCATCTAAATCCGTTGAGACGACGCCTTATGAACTATGGTTTGGCAAGAAACCAAAGTTGTCGTTTCTTAAAGTTTGGGGTTGCAATGCTTATGTGAAAAAGCTTCAACCTGATAAACTCGAACCCAAATCGGAGAAATGTGTCTTCATAGGATACCCAGAGGAAACTATAGGGTAGACCTTCTATCACAAATCCGAAGGCAAGATATTCGCTGCTAAGAATGGATCCTTTCTAGAGAAGGAGTTTCTCTCGAAAGAAGTGAGTGAGAGGAAATTAGAACTTGATGAGGTAACTGTACCTGCTCCCTTATTGGAAAGTAGTTCATCACAGAAACCGATTCCTGTGACTCCTACACCAATTAGTGAGGAAGCTAAGGATGATGATCATGTAACTTCAGATCAAGTTACTACCGAACCTCGTAGGTCAACCAAAGTGAGATCCGCACCAGAGTGGTAAGGTAATCCTGTTCTGGAGGTCATGTTAATTGACCATGATGAACATATGAACTATGAGGAAGTGATGATGAGCCCAGATTCCGTGAAATGGCTTGAGGCCATGAAATCCGAGATGGGATCCATGTATGAGAGCAAAGTGTGGACTTTGGTTGACTTGCCCAATGATCGGCAAGACATAGAAAATAAATGGATCTTCAAGAGGAAGATGGACGCTGATAGTAGTGTTACTATCTACAAAGCTAGACTTGTCGAAAAAGGTTTTGACAAAGTTCAAGGTGTTGAGTACGATGAGATTTTATCACTCGTAGCGATGCTTAAGTCTGTCCGAATCATGTTAGCAAACTGCCACATTTTATGAAATCTGGCAAATGGATGTCAAAACTACATTCCTTAATGGATTTCTTAAAGAAGAGTTGTATATGATGCAACCAGAAGGTTTGTCGATCCTAAAGGTACTAACAAAATGTGCAGGCTCCAGCGATCCATCTATGGACTGGTGCAAGCATCTCAGAGTTGGAATATACGCTTTGATGAGTTGATCAAAGCATATAGTTTTATACAGACTTGTGGTGAAGCATGTATTTACAAAAAAGTGAGTGGGAGCACTATAGCATTTCTGATAAATATATGTGAATGACATATTGTTGATCAGAAATAATGTAGAATTTTCTGAAAAGCATAAAGGAGTATTTGAAAGGAGTTTTTCAAATAAAGACCTAGGTGAAGCTACTTACATATTGAGCATCAAGATCTATAGAGATAGATCAAGACGCTTGATAAGTTTTTTCAATGAGTACATACCTTGACAAGATTTTGAAGTAGTTCAAAATGGAACAGTCAAAGAAAGAGTTCTTACCTGTGTTACAAGGTGTGAAATTGAGTAAGACTCAAAGCCCGACCACGACAGAAGATAGATAGAGAATGAAAGTCATTCCCTATGCCTCAGCCATAGTTTCTATAAAGTATGCCATGCTCTGTACCAGATTTATTGTATACCCTACACTGAGTTTAGCAAGGGAGTACAATAGTGATCTAGGAGTAGATCACTGGACAGTGGTCAAAATTATCCTTAGTGGAACAGGGATATGTTTCTCTATGGAGGTGACAAAAGGTTCGTCGTAAAGGGTTATGTCGATGCAAGTTTTGACACTGATCCAGATGACTCTAAGTCTCAATCTGGATACATATTGAAAGTGGGAGCAATTAGCTAAAGTATCTCCGTGTAGAGCATTGTAGACATAGAAATTTGCAAAATACATAACGGATCTGAATGTGAAAGACCCGTTAACTAAGATTCTCTCACAAGAAAAACATGATCACACCTTAGTACTCTTTGGGTGTTAATCACATAGCGATGTGAACTAGATTACTGAATCTAGTAAACCCTTGGGGTGTTGGTCACATGGCGATGTGAACTATGGGTGATAATCACATGATGATGTGAACTATCGATGTTAATCACATGGTGATGTGATCTAGATTATTGAATCTAGTGCAAGTGGGAGACTAAAGGAAATATGCCCTAGAGGCAATAATAAAGTTATTATTTATTTCCTTATTTCATGATAAATGTTTATTATTCATGCTAGAATTGTATTAACCGGAAACATAATACATGTGTGAATACATAGACAAACATAGTGTCACTAGTATGCCTCTACTTGACTAGCTCGTTAATCAAAGATGGTTAAGTTTCCTAACCATAGACATGAGTTGTCATTTGATTAACGGGATCAAATCATTAGGAGAATGATGTGATTGACTTGACCCATTCCGTTAGCTTAGCACTTGATCGTTTAGTATGTTGTTATTGCTTTCTTCATGACTTATACATGTTCCTATGACTATGAGATTATGCAACTCACGTTTACCGGACACTTTGTGTGCTACCAAACGTCACAACATAACTGGGTGATTATAAAGGTGCTCTACAGGTGTCTCCGAAGGTACTTGTTGGGTTGGCGTATTTCGAGATTAGGATTTGTCACTCTGATTGTCAGAGAGGTATCTCTGGGCCCACTCGGTAATGCACATCACTTAAGCCTTGCAAGCATTGCAACTAATGAGTTAGTTGTGGGATGATGTATTACGGAACGAGTAAAGAGACTTGCTGGTAACGAGATTGAACTAGGTATTGCGATACCGACGATCGAATCTCGGGCAAGTAACATACCGATGACAAAGGGAACAACGTATGTTGTTATGCGGTCTAGCCGATAAAGATCTTCGTAGAATATGTGGGAGCCAATATGAGCATCCAAGTTCCGCTATTGGTTATTGACCAGAGACGTGTCTCGGTCATGTCTACGTAGTTCTCGAACCCGTAGGGTCCACACGCTTAAAGTTTCGATGACGGTTATATTATGAGTTCATGAGTTTTGATGTACCGAAGGTTGTTCGGAGTTCTGGATGTGATCACGGACATGACGAGGAGTCTCAAAATGGTCGATACATGAAGATTGATATATTGGAAGCCAATATTTGGATATCGGGAGTGTTCCGGGTGAAATTGGGATTTTACTGGAGTACCGAGGGGTTACCGGAACCCCCCGAGGGATTAATGGGCCATAGTGGGCCTTAGTGGAGAAGAGAAGAGGCGGCCAGGGCAGGGCCGCATGCCCCTTCCCCCCTAGTCCGAATAGGACAAGGAGAAGGGGGCGGCGCCCCCCTTTCCTTCCTCTCTCCCTCCTCTTTCCCCCCTTCTCCTAATCCAACAAGGAAGGGAGGGAGTCCTACTCCCGGTGGGAGTAGGACTCCTCCTGGCGCGCCTCCTCCTGGCTGGCCACACCTCCCCCCTTGCTCCTTTATATACGGGAGCAGGGGGCACCCCAAAGACACAACAATTGATTTGATCTTTTAGACGTGTGCGGTGCCCCCTCCACCATAGTCCACCTCGATAATACTGTAGCGATGATTAGGCAAAGCCCTGCGTCGGTAGAACATCATCATCGTCACCACGCCGTCGTGCTGACGAAACTCTCCCTCAACACTCGGCTGGATCGGAGTTCGAGGGACGTCATTGGGCTGAACGTGTGCTGAACTCGGAGGTGTCGTGCGTACGGTACTTGATCGGTCGGATCGTGAAGACGTACGACTACATCAACCGCGTTGTGCTAATGCTTCCGCTTTCAGTCTACGAGGGTACGTGGACAACACTCTCCCCTCTCATTGTTATGCGTCACCATGATCTTGCGTGTGCTTAGGAATATTTTTTTGAAATTACTACGTTCCCCAACACCATGCTAGTTTATTTTCCTTTTTATGCTTTCTTCTTGTGTGTTTAATAAACCTTAAGAAAAAAATTAGTTGTAGCTTTTAGCTAGTTATAATTTCCATGCTTGTAGTAGTAATTAAAAAGAAAACCCAAAAAGATTTCCTATTCTTCTTTTTGCTTGTTGGGAGCTTTTTCGTGTAAATAGTTTTATTTCTTTTCTTTGGGGGTCGATAGGAGAAGACCATGATTAAATTGATGAAGTGGCTCTTATATGCATTATTGTTGATCTGACAAAAGAGCCCATATTGCCTTGTCTTCTCCTGTTTATTGAATGCTTGCGGATTCCATCTTAGTCCAATGCACGTGCACTATTATTATCCACATCATTTGGTCATGCAAGTGAAAGGCAATTATGACGATATATGATGGACTGAGTGAGATAAGAAAAGCTGGTATGAACTCGACCTCTCTTGTTTTTGTAAATATGATTAGTTCATCGTTCCTGATTCGGCCTATTATGAATAAACATGTTTGCAATGACAACTAGGGATCATAGTTTCTTGTGCCATGCCTGATTAGCTAGGAGCTTATAATGGTTTACCTTGCGTGCCAACATGCTATTAAAATGGTTGTGATGTGGTATGATAGGGTGGTATCCTCCTCTGAATGATTTAAGTGACTTGACTTGTCACATGTTCACGCATGTAGTTGAAACAAAATCAACATAGCCTTCACGATATTTATGTTCATGGTGGATTATATCCTACTCATGCTTGCATTCGGTATTGATTAATTTTAATGCATGTTCATGACTGTTGTCGCTCTCTAGATGGTCGCTTCCTAGTCTTTTGCTAGCCTTCACCTGTACTAAGCGGGAATACTACTTGTGCATCCAACTCCATAAACCCCAAAGTTATTCCATATGAGTCCACCATACCTACCTATATATGGTATATACCTGCCGTTCCAAGTAAATTTGTATGTCCCAAACTCTAAACCTTCAAATAAATATCATGTTTTGTATGCTCGAATAGCTCATGTATCAACTAGGGCTGTCCGTATCTTCATGTTAGGCGGGTTATTCTCAAGAGGAGTGGACTCCACTCCACACTCACGAGAAAATGGCTGGTCACCGGGATGCCCAGTCCCATGCTTTATGCAAACTAAATCAAAATAATTGCAAACAAAACTCCCCCTGGGACTCTTGTTAGTTGGAGGTACTCTTTATTTCGAGCAAGCCATGGATTGATGCTTGTTGGTGGAGGGGGAGTATAAACTTTACCATTCTGTTTGAGAACCGCCTATAATGTGTGTAGCATGGAAGATATCGCCATCTCTTGGTTGTTATGTTGACAATGAAAGTATACCGCTCAAAATATTATTCACCTCTATTTCAAAACCGAGCTCTGGCACCTCTACAAATCCCTGCTTCCCTCTGCGAAGGGCCTATCTATTTACTTTTATGTTGAGTCATCATCCTCTTATTAAAAAGCACCAGTTGGAGAGCACCGCTGTCATTTGCATTTGTTACTATTAGTTTACATTGAGTATGACTTGAATGGATCTCTTTTACCATGAATTACAATGTCTAGTCAGTCCTTGATCTTTAAAGGTGCTCTGCATTTATGTTTTGCGGTCTCAGAAAGGGCTAGCGAGATACCATCTTGTTATATCATATTATGATTGTTTTGAGAAAGTGTTGTCATCCGAGATTTATTATTATTGCTCGCTAGTTGACTATGCCATTGATATGAGTAAACATGAGACCTATGCGTTATCGTGAATATGGTTAGTTCATAATCTTTGCTGAAAACTTGAATGCTGGCTTTACATATTTACAACAACAAGAGAAAACAAAGTTTGTAAAAGTTTTTCTATATCACTTTTAGTTTATCAACTGAATTGCTTGAGGACAAGCAAAGGTTTAAGCTTGGGGGAGTCGATACTCTCCAACATATCTACTTTTCCTGACGCTTTTCCTCTTGTTTTCGACTCTAATTTGCATGATTTGAATGAAACTAACCCCGAACTAACGCTGCTTTTAGCAGAACTACCATGGTGTTGTTTTTGTGCAGATATAAACGTTCTCGGAATGGAACGAAACTTTGTGAGGAATTTTTATATCAATAAAGAGAATTCGGAATACATGCCTACATTACATTGATGAATTGGAGCTAGTTCTGTGTCACCCTAGGTTATGACTGTTACATGATGAACCGCATCCGGCATAATTCTCTATCTCCGATCCATTGCCTACGAGCTTTCCATATATTTTTCTTCGCTTATTTACTTTTCCGTTGCTATTGCTATCATCACTACAAAATACCAAAAACATTACTTTTGCTATCGTTACCTTTTGCTACCGTTACCACTACTATCATATTACTTTGCTACTAAACACTTTGCTGCAGATATTAAGTTTCCAGGTGTGGTTGAATTGACAACTCAGCTGCTAATACTTGAGAATATTCTTTGGCTCCCCTTGTGTCGAATCAATAAATTTGGGTTGAATACTCTACCCTCGAAAACTGTTGCGATCCCCTATACTTGTGGGTTAACAGTCCCCCATGTTTTGATGAGCAAATTTACTATGATGAAAGCATGCCACCTATCTATGATGATTATTGTGATGACACGTATCCTATAAAGAACAATTATAACCATGGAACTTGTCATCTTGATTTTAATTTTCAGTCCCATGATAGCTATTTTTTTGAATTTTCTCCTCCCACTACTATGAATGAGAAGAATTTTTCTTATGTGGAGAGTAGTAAAATTTCTATGCTTGTGCATCATGAAAATAATACTTTATGTGATGGGTATATTGTTGAATTCATTCATGTTGCACTAAAAATTATTATGAGGGGGGAATATATGCTTGTAGGAGTTGCAAAAATATCAAATTTCCTCTCCGTGTTGAAAATCTTGAAGTTATGCTTGTTTTACCTTCCTATGCAAGTTAATTCTTGTTTGTTGGGGAACGCAGTAATTTCAAAAAAAATCCTACGCACACGCAAGATCCATCTAGGTGATGCATAGCAACAAGAGGGGAGAGTGTTGTCCATGTACCCTCATAGACCGTAAGCGGAAGCGTTGTGACAACGCGGTTGATGTAGTCGTACGTCTTCACGATCCGACCGATCCTAGCACCGAAGGTACGGCACCTCCGCGATCTGCACACGTACAGCTCGGTGACGTCCCATGAACTCTAGATCCAACTATGGTCGAGGGAGAGTTTCGTCAGCACGACGGCGTGATGACGGTGATGATGAAGTTACCGACGCAGGGCTTCGCCTAAGCTCTACAACGATATGACCGAGGTGGAAATCTATGGAGGGGGGCACCGCACACGGCTAAACAATCAACTTGTGTGTCTATGGGGTGCCCCCCTCCCCCATACATAAAGGAGTGGAGGAGGGGAGGGCCGTCCCTCTCATGGCGCGCCCAAGGGGGGAGTCTTACTCCTGGTGGGAGTAGGATTCCCCCTTTCCCTAGTTGGAGTAGGAGAAGAGGGAAGGAGGAGAGAGGGAGAAGGAAAGGGGCCGCCGCCCCCCTTCCCTAGTCCAATTCGGACCCAAGGGGGAGGGGGCGCGCGGCCTACCCTTGCCGCCCCTCGCTCTCTCCA
>NC_041392.1:147885904-147918117 GCF_002162155.2 Triticum dicoccoides
TTCCGATGTCCAAACATAGCCTTCCAATATAGTGATCTTTATGTGTCGACCATTTCGAGACTCCTCATCATGTCTGCGATCACATCCGGGACTCCAAACTACCTTCGGTACATCAAAACATATAAACTCATAATATCGATCGTCATCGAACGTTAAGCGTGCGGACCTATGGGTTCGAGAACTATGTAGACATGACCGAGACTCACTTCCGGTTAATAACCAATAGTGGAACTTGGATGCTCATATTGGTTCCTACATATTCTATGAAGATCTTTATCTTTCAAACCGCATAACAACATACGTTGTTCCCTTTGTCATCGGTATGTTACTTGCCCGACATTCGATCGTCGGTATCTCAATACCTAGTTCAATCTTGTTACCGGCAAGTCCCTTTACTTGTTCTGTAATGCATCATCCCGCAACTAACTCATTAGTCACATTGCTTGCAAGGTTTATAGTGATGAGCATTACCGAGACGGACTTAAGTATCGCTACGGGTGAGAAGGTCTCATCGTAGTCAACTCCTTGAACTTGTCGAAAATCTTTCGCAACAAGTCGAGCTTTGCAGACAGTAACATTACCGTCAGCGTCAGTCTTCTTCTTGAAGATACATTTATTCTCAATGGCTTGCCGATCATCGGGCAAGTCAACTAAAGTCCACACTTTGTTCTCATACATGGATCCCATCTCAAATTTCATGGCCTCAAGCCATTTTGTGGAATCTGGGCTCATCATCGCTTCCTCATAGTTCGTAGATTCCTCATGGTCAAGTAACATGACCTCCAGAATAGGATTACCGTACCACTCTGGTGTGGATCTTAGTCTGGTTGACCTACGAGGTTCGGTAGTAACTTGATCAGAAGCTTCATGATCGTCATCATTAGCTTCCTCACTTACTGGTGTAGGAATCACTGGAACTGATTTCTGTGATGAACTACTTTCCAATAAGGGAGCAGGTACAGTTACCTCATCAAGTTCTACTTTTTTCCCACTCACTTCTTTCAAGAGAAACTGCTTCTCTAGAAAGGATCCATTCTTGGCAACAAATATCTTGCCTCCGGCTCTGTGATAGAAGGTGTACCCAACAGTCTCCTTTGGGTATCCTATGAAGACACATTTCTCCGATTTGGGTTCGAGCTTATCAGGTTGAAGTTTTTTCACATAAGCATCACAGCCCCAAACTTTAAGAAACGATAACTTGGGTTTCTTGCCAAACCATAGTTCATAAGGTGTCGTCTCAAAGGATTTCAATGGTGCCCTATTTAAAGTGAATGCAGTCGTCTCTAAAGCATAACCCCAAAACGATAGCGGTAAATCAGTAAGAGACACCATAGATCGCACCATATCTAATAAAGTGCGGTTATGACATTCGGTCACACCATTACGCTGTGGTGTTCCAGATGGCGTGAGTTGCGAAACTATTCCGCATTGTTTCAAATGAAGACCAAACTCATAACTCAAATATTCTCCTCCACGATCAGATCGTAGAAACTTAATTTTCTTGTTACGATGATTTTTCACTTCACTCTGAAATTCTTTGAACTTTTCAAATGTTTTAGACTTATGTTTCATCAAGTAGATATACTCATATCTGTGCAAATCATCTATGAAGGTCAGAAAATAACGATACCCGCCACGAGCATCAACACTCATCGGACCGCATACATAGGTATGTATAATTTCCAATAAGTCTGTTGCTCGTTCCATCATTCCGGAGAACGGAGTCTTAGTCATCTTGCCCATGAGGCATGGTTCGCAAGCATTAAGTGACTCATAATCAAGTGATTCCAAAAGTCCATCAGCATGGAGTTTCTTCATGCGCTTTACACCAATATGACCTAAATGGCAGTGCCACAAATAAGTTGCACAATAATTATTAAACTTATATCTTTTGGCTTCAATACTATGAATATGTGTATCACTACTATCGAGATTTAGCAAAAATAGACCACTCATCAAGGGTGCATGACCATAAAAGATATTATCTATTATATAATTAAAACAAGAGTCAAACGAGACAAGATATTGATCCACATAGGTTAAAATTATATAATCCATTGATTTAAATTTTAACGATTGAAATTAAAAGATCTAAAAGTTACGCAAAAACTTAACATGATCTGATACGTGCCAGGTAAAGCCACATTGACATACACAAAGTCGTGATGGATTTCTAAATCTGGTGCAATCCGGTTGTGGCAAAGAAGGCAATCCAATTAAAAAAAGGCCCTAAAAAAAGGAGCGCAGTCCTACTAAAACAAAAGAGCACAGTCCGGTTGTATGTAGGAGTTGTACAACGATTGCATCTAGGAGTTGTAGTACTGCATGCAATGACGTCAGCAGTTAGGAAATTAAATAGGTTTGGTCGGTACGTGGCTAATGACGTCAGCAGTTAGGAAATTAAATAGGTTTGGTCGGTACGTGGCTGCTAGCCAGGTTAGCTACCCATGAATTGATTTTTTAGAGGACTTGATGGATTTCAATATACTATTGTTATTATTTTTGAGGGATCAATACTAAATACTGTCACTAGAATACTAGATACATACACACAATTCGTTTTTATTGATTAGGTCGATAGTAAATGTATTGTTTAAGTTTTTTCATATATATGATTAGACACACACACACACACTAAACTTTTATATGAAAAAATTATACATATGAGCTTAAACCTAAAACTAAAATGTGTGTTAAAAAGTATATGTGGACGTGCATGGGTTATTTAGATAGTCAACACACACGGGTATGATAATATATGGACAAAAGAAGAAAATTGGTTTTTTTTCAAACGCGAAAATTGATTTCAGTATACCAAATATTGGCGCTAGATTGAGATACGTAAAATCATTTTTTAATTGAATATAGGGAGTTTTTTTAGAGAACTTGATGGATTTCAATATACTATTGTTATTATTTTTGAGGTATCAATATTAAATACTGGCACTAGATACATACACACAATCCGTTTTTATTGATTAGATCGATAGTAAATGTATTGTTTAAGTTTTTTCATATATATGATTAGACACACACACACACACACTACAATTTTATATGAAAAAATTATACATACCAGCTTAAACCTAAAACTAAAATGTGTGTTAAAAAGTATATGTGGATGTGCATGGGTTATTTAGATAGTCAACATACACGGGTATGATAATATATGGACAAAAGAAGAAAATTGGTTTTTTTTTCAAAAGAGAAAATTGATTTCAGTATACCAAATATTGGCGCTAGATTGAGATACGTAAAATCATTTTTTAATTGAATATAGGGAGTAAATTTCCTATGAAAGTATGTTCATATATATAATAAAATTGTAATTCGTACCAACATGGCATTGCCTCGGTCGGTAAGAATAAGCTATGATGATGGGACAAAATGAAAAAATGTTCTAGAAAATACATACATACATACATACATGGATGCATGCATGCATGCATGCATACATGCATACATATAATGTTTGAATGCATGCATGCATACATACATATAATGTTTTACTAAATCTTGGTGAATATGGATACATAACATTAATAGGCAAGCATCATAGAATATTAGAGTAATACCCATATGTTGATGCATTTCGATGCATGGCGTCTCCTAATAGAATCTAACTACAATACCACTATTGATAAGAAATGTGGAAGGGAAGTGCACGATGTTTTTATGAGCCATCAATATTTCAATTGATTCTCATTTGAAATTTCTCCAAAATATATAAAATACTCAGATTGCCGTGCTAGTTTTGGTGTCTAATTTCTCAAGGTGTGCACCGTGTTGAGAAGAAATCCCATAGTCAAATATAATGTATTGGTTGACCTAAAATTTGACAATGTGACAACAAATCTAGCCGCGCAAATGCGCGGGTCACCCCTGCTAGTTCAAATAAATAGAACAACCATTATTCTCTTATTTAAATGTATAACCGTCTCGCATCAAACAAGATCCAGATATAATGTTCATGCTTAACGCTGGCACCAAATAACAATTATTCAGGTCTAAAACTAATCCTGAAGGTAGATGTAGAGGTAGCGTGACGACGGCGATCACATCGACTTTGGAACCATTTCCCACGCGCATCGTGTACGTCAGGAGGCCTCACCATAGCGACAAAGGGACCGCGGAGTAAAAAGAATTCTACTCTCCGATATATATAATTCTAAGACTCAAAGCATTTTGTTCTAGACTCAACAATGTCAATGATTCGATTAAGCAGGGGGCTCCTGAGTCGGGGATGGCTCTCATTACCAACTAGTAACGCCCACAATGCGGCTATATCTCCCACGTGTCGGGGCATGACTTAGAGGCATAGCCGCATGTTGGTTTAGACGCAAGTGGGGTAATCTTCACACAATCCCATGTACTGAATAAGAAAGGGATAACGAGTTAGCTTACAATCGCCACTTCACATAAATACAAGTTAAACATACATCATCCAGAGTACAATCAAGGTCCGACTACGTAACCAACGTAAAAGAAGACAACCCCAAATGTTAGATCCCCGATCGTCCCAACTGGGCTCCACTACTGATCATCCGGAAAAGACACATAATAACGACTAAGATCTTCATCGAGCCCCCACTTGAGTGCGGTTGCGCCACCTGCACTGGTATCATCGGCACCTGCAACTGTTGGAAGTATCTATGAGTCACAAGGACTCAGCAATCTCACACCCGCGATATCAATACTATTTAAGCTTATGGGTAGGGTAAGGTAATCAGGTTGGGCTGCAGCAAGCACTAAGCATATATGGTGGCTAACATACGCAAATGAGAGCGAGAAGAGAAGCAACGCAACGGTCGAGAAGCTAGAAGTGATTAAGAACTGATCCTGAAACTACTTACGTACAAGCATAACACAAGACCGTGTTCACTTCCCGGACTCCGCCGAGAAGAGGCCATCACGGCTACACACGCGGTTGATGCATTTTAATTAAGTAAAGTGTCAAGTTCTCTACAACCGGATATTAAGAAATTTCCATCTGCCACATAACCGCGGGCACGGCTCTCGAAAGTTTATACCCTGCAGGGGTGTCCCAACTTAGCCCATCACAAGCTCTCACGGTCAACGAAGGATATTCCTTCTCCCGGAAAGACCTGATCAGTCTCGAAATCCCGGTTACAAGACATTTCGACATGGTAAAACAAGACCAGCAAAGCCACCCGATGTGCTGACAATCCCGATAGGAGTCGCATGTATCTCGTTCTCAGGGCGACACCGGATGAGACTAGCTACGAGTAAAACCAGCCCTCAAGTTTCCCCGAGGTGGCCCTGCGGGCAGCTCGGTTCGGACCGACACTTAGAGAAGCACTAGCCCGGGGGGTTAAAATAAAGATGACCATCGGGTTAATTACTCCCAAGGGAAAGGTATAGGATGTGGTGAGGCAAATGGTAAAACCAAGGTTAGGCCTTGCTGGGGGAGTTTTATTCAAAGAGAACTGTCAAGGGGTTCCCATAACACCCAACCGCGTAAGGAACGCAAAATCAAGGAACATAACACCGGTATGACGGAAACTAGGGCGGCAAGAGTGGAACAAAACACCAGGCATAAGGCTGAGCCTTCCACCCTTTACCAAGTATATAGATGCATTAATTAAATAAGAGATATTGTGATAACCCAACATAACCATGTTCCAACATGGCACAAACTTCAGCTTCACCTGCAACTAGAGCAAAAGCGGTAACATAACCAAAAAACGGTTTGCTAGGAAGGTGGGCTAGAGGCTTGACATGGCAATATGGGAGGCATGATATAACAAGTGGTAAGTAGCGCGACATAGCGATAGAGCGAACAACTAGCAAGCAAAGATAGAAGTGATTTTGAGGGTATGGTCATCTTGCCTAAGATCCTGCAAGGAACAAGAACGAGTCCATGAAGTAGATGAACCAACGTAGTCGAACGAATCCTCACAACTCTGGAACGAAACCGAAGCTAATGAGAGAAGCAACCCGGAAAAAAGCAAGCAACATAGTAAACAACCATCACATAAACATGGCATGATGCACAACCAAGTATGATGCATGTCCGGTTTAATGAGGCATGGCATGGCAAAGTGCACAAACAATACTACAAATTGGGTGGAGCTCAATATGCAACGAGTTGCATATTAACGGAAGACCACATTCAAACATTTAGTTCACTCTCGTTTATGTACCCAACAATATTAAATGTTGTTAAACATGGCAACAGGTGAAGCATAATAAAACTACATATCTAGGCAAGTTTAAATGAGGCCGGAACAACAAGCAACAAGTCCGGAAAATCCTCATGTGCATATTTTAGATTTGGTACTTTTCTGTCCTAAAGCATATTTTAGAGTTGTTAAACATGCAAGATGGGTGCTCCATGTTAAACTAGGCATTTTTCTGTCCCATTTACATATAAAGTTTATTTAATTTGGAGCTACGGTTATTTAGTTATGGAATAAATCATTTTAGCATGGAAATTAAGCAAAATATATGCAAATAGCAATTTAAACATTTCAAACATGCATGAAAGTTGGATATTGTGAAACTAGATGAAATTCTAGTAATTTTTCATATATAAAAATCATTTTAATCCGATGCACCATTTGTGAGTTATTAAATGCATGAACTAGGGGGACTTTTCTGTAAAACTGCACTCTCTGGAATAATTAGTAAATCGCTTCGCGGGGAAAAACATGAGTCGGGCCGAATCTGCTGGCCCAACACTGCACAAGGGGCTGGAGGGGGTCTGCTCACCTTGCGGCCCATCAGGCCGAAAGTGGAGCAGGGCCGAGGGGAGAGGCGGAGCTAGATTGGGCCGCAGTAGGTCGCGGATGGGCCTTGGCTTGCGGGGCCCACGCGGTCGAGCACACCGGTGAACACACGCGGGATCGAGCAGAGGCGCGGCGGCGCCATGCACGTCACCGGCGAGCGACGGAGACTCGGATCCGGGGCGAGTTGGTGGGAATGGGTGGATCTGATGCAGAGGGGTCCGGATCCAGCCGGAGGAGGGGCGACGGCGACTTGGGGTGGCAGCGGCAAACTCCAGTGGTCCCCTGACGAACTGCAGAACGGGAGGCAGAGAGAGATGAGCTCGGAAGAGCAAGAGGAATGGAAAAAGGAGAGGAGAAGGAGACGGCGACGGGGCACTGGCCTGACTGGACGCGGGTCTGGCGCTGAGCTCGCCGACGCGGCTGCCGGAGGTCGAGCGATGCTGGGGCAAAGGACCTCAGCTCCTCCCGATCTAGATCGGGAGCGAGGGAGTGGGAGGCGACGCGGTCGGGGCCCGATGGGCTCACGCGGGCCGCGGCTTGCTGAGGCGCTGGTGCGCGAGGTGGCGCTGCGGGATAGGCCGGGGCACGACGGTGGTGGCACCAAGTGGCGACGCGGGAGCGCACCGGCGCTGAAAACGAGGAGGGAGCGGCGGCTGGCTGCGGAAATTGAGGAGGGGGTATGTAGGAGGCCAAAAAAGGAGAGAGGGGTTTATAAATAGGGAAGGTTAGGGTTAGGGTTAGGAGGGGTTTTCATCTGTTTTCGGGTATCGGATCTCGATCCGACGGTCCGGAGCAGAGGGGATAAGTAGGTGGTCTGATTGTGGATGTGCAGAAGGCCTCGGGCTGAGAGGAGAGAAGAGAATAGCAGCCCGGCAACGGTTTCCAGAGACGGAAAACGCCCGACGTATGACCGGCAGCGGTGCCGCTATAGTTATTCGTTGGGGCATCAAAAGAACTCCGAATGCGATGAAACTTGGCAGGGAACCTACTGACAACATAACAACACCGCATGCGAACTTTCATCCCATTCCAAGAACATTTTCCGCCACTTATAAAATACTATTTCGGACATGACGCGGGTGCGTGCAAGTGTGTCTGGGCTCAGAACGGACAACGGAAAGAACTGGGAGACCCGGACGGATGCAAGTTTTGAAAACATGATGATGCAATGTGGACGATGACATGGCAAGATGCAACACGCAAGGAATGACAAGGCAACAACAATGAATAACTGGAAGACACCTGGCGCATCGGACTCGGGGCGTCACAACACTCCACCACTACAAGAGGATCTCGTCCCGAGATCTAGGATGGCACCGGGGAGAAGCAGAAAAGGAAGAGGAGAGGTAAACTAAGTTGCTTCTTGGACAAACGAGTGAAACCACTAACCTTGAGAGATTGAACAAATTGAAAGAAAGAATACAACGAAGATGAACAAACTTGAAAACACTCCGTTAGAAAAGAGGAACAAGGAACATTACTAGAACCTTGTAGGTTGAAAGGCATAAGAAAAAGGGTTGCAATGGCCAAGAAGTACATGCGAGCACTCTGGTTGAAACGAGATGGAGAAGGAATAAGAATGATATAATTTGGGCAGCACTCCGACTGAAAAGAGATGCAAGACTTGATAAGATGAAAAGAACTTGAGCAGAGATGATACAACACTCCGGTTAAATGGGTAAGCACGAAAAGAAAATGATCCTCATAATTTGAGATGATGAGCAAAGAGACCAACATCACAATGCCTCCGGAAGGAAGAATAGAAGATATATCATTGCAATCACAGAAAGGAGAAGAAAAAGTCAGCTTCTGCCACCAATGAACTAGGAAAGCACCCTTCCAAGAAGGTTAAAATGGAGTTGTTGGAAAAACCAACAATGAAACGAAGAAACTTGTAGTGGGTTTATGGAAAACATCTCAAAACTGAGGTGAAATTCTACCACTAACGGAATCAATTGCTTGCTTGAGAGCAACGAAGAGATGAAAACTTATTTCATTGCGAGAATAGGAGGAAACTAGGATTATTGATAAGCACCACAATAGAAACATTCCTTAGGGAAGGCTTTAGGTGAAATCTATACCAAGATAATGCTACCTCTTGAGCTTGCTTTGGATTTCCCCGAAGAGGAAAGGATGATGCAGCAGAGTAGCGTAAGTATTTCCCTTAGTTTTTGAGAACCAAGGTATCAATCCAGTAGGAGGCCACGCTCAAGTCCCTCATACCTGCACAAAACGATAGCTAATCGCAACCAACGCGATTAGGGGTTGTCAATCCCTTCACGGTCACTTACGAGAGTGAGATCTGATAGATATAATATTTTTGGTATTTTTGGTATAGAGATGCAAAGTGAAAAGTAAAAGGCAAAGTAAAAAAGCAAAGCAAGATTAAAGTGATGGAGATTGATATGATGAGAATAGACCCGGGCGCCATAGGTTTCACTAGTGGCTTCTCTCAAGAGCATAAGTATTCTACGGTGGGTGAACAAATTACTGTTGAGCAATTGACAGAATTGAGCATAGTTATGAGAATATCTAGGCATGATCATGTATATAGGCATCACGTTCGTGATAAGTAGACCGAAATGATTCTGCATCTACTACTATTACTCCACTCATCGACCGCTATCTAGCATGCATCTAGAGTATTAAGTTAAAAACAGAGTAACGCTTTAAGTAAGATGACATGATGTAGAGAGATAAATTCATGCAATATGAAATAAACCCCTTCTTGTTATCCTCGATGGCAACGATACAATACATGCCTTGCTGCCCCTTCTGTCACTGGGAAAGGACACCGCAAGATCGAACCCAAAGCTAAGCACTTCTCCCATGGCAAGAACTACCAATCTAGTTGGTCAAACCAAACGGATAATTCGAAGAGACTTGCAAAGATAACCAATCATACATAAAAGAATTCAGAGAAGATTCAAATATTATTCATAGATAGACTTGATCATAGAAGGGGAGCCTTAGCGCAGTGGTAAAGCTGCTGCCTTGTGACCATGAGGTCACGGGTTCAAGTCCTGGAAACAGCCTCTTACAGAAATGTAGGGAAAGGCTGCGTACAATAGACCCAAAGTGGTCGGACCCTTCCCCAGACCCTGCGCAAGCGAGAGCTACATGCACTAGGGTTGCCCTTTAGATAGACTTGATCATAAACCCACAATTCATCGGTCTTAACAAACACACCGCAAAAAGAAGAAGATTACATCGAATAGATCTCCATGAGAGAGGGGGAGAACTTTGTATTGAGATCCAAAAAGAGAGAAGAAGCCATCTAGCTAATAACTATGGACCCTAAGGTTTGAGGTAAACTACTCACACTTCATCGGAGAGGCTATGAAGATGTAGAAGCCCTCCGTGATGACGGCCCTCTCCGGTGGAGCTCCGGAACAGGCCCCAAGATGGGATCTCGTGGATACAGAAAGTTGCAGTGGTGGAATTAGGTTTTTTGGCTCTGTCTCTGTTCGTTTGGGGGTACATAGGTATATATAGGAGGAAGAAGTACGTCGGTGGAGCTTCGGTGGGCCCACGAGGGTGGGGGCGCGCCTGGGGGTATAGGGCGCTCCCCCTACCTCGTGCCCACCTCGAAGCTTCCTTGGCGTAGGGTCCAAGTCTCCTAGGTCATATTCGGGAAGAAAATCACGTTCCAGAAAGGTTTATTCTGTTTGGACTCCGTTTGATATTCCGTTTCTTCGAAACACTGAAATAGGCAAAAAACAGCAATTCTAGGCTGGGCCTCCGGTTAATAGGTTAGTCCCAAAAATAATATAAAAGTGGAAAATAAAGCCCAACATAGTCCAAAACAGTAGATAATATAGCATGGATCAATCAAAAATTATAGATACGTTGGAGACATATCAGGCATCCCCAAGCTTAATTCCTGCTCGTCCTTGAGTAGGTAAATGATAAAAAGAGAATTTTTTATGCGGAGTGCTACTTGGCATAATTTCAATGCAAATCTTCTTAATTGTGATATGAATATTCAGATTCGAAAGATTCAAGACAAAAGTTTATATTGACATAAAATAATAATACTTCAAGCATACTAACAAAGCAATTATGTCTTCTCAAAATAACATGGCCAAAGAAAGTTATCCCTACAAAATCATATAGTCTGGCTATGCTCTATCTTCACCACACAAAGTATTTAAATCATGCACAACCCCGATGACAAGCCAAGCAATTGTTTCATACTCTAACTTTTTCAAAACTTTTTCAATCTTCACGCAATACATGAGCGTGAGCCATGAATATAGCACTATATGTGGAATAGAATGGTGGTTGTGGAGAAGACAAAAAGAGGGGAAGATAGTCTCACATCAACTAGGCGTATCAACGGGCTATGGAGATGCCCATCAATTATACCATCAATAGATATCAATGTGAGTGAGTAGGGATTGCCATGCAACGGATGCACTAGAGCTAGAAGTATATGAAAGCTCATCAAAAGAAACTAAGTGGGTGTGCATCCAACTTGCTTGCTCAAGAAGACCTAGGGCATTTTGAGGAAGCCCATCATTGGAATATACAAGCCAAGTTCTATAATGTAAAATTCCCACTAGTATATGAAAGTGACATAACGAGAGACTCTCTATCATGAAGATCATGGTGCTACTTTGAAGCACAAGTGTGGTAAAAGGATAGTAACATTGTCCCTTCTCTCTTTTTCTCTCATTTTTTTATTTGGGCCTTTTCTCTCCTTTTTTATGGCCTCTTTTTTTCTCTTTTTTTTTATTTTTCGTCCGGAGTCTCATCCCGACTTATGGGGGAATCATAGTCTCCATCATTCTTTCCTCACTTGGGACAATGCTCTAAAAATGATGATCATCACACTTTTATTTTTCTTACAACTCGATACTTAGAACAAAATATGACTCTATGTGAATGCCTCCGGCGGTGTACCGGGATATGCAATGAATCAAGAGTGACATGTATGAAAGAATTATGAACGGTGGCTTTGCCACAAATACGATGTCAACTACATGATCATGATAGCAATATGACAATGATAGAGCGTGCCATAATAAACGGAACGGTGGAAAGTTGCATGGCAATATATCTCGGAATGGCTATGGAAATGCCATGATAGGTAGGTATGGTGGCTGTTTTGAGGAAGGTATATGGTAGGTGTATGACACCGGTGAAAAGTGTGCGGTATTAGAGAGGCTAGCAATGGTGGAAGGATGGGAAAAAGTGCATATAATCCATGGACTCAACATTAGTCATAAAGAACTCATATACTTATTGCAAAAATCTAGAAGTTATCAAAGCAAAGTATTACGTGCATGCTCCTAGGGGATAGATTGGTAGGAAAAGACCATCGCTCGTCCCCCACCGCCACTCATAAGGAAGACAATCAATAAATAAATCATGCTCCAACTTCATCACATAACAGTTCACCATACGTGCATGCTACGGGAATCACAAACTTTAACACAAGTATTCTTTAAATTCACAACTACTCAACTACCATGACTCTAATATTATCACCTCCATATCTCAAAACAATTATCATGCTTCAATCTTTTCTTAGTATTCAATGCACTCAAAAGAAAGTTTCACAAATCTTGAATACCAAGCATGTTATTATTAAGAAAATTACCATGCTATTAAGAGACTCTCAAAATAATTTAAGTGAAGCATGAGAGATCAATGGTTTCTTTAAAACAAATCCACCACCGTGCTCTTAAAAGATCTAAGTGAAGCACATGGAGCAAAATTATAACGCTCAAAAGATATAAGTGAAGCACATAGAGAAAAACTACATATCTCAAAAGATATAAGTGAAGCACATAGAGCAAAATTATAACACTCAAAAGATATAAGTGAAGCACATAGAGCAAAACTACATAGCTCAAAAGATATAAGTGAAGCACATAGAGTATTCTATCAAATTTTAATTCATGTATGGCTCTCTCAAAAGGTGTGTACAGCAAGGATGATTGTGGCACACTAAAACACAAAGACACAAATAATACAAGACGCTCCAGGCAAAACACATATCATGTTGGTGAATAAAAATATAGCTCCAAGTAAATTACCGATGGAAGTGGACGAAAGAGGGGATGCCTTCCGGGGCATCCCCAAGCTTTGAATTTTGGGTGTCCTTGGATTATCTTGGGGGTTCCATGGGCATCCCCAAGCTTAGGCTCTTTCCACTCCTTGTTCCATAATCCATCAAAAGAATTCACCCAAAACTTGAAAACTTCACAACACAAAACTCAATAGAAATCTCGTGAGCTCCGTTAGAGAAAGAAAACAAAAGACCACTTCAAGGTACTGTAATGAACTCATTCTTTATTTATATTGGTGTTAAACCTACTGTATTACAACTTCTATATGGATTATAAACTATTTTACTAGCCATAGATTCATCAAAATAAGCAAACAACACACGAAAAACAGAATCTGTCAAAAACAGAACAGTCTGTAGTAATCTGTAGCTAGCGCAAGATCTGGAACCCCAAAAATTCTAAAATAAATTTCTGGACGTGAGGAATTTATCTGTTAATCATCTGCAAAAATAATTAACTAAATATCACTCTCCAAATAAAAATTACAGCAGTTCTTGTGAGCGCTAAAGTTTCTGTTTTTTACAGAAAGTTCAACAAGACTTTCCCCAAGTCTTCCAAACGGTTCTACTTGGCACAAAAAATAATTAAACACAAAAAACACAACCAAAACAGAGGCTAAATAAATTATTTATTACTAAACAGGAGCAAAAAGCAAGGGATAAAAATAAAATTGGGTTGCCTCCCAACAAGCGCTATCGTTTAACGCCCCTAGCTAGGCATAAAAGCGAGGATAGATCTAGGTTGTGCCGTAGTAATAAGATAGATCGGTGAAACTCATTTCATATTCTCTACGTTCGGCAGCAAGTTTTCTTTGAGGCAAGCAAAAGTAATCAAAAGGGCTAAATTTAATAGGAGAGAAGTCCCCAAGATCAATTTTAGGAGGTATAGGTTCCTCTTTCGGCCCTTCGTATTGTACAACCAATTCATCATTATAAGCATTCTTTTGACAGAACCTTGTGAGCCTAAAATCAAGAGAGCATCCTAGCTCATTATTTCGAATAGCCAAATCATCATTAAGTTCAGAGATTCTATCTATTAAAATATTTATTGGCACCTTTTTCTAAGGTTTTCATTAAAAGCAACATAGTCAAGAGATTGAAAGCGCATAATTTCTTCTTGATCAAAGAGGATAGATTCTATGGGAGGACGACCAGCGTCCACCCTATAGTGTGCAAAGATTCTTTGGCTTCTTTTATTATAAATCTGAATTCATGAGCCAAAAAATATAGTAGCGGCACGCTTAACAGAAGAATGCTCGATATTAGAAAATTCTAGGAAAACTCTTTGTATAGATGGGTGCATATGCATAAATTGCCTTTCAAGTTCAACGATAAGCATGGCAATAGCGTCCGCAAGACTACTAGTTCTATGGAGAATAGAACCGGCCATAAAGGGCAAAGCACCGGCACAAGTAAAGAAATCTTGAATAACTCCTTTCCAATAATATTACCACTACCGATTCGAAATCTTTTTGTATGGTAGGTAGGGGGTTCTTCAGCAGGAGCATCAGAATTTTCCATGATATTGTTATCACCCATATCAGCGATAACTTCCCCAATTTCAGACATAACGACAAGCAAGCAATCCAGCACATGAGCAAACAAAAGGCAAGCGAGAAAAAGGCAAACGGAAAAAAGAGGTGGAGAAGGAGAAGGAGATTGGGAAAGAGAGGGCGAATAAAACGGCAAGGGTGAAGTGGGGGAGAGGAAAACGAGAGGCAAATGGCAACTAATGTAATGCGAGAGATAGGGATTGTGATGGGTACTTGGTATGTTGACTTTTTGCGTAGACTCCCCGGCAAGGGCACCAGAAATTCTTCTTGCTACCTCTTGAGCTTGCGTTGGATTTCCCCGAAGAGGAAAGGATGATGCAGCAGAGTAGCGTAAGTATTTCCCTCAGTTTTTGAGAACCAAGGTATCAATCCAGTAGGAGGCCACGCTCAAGTCCCTCATACCTGCACAAAATGATAGCTACTCGCAACCAACGCGATTAGGGGTTGTCAAACCCTTCACGGTCACTTACGAGAGTGAGATCTGATAGATATAATATTTTGGTATTTTTGGTATAGAGATGCAAAGTGAAAAGTAAAAGGCAAAGTAAAAAAAGCAAAGCAAGATTAAAGTGATGGAGATTGATATGATGAGAATAGACCCGGGGGCCATAGGTTTCACTAGTGGCTTCTCTCAACAGAATAAGTATTCTACGGTGGGTGAACAAATTATTGTTGAGCAATTGATAGAATGGAGCATAGTTATGAGAATATCTAGGCATGATCATGTATATAGGCATCACGTCCGTGATAAGTAGACCGAAACAATTCTGCATCTACTACTATTACTCCACTCATCGACTGCTATCCAGCATGCATCTAGAGTATTAAGTTAAAAACAGAGTAACGCTTTAAGCAAGATGACATGATGTAGAGAGATAAATTCATGCAATATGAAATAAACCCCTTCTGTTATCCTCGATGGCAATGATACAATACGTGCCTTGCTGCCCCTTCTGTCACTGGGAAAGGACACCGCAAGATCGAACCCAAAGCTAAGCACTTCTCCCATGGCAAGAACTACCAATCTAGTTGGCCAAACCAAACGGATAATTCGAAGAGACTTGCAAAGATAACCAATCATACATAAAAGAATTCGGAGAAGATTCAAATATTATTCATAGATAGACTTGATCATAAACCCACAATTCATCGGTCTCAACAAACACACCGCAAAAAGAAGAAGATTACATCGAATAGATCTCCACGAGAGAGGGGGGAATTTGTATTGAGATTCAAAAAGAGAGAAGAAGCCATCTAGCTAATAACTATGGACCCGAGGGTCTGAGGTAAACTACTCACACTTCATCGGAGAGGCTATGATGATGTAGAAGCCCTCCATGATGACGGCCCTCTTCGGCGGAGCTCCGAAACAGGCCCGAAGATGGGATCTCGTGGATACAGAAAGTTGCGGCGGTGGAATTAGGTTTTTTGCTCCGTCTCTGTTTGTTTGGGGGTACATAGGTATATATAGGAGGAAGAAGTGCGTCGGTGGAGCTTCGGTGGGCCCATGAGGGTGGGGGCGCGCCTGGGGGTATAGGGCGCCCCCCTACCTCGTGCCCACCTCAAAGCTTCCTTGGCGTAGGGTCCAAGTCTCCTGGGTCATATTCAGGAAGAAAATCACGTTCCAGAAAGGTTTATTCTGTTTGGACTCCGTTTGATATTCCGTTTCTTCGAAACACTGAAATAGGCAAAAAACAACAATTCTGGGTTGGGCCTCCGGTTAATAGGTTAGTCCCAAAAATAATATAAAAGTGGAAAATAAAGCCCAATATAGTCCAAAATAGTAGATAATATAGCATGGAGCAATCAAAAATTATAGATACGTTGGAGACGTATCAGATAACTCCTAGGAAAAATAAAAGATGGGTTTAAATGCCTCATTCTTGCCAACATGTGAATCTTGAACCACGAAGAGAAATTGTCAAGAATGATATAACACCACTTCAAAAGATAAGGGGGAAGGGATTGAACTTCAGAATGCAAGATGAAGAATGCTTGACCTCCTCAAAACAAAACATGTATTGAGCACCATGTTTATCTTTGAGTATAGCTTGGCGGACCATAACTTTGAGAGAAATCTTGAAGAATGAATAAAGAATGAAAGGAATCCTTTATGAGCCACCAGGTTGATCCTCCATGAAGAACTCCGGTAACAAAATGATGATAAAACGAAAGAGAAGTTGGAAACACAAGGTGAAGCCTTGTGATAATTTAGATGGATCTTCGTGATGATATAATTGAGAGAGCTTGGAACTCTGGGAAAAGAAAGATGAACAATTGAAACCGAGAATTTTTTATGAACCTGCGGAATAAGGATTTGAATTTACTCGATGAAACAAGAATAAGAGTTGCATTATGCATATCCTTCACCAATTTAAATTGATGACAAGCAACGGATTTGGCATACTACTTATTCTCGTAGAAAGGATTAAGTGAGATATAGCGTAAACTTGAGATGGTCTTCAACGAACCACCGATAGGATTTGGGAAGAATAAATGAACTAATGTGAGAACATATAGGAGCAGGAATCTTGAACAAACCACCGTAAGACTTAAAAATGATCAAATAAAAGATAGCGAAACACCAGGAAGAATTAGCAAATGAACGAAGATGCTTGAGAGAAATTAGATGCAAGTGAACGAAGAGATCCCGAGCTAATTAGAGAATACTTGAATGATGCACCGGTATGATTTGGAGAACGAGAGCTGAAAGCTGGAATGAATAATTCGGAGATGATGGGTTCCGGAGAATCAAACTGAAAAAAAACTCTTGTATTGCTCCGGATGGGTGAAAAGAATTCTCACAATCGAAAACAATTATGAGAGTATGGCATAACGCTAGAACCACGAATCTTTGATAGAATGGATAAGATTTGGAGGAAAAACTCTTCTTTGGTCTTCACAATCCGAGAATGACGACAAGAAACACCACCATGAATTGTTGAGATACTCCGGGATGAAAATTAGAAAGGTTGAACCGACGATGAAAAGAATTTGAAAGATCTTGGAGAAAGACATTTGACTGATGATAATTCATTCTTACGTCAAACTTTGAAATGAATTTTAGAATAGCTCCGGGAAAATTAGAAGAGTCAGGTAAGATCCTGGGAAAGACCTGTGGGTTAGGGCCCACTCAACAGAAACACCGTTGAACGATTTAAAAGATAGATTGCGCCGGTTGAATTAAATGGCTCGAAAGAGATAACAACCTCGAGATATCTTGAACGAATTAGCAATGGGAACGCGAATCTTCTGAGATGTCTTCAGCACTCCGGAACAATTGAATAGTAAGAGGTGAACGATTAAGAGGTGCACCAGCATGAGAAAGCATTTGAACCGAGGAAAGGATATGATCGACAAAGCTTGAATTGAATCCACCGGAGAAGAAAAGAATGGTGAATGATGAACTTAAAGCTTCCTTGGTATCTTTCTAAGAATCAACGGATAAGAACATTGAAAGAAAAGAATGAAGAGACTTCACATTCATAAGATGGATACTTGATTAAGAAATCTGAATCCTTGAAGAAAAGGGTGGGAGGGCGGGAAAACAAAGGCAACTTGGGACGGATGAAACAAATAACGTTGAGAAGACTTTGAGTTGATCTTGCGGATGGGAAAAATGATAGGATTATCTTGAAGAGAATCACAATGGTTGGAAAGAATTGACATGACAACCTTAATGATCAAGAAGGATTGGTATTCACATAGAAGTGTGAGAACACCACTTAGGGAAGGTATGGAATGAACACTTGTGTGACGCCCGGATAATTAAGCTACAGTAACCCTCTGCTAATGATGCCACATCACTTCGATTTCTGTTGCTAATCTCGCATTATTTCGAAACCAATTCAAATTCAAATTCAAAATCAAGCAAACAATAAAAGTTTTCAAATATTAAAACTAAAATGTTTGGAGTGAACCAAATAGTGCATAGGTAAATATGGTGGAGAAACCACACTTTTATAAAATGTTCAAATACTCTAAAATGAATAAAACCGTAGCAAAAACATTTATTTAAATGCCTTTGGTATTTAATAAAATGCTAAACTATTTTATTTCGGAGTAAAACTTTTTATGGCGGTGGGTTGTTTTGAAACATTAATTTAGGAGCTTTTGTCATATTTTACTAAACTAAAAATAATGTATAACTATAAATAAAATAGAAAATTGGAATAAAAGAAACAGAGAAGAAAAATAAGAAAAGACCTAAACTATTGGTGGACTGGGCTCTAGGTCAACAGTGGGAGCCCAGCCCACCTCGCCACCTCCTCCTTGCTCCTGCTCACCAGGAGCGTCGTGGACACGTGTGCCCCGTCCATGGCCGCGGATGGCCACGCGGCGTCCATCCCATGGCTCCCCGTCGTAGATAAGGTCTTCCCCAAGCCCCGGACGAACCCTAGCTGCCCCTAGATCTCACTTCCCCTTCCTACCTCGCTCCTCTGTTCGCATTCGAGCGTGCCGGCCGGCGCTGTTCGTTGCCACTGCGACCACCGACTTTCCCATGATCTTCCGCCATGTCCCCGAGCTCCGCAACGAAGCACTCGTCCCCTCCATCGAATCACACGAGCTTGAACGCCCTGCAACGCCATAGCCATCGCCGTCTTCAACCTCGGGAGCCAACCACTTCCGCCTTTGATTCACAACCACCAGAGCTTCCCCGAGCAGGTTGACCTCCTCTTCGCGGTCCCTATGAGCTCCTCCTCTGTCTTCCTCTCGCCCCGTTGTCAATCCGTCATTGTAGAACCGTGTCCCGTGCCCGACTATCGCCGCCATGGCTGGAGCGCCGTTCGCGCCTACTCCTGCTGTATCTCGCGCCCAAGCCGGCTTTGCCGTGACCGCCTACGTGTGCTGCACACCTGTACCGCGCCCCGCTAGCCTGCCCCTCCTGCACCTCCGCCTGCTGTCGCTCTACTCCCCCAATCATTGCTTGCCCCAGCCGCCCCATGCGCCACCCTGCGCACCGCGCCCAGTCCCGTGTCCGCTGTGCTCGTCCGGTCGTCCGGCCGCGCGCCCAGCGCCGCAGTCGCCCGCGGCTCTGTCGCCATTCTGCCATTCCCTGTATTTCTATTGCTTTTGCGTGCTGCCATGGCCTCGCGTCCGCTCGCTTCTGCTCTATTTCTGCTGCCGCGCTGCTGCTCCTGCTTGTGCCGCTAAACTGCTGCTACTCCCTAAGGGCATCTCCAGCCGTTGAGCCCCTCGAGAGGCATTTTTTCCGCCTCCTGGGGGGCTACCGGCGAATTTTTTTGCCTGGGGGTGAATATTTATCCACTCGTTGCCCGCACCCAGCCACCATCACCACGCGAACCACCCTGGCTAGCGGATCGCCTGCTCGGTGGCGATGAAGCGCGGCCACGGCGCGTGCGCGGCACTGCTGAACCCGTCGGTGGCGGAGCACATGGTGTGGCCATCGCCGCTCAAGTTCATCGGCGAGCTGCGGACGGACACGAGGGCGTTCCTGGAGGCGGCAAGAGGCGGCTTTACCGAGGCCAACAGGGAGCGGGAGAAGAAGATCCTGGGCAGCAAGTACTCGGACTCCTCGCCGATACAAGGTCAGAGGCGTGCAGCTCGCGCTCTATTGCCACAGCAAGCCCAACCCGATACGAGAAGCCGGCGTCATCACGGCTGTGCCGGAGGCGGTCGCGGAGGTCCCGCGAGGGGAGCAGCAGTCTCGTCGGCCGGTTGCCGCATCGAGCAGCAGCGAGGTGAGCCGGCCGCGCCCGCGGGATCCAGCCGGAGAGGCGAGCTCGGGTGGCAAGGAGGAAGGTGACGGGGCTGCGGGTGGACGGCACGCCGCCACCCAGGAAGCAGAGGAGCGGCACCAGGATCTAGGCGGCGTCCGGGGCGTCCTCGACGGCGCGGCCGTCGTCTACTTCAACTACATCGGCGACGACTCCGCGTCCACCATGGCCGAGAAGATCTGGGACCCCGCCTGCGCGCTGCCCGTCGGCATCGCCGGCTCCGTGCTCAACGTCTCCACTGCTCGTAGGTGGTGAACGCGTGCACCGCCGCCGTCACATGCTCGCGCTCCAGGGCACCGGCCTCGGCTACTCGTGGGAGGTAGGAGGCGCTCGTGGGGACGGCGCAAGCGGGAGCGGGTCCGGCGTAGCTCGACGTCGTCGGCGAGGCGTTCTGTGCGGGCAGGAGTTGGTGGGGGAGAGAAAGAGAAAAGAGATCACGTGGGTGGGCCTGAAGGAAACGTGAGGAGAGAGAGGGAGTGGGAGGCTGACAATGGGCCCAAAGCAACTAAAGTAGTCTCTCTCCTCCCCCAGCTGGCCCCAGGATCCTGGGAATGGGATGAGAGCGCCGGCCGTAGTTTTGGCCAAATCCGGCAATATTTGTGCTCCTGGGGGCGCGAGTGGAAACTTTTTTGGCCGCCGGCGCTGGAAATGTGCTCTTGAGGGCCTTCTTGGGGGGACGGGTGGAGATGCCCTTATCCTGCTAGCTGCCGCCGCTTGTGTTGCTTTGCTGTTGCTATTGCCGACTGCAATTGCTGGCTGGTGGTGGTGGTGTCTATGGCCGTGTGTGCGTAGGCATTGTGTGTGGCCGGCTTGATTAGTTTAGGCTAATTTAGATTACTTACATAATCTTTGTTAGGTTAGTTGCTAACCTATGGCAGGTGGACCCCTTTTAGTAAAGTTAGATTTTATTTATTTTGTCTACATACATATAGTCTATGCCATGTGGGCCTTGCCTTTCCTTTTGACCGGTCAATTTGACTTGGTCAATTCGGATTAAAATTAATAACAAAATTACAAAAAATGTTTAAAACTTCGATAAATCATAGAAAAATAACCGTAACTCCGATGAAAATAATTTGTACATGAAAGTTGCTCAGAACGACGAGACGAATCCGGATACGCACCCTGTTCATCTGCCACACATCCCTAGCATAGCGAACATGCAACCGTCCCCCTCCATTTCATCTGCTCGAAAATGCCAAACACCGGAAAAACTTCCCCCGGATGTTTTCCCCCTTTGCCGGTAGCACCTAGTACCGTATTAGGTCACCACTAGCGCTGCGTAATGCCATGTTATGCTTTGTGATACTTTGATTACTCTGTTATTTATTGTGTTCCCCTCCATTACTTCTCTCCGGTAGACCCCGAGACCACTGCCGATACCCCTGTGATCGACTACATCGACGATGACCCCTCCTTCTTGCTAGAGCAACCAGGCAAGCCCTACCCCCCCCCCTGATCAACCTGATATCGCCTATTCTTCTCTCTACTGCTTGCATTAGAGTAATGTAGCATGTTACTGCTTTCCATTAATCCTATTTAGTTGCATAGCCTGTCATTGTTGCTACAGTTGTTGATACCTTCCCTGCAATCCTAAATGCTTAGTATAGGATGCTAGTTTATCATTAGTGGCCCTACATTCTTGTCCATCTGCTATGCTATATTATCGGGCCATGGTCACTTCGGGAGGTGATCACGGATTTATACATACTACAATACTATACATGATACATGGTGGTGACTAAAGTCGGGTCGGCGCATAGAGTACCCGCAAGTGATTCCGATGTGGGGGATGAAGGGACAGGAGGTTCCATCCAGGTAGTGGTGGGCCTGGGTTCCCGACGGCCCCTGACTGTTACTTTGTGGCGGAGCGACAGGGCAGGTTGAGACTACCTAGTAGAGAGGCGGGCCTGGCCCTGGTCGGCGTCCGTGGTTACTTCAAAATAACACGCTTAATGAGATCTTGGTATTTGATCTGAGTCTGGCCACTGCCCTATACGCACTAACCAACTATGTGGGAACAGTTATGGGCACTCGATGTCGTGGTATCAGCCGAAGCCTTCTTGACGTCAGCGACTGAGCGGCGTGCGCCGGATTGGACTGAAACGCCTGCTCTTGTATTAGGGAGGCTAGGTCTGCTTACCGGTCGCGTTCGCAATGTGCAGGTGTGCAATGGGCGACGGGCCCAGACCCCTGCGCCATAGGATTTAGACCGGCGTGCTGACCTCTCTATTGTGCCTAGGTAGGGTCGTGACGTGTTGATCTTCCGAGGCCGGGCATGACCCAGGAAAGTGTGTCCGGCCAAACGGGATCGAGCGTCTTGGGAAATGTGGTGCACCCCTGCAGGGAAGTTTATCTATTCGAATAGCTGCGTCCCTCGGTAAAAGGACGACCCGGAGTTGTACCTTGACCTTATGACAAATAGAACCGGATACTTAATAAAATACACCCTTTCAAGTGCCAGATACAACCCAGTGATCGCTCTCTCACAGGGCAACGAGGGAAGGATCGCCGGGTAGGATTATGCTATGCGATGATACTTGGTTAACTTACCATCTACTGTCTTCTATTGTTTCAAGATGGAGGCTGCCAGAAGCGTAGTCTTCGATAGGACTAGCTACCCCCCTCTTATTCTGGCATTCTGCAGTTCAGTTCACATATACTACCCCTTTCATTGATACCAATGCATATGTAGTGTAGTTCCTTGCTTGCGAGTACTTTGGATGAGTACTCATGGTTGCTTTGCTCCCCGTTTTTCCCCTTCCTATACCTGGCTGTCGCAAACAGATGCTGGAGTCCAGGAGTCAGAGGATCCCAAGGATGGTTCTACGCGGAGTTCGACTTCAAGGAGTAGTTAGTAGGTCCCAGGCAGGAGGCCTCGCCTTTTCGATCATTGCTACTTTTGTGCTAGCCTTCTTAAGGCAATCTTGTTTAACTTATGTTTGTACTCAGATATTGTTGCTTCCGCTGACTCTTGTGTATTCGAGCTATGTATTCGAGCCCTCGAGGCCCCTGGCTTGTAATATAAAGCTTGTATTATTTTTAATTTGTGTCTAGAGTTGTGTTGTGATATCTTCTCGTGAGTCCTTGATCTTGACTATATACATTTGCGTATATGATTAGTGTACGGTCAAATTGGGGGCGTCAAAACTTGACATTGAAGCAACTTGAATACCACAACTTAAAACAAAACAAAGGATTGGCTTACAAAATAAGCCGGAAACAAGCATATGATAGATCCCATATTGTATCATGTCTATGTTGGAAAGATATTCTAGGAGCTACTTGAATTCCCACTTATAAACTCCTGAAACTTTTTGGTTATGCAATCGGGTGTTGGGGATACAGGGGAAGCATCATATCTCACCCAAACTAACAATTCCTACATCCAGTTGTATCCATCCTTCAACACATAACCAAGAAACCTTCGGAAATCGTGTACCTCAACCTTCGAAAAGCATCCGTTATACGAGTTATGGCAATACTCCCGAACTCCCGCCCCAGTACTAGGTGGCGTCGAGGTTATCTCACCAATAACTGCATAAAAGATATTTTCGATGTCGGCGAACTCAGGTATTCCAGAACTGCAACAATAAAATTGTGACGACATCACCTTGGAGCTCAACTCCCCGAGACACTGCCACAACCCCTAAATGTCAGGAGGCACCAAGAACAATGTTCTCATCACAAGACTATCGGAACGATTCCAAAATGCCCGCGTGATCCTAAAATAATCGTGAAATTTTAGGAGAGAAAAGTCAAAACTTGTACGTCAGGAGGCCTCACCAGAGCGACGAAGGTACTGAGGAGTAAAAAGAATCCTACTCTCTGATATATATAATTCTAAGACTCAAAACATTTTTGTTCTAGACTCAACAACATTAGCGATTTGATCAAGCAGGGGGCTCCTAAGTCGGGGATGGCTCTGATTACCAACTTGTAACACCCACAATGCAGCTATATCTCCCACGTGTCGGGGCACGACTTAGAGGCATAGCCACATGGTGGTTTAGTCGCAAGAGGGGTAATCTTCACACAATCCCATGTACTGAATAAGAAAGGGATAAAGAGTTGGCTTACAATCGCCACTTCACAAATACAAGTTAAACATACATCATCCAAAGTATAATGAAGGTCCGACTACAGAACCAAAGTAAAAGAAGACAACCCCAAATGCTAGATCCCCGATCGTCCCAACTGGGCTCCACTACTGGTCATCCGAAAAAGACACATAACAACAACTAAGATCTTCATCGAGCCCCCACTCGAGCGTGGTTGCGCCACCTACACTGGTATCATCGGCACCTGCAACTATTGGAAGTATCTGTGAGTCACAAGGACTCATCAATCTCACACCCGCAAGATCAAGACTATTTAAGCTTATGGGTAGGGTAAGGTAATGAGGTGGAGCTTCAGCAAGCACTAAGCATATATGGTGGCTAACATACGCAAATGAGAGCGAGAAGAGAAGAAACGCAACGGTCGAGAAGCTAGAAGTGATCAAGAAGTAATCCTGAAACTACTTACGTACAAGCATAACACAAGACCGTGTTCACTTCCCGGACTCTGCCGAGAAGAGACCATCATGGCTACACACGCGGTTGATGCATTTTAATTAAGTCAAGTGTCAAGTTCTCTACAACCGGATATTAACAAATTCCCATCTGCCACATAACCGCGTGCACGGCTCTCGGAAGTTTATACCCTGCAGGGGTGTCCCAACTTAGCCCATCACAAGCTCTCACGGTCAACGAAGGATATTCCTTCTCTCGGAAATACCCAATCGGTCTCGGAATCCCGGTTACAAGACATTTCGACAATGGTAAAACAAGACCAGCAAAGCCACCCGATGTGCCGACAGTCCTGATAGGAGTCGCACGTATCTTGTTCTAAGGGAAACACCGGATGAGACTAGCTATGAGTAAAACCAGCCCTCAAGTTTCCCCGAGGTGGCCCCCCAGGCAGCTCGGTTCGGACCAACACTTAGAGAAGCACTGGCCCGGGGGGTTAAAATAAAGATGACCCTCGGGTTAATTACACCCAAGGGAAAGGTATAGGATGTGGTGAGGCAAATGGTAAAACCAAGGTTGGGCCTTGCTGGAGGAGTTTTATTCAAAGCGAACCGTCAAGGGGTTCCCATAACACCCAACCGCGTAAGGAACACAAAATCAAGGAACATAACACCAGTATGACGGAAACTAGGGCTGCAAGAGTGGAACAAAACACTAGGCATAAGGCCGAGCCTTCCACCCTTTACCAAGTATATAGATGCATTAATTAAATAAGAGATATTGTGATAACCCAACATAACCATGTTCCAACATGGAACAAACTTCAGCTTCATCTGCAACTAGCAACGCTATAAGAGGGGCTGAGCAAAAGCGATAACATAGCAAAAAACGGTTTGCTAGGAAGGTGGGTTAGAGGCTTGACATGGCAATATGGGGGGCATGATATAACAAGTGGTAGGTAGCGCGACATAGCGATAGAGCGAACAACTAGCAAGCAAAGATAGAAGTGATTTCGAGGGTATGGTCATCTTGCCTGAGATCCCGCAAGGAAGAAGAACGAGTCCATGAAGTAGACGAATCAACGTAGTCGAACGAATCCTCACAACTCCAGAATGAAACCGAAGCTAACGAAAGAAGCAACCCGGAAAGAAGCAAGCAACATAGTAAACAACCATCACATAAACATGGCATGATGCACAACCAAGTATGATGCATGTCCGGTTTAATGAGGCATGGCATGGCAAAATGCACAAACAATACTACAGATTAAGTGGAGCTCAATATGCAACGAGTTGCATATTGACGAAAGACCACATTCAAACATTTAGTTCACTCTCGTTTATGTGCCCAACAACATTAGATGTTGTTAAACATGGCAAGAGGTGAAGCATAATAAAACTACCTATCTAGGCAAGTTTAAATGAGGCCGGAACAACAAGCAACAAGTCCGGAAAATCCTCATGTGCATATTTTCGATTTGGTACTGTTCTATCCTAAAGCATATTTTAGAGTTGTTAAACATGCAAGATGAGTGCACCATGTTAAACTAGGCATTTTTCTATGCCATTTACATATAAAGTTTATTTAATTTGGAGCTACGGTTATTTAGTTATGGAATAAATCATTTTAGCATGGAAATTAAGCAAAATATATGCAAACAACAATTTAAGCATTTCAAACATGCATGAAAGTTGTATATTGTGAAACTAGATGAAATTCTAGTCATTTTTCATATATAAATCATTTTAATCCGATGCACCATTTGTGAGTTATTAAATGCATGAACTAGGGGGACTTTTCTGTAAAACGGTTTCCGGAGACCGAAAACGTCCGACGTATGACCGGCAGCGGTGCCGCTATAGTTATCTGTTGGGGTATCAAACAAACTCCGAATGCGATGAAACTTGGCAGGCGACCTACTGACAACATAACAACACCGCATGACATCTTTCATCCCATTCCGAGAACATTTTCTGGCCACTTATAAAATACTATTTCGGACATGTAACGGGCGCGTGCAAGTGTGTCTGGGCTCAGAACGGGCAACTGAAAGAACTGGGAGACCCGGATGGATGCAAGTTTTGAAAACATGATGATGTAATGCAGATGATGATATGGCAAGATGCAACACGCAAGCAATGACAAGGCAACAACAACGAATAACTGGAAGACACCTGGCGCATCGGACTCGGGGCGTCACACATTGTCACCTCGTCCTTAGCCAATCTTCGCTTAATCCGTAGCCCCTATTTTGAGTTGCAAATATTAGCAACAGAACCAGTATCAAATACCCAGGCGCTACTGCGATCATTAGTAAGGTACACATTAATAACATGTATATCAAATATTCCTTTCACTTTGCCATCCTTCTTATCCACCAAATACTTGGGGCGGTTCTGCTTCCAGTGACCAGTCCCTTTGCAGTAGAAGCACTCAGTCTCATGCTTAGGTCCAAACTTGGGTTTCTTCACTTGAGCAGAAACTTGCTTGCCATTCTTCTTGAAGTTCCCCTTCTTCCCTTTAACCTTTTTCTTGAAACTGGTGGTCTTGTTGACCATCAACACTTGATGCTCCTTCTTGATTTCTACCACCGCAGCCTTTAGCATTGCGAAGAGCTTGGGAATTGTCTTATCCATCCCTTGCATATTATAGTTCATCATGAATCTTTTGTAGCTTGGTGGCAGTGATTGAAGAACTCTGTCAATGACACTATCATCAGGAAGATTAACTCCCAGTTGAGTCAAGTGGTTGTGGTACCCAGACATTCTGAGTATATATTCACTGACAGAACTATTCTCCTCCATTTTGCAGCTATAGAACTTATTGGAGACTTCATATCTCTCAATCCGGGCATTTGCTTGAAATATTAACTTCAACTCCTGGAACATCTCATATGCTCCATGACGTTCAAAACATTGTTAAAGTCTCGGTTCTAAGCCGTAAAGCATGGCACACTGAACTATCGAGTAGTCATCAGCTTTGCTCTGCCAGACGTTCATAACATCTGGCGTTGCTCCTGCAGCGGGTTTGTCACCTAGCGGTGCTTCCAGGATGTAATTCTTCTATGTAGCAATGAGGATAATCCTCAAGTTACAGACCCAGTCCGTGTAGTTGCTACCATCATCTTTCAACTTAGCTTTCTCTAGGAACGCATTAAAATTCAACGGAACAACAGCATGGGCCATCTATCTACAACAACATAGACATGCAAAATACTATCAGGTACTAAGTTCATGATAAATTGAAGTTCAATTAATCATATTACTTAAGAACTCCCACTTAGATAGACATCCCTCTAATCATCTAAGTGATCATGTGATCCATATCAACTAAACCATGTCCGGTCATCATGTGAGATGGAGTAGTTTTCAATGGTGAACATCACTATGTTGATCATATCTACTATACGATTCACGCTCCACCTTTTCTCAGTGTTCCGAGGCCATATATGCATATGCTAGGCTCGTCAAGTTTAACCCGAGTATTCTGCATGTGCAAAACTGGCTTGCACCCATTGTATGTGAACGTAGAGCTTATCACATCCGATCATCACGTGGTGTCTCAGCACGACGAACTGTAGCAACGGTGCATACTTAGGGAGAACACTTATACTTTGAAATTTAGTGAGAGATCATCTTATAATGCTACCGCCGAACTAAGCAAAATAAGATGCATAAAGGATAAACATCACATGCAATCAATATAAGTGATATGATATGGCCATCATCATTTTGTGTCTTTGATCTCCATCTCCAAAGCACCGTCATGATCACCATCGTCACCGGCTTGACACCTTGATCTCCATCGAAGCATCATTGTCATCTCGCCAACTATTGCTTCTATGACTATCGCCACCGCTTAGTGATAAAGTAAAGCAATTACATGGCGATTGCATTTCATACAATAAAGTGACAACCATATGGCTCCTGCCAGTTGCCGATAACTGTGTTACAAAACATGATCATCTCATACAACAATTTATATAATCACATCTTGACCATATCACATCACAACATGCCCTGCAAAAACAAGTTAGATGTCCTCTACTTTGTTGTTGCAAGTTTTACGTGGCTGCTACGGGCTTCTAGCAAGAACCATTCTTACCTACGCATCAAAAACCACAACGTAGTATAGTGATTGCTTTTTGATCTTCAAAAAGAACCCTGTTCATTGAAACAGATTCAACTAAACTTGGAGAAACAGACACCCACTAGCCACCTTGAAAGAACATGCGGTGCCCCCATGTTTGGTTTTGGTAATTGATGACAATCTCTATGGACTAATGGTTGCCTTGAGTTATATTTGAAGGTTTTTTCCATAGGCTTTTCTTGGAGTACATGTGTTGGTTTCAAGGAGAGTTTGTGTCGACCAAGGTGCTATTCAAGGAATTATCCAAAGATTGTTCATGTGAGTGTTGAGCTTATTGCAATCATGTCTTGGAGAAGAAGATTGTGTGATCATTCATGTCTACCTTCAAGACATCATCCAAATGAAGAGAATTGGAAAGATTCAAGGTTGATCAAGATTAAGTCAAGAATGAATCAAGTTGATCAACACACAAAGCATACATGATGTACTGAGGGATCAAGTGATCCCATGGTATGGTAAGCATTGTCCATTACGCTTTGTTTGCTAACCCATAATTTTCGTGAGAGTTCTTTGTGGGGTTAGGTTGTGATGTGCAAGTTCAAGTGGAGCATCATGAAGAGATCAAATGCTTGAAGCTTGCCATCCATTATGGTAGTAATGGATTTATGAAAATGTGTCGAAGAGTGGCTCACCCATAGTGGAGTATGGGGGAGCAATAAACTAGTATTCATCGAGCCAACGCAATCAAGAAAGGTGGTCCAACTTGAGGGAGTCAAGGTCGTCATCATCTAGCTCAAGTGGACCATGTGCAAGGCAAAGGTTTGCCCTTGATAGGTTCTATTTTACCGGTCTCATGGTGGTAGTTGGGAGACCGGGTTATAGGATCAATTGTCGTACTATCAAGGGGGGCTCTCGATGAGTAGCCTGATCGTATCTTTTGTAGAGAGCTCAAACCATTGCATCCTTGCATCATCTTTATTGGTTCTTGTTTGGTTCTTCTCTTTGTGAGTTTTGGAGCTTATGATCATCTTGATGACAAGCTAGAGTTCATCGAAAACGGAGTTCACTCGCATCTTCTATGATGTTTTCGACGTTGGAGGTTATGTCGGTTCTTCTCTGTTGGAGATTTCACTCCTCTATTTGTTAGGCATACCTCGTCATCTTATTTCCAACAAGCTTGAGCTTGCTCGATTCAGAGCTCATTTGCAGAAGTTATGGCAGTTCTGGTTTTCCTTGGAGTATACTTGTTTTCATGGAAGTGGCATATGTTTGGTGCCAGCAGTACTACCGCGGGGCCAGAGCGGCAGTACCGCATATCGCCACAAGCGGTAGTACCACTGTCTCACAATGGTACTACAGCCCATGGCCATAAGCGGTAGTACGGCTCTGACTCCATGCTGGTACCGCCTCGACTCGAGACGTGGTTTTCTCATGTCGCGTTCAGCAGCAATAGTAGCGGCAGTAGGAGCGGTTGTGCCGCTCGTGTGTAGTAGTACCGTTGGGCCAAGCGGCAGTACCGCCGCTGCCAACGGTAGTACCGCTGGCCCCAGCGGTAGTGCCGCTCATACGGCTCTGCCTCGCCCTCTGCTTTGGTCCGCTCTCTATGTTCTACTGCCCGGGCGGTAGTACCGCTTGTGCGCGGACTGAGCACATAACGGTTGGATTCGGGAGCTCCTATAAAGGGGGTCTTCTTCCCCATTAAGCCTTATCTCTTGAGATCGTGTTCTTCCCCCATTGTTGACCTTCTTCGAGCTTGCTAACTCTCAATCCCTCCATGGATTCTTGCTAATTTTGGGGGGAAAGGAGAGAGGAGATCTAGATCCACATTTCCACCAATCACTTTCTCCTTTATGTGAGGGGAACCCCTTGGATCTAGATCTTGGAGTTCTTGGTGTTCTCCTTTTTGTTCTTCCTCTCATTTTCCTCCCTAGCATTAGTTGCTTTGGTGGGATTTGGGGGAGAAGGACTTCGCCACTCCATGTGCCCTTGCCATTGCATTTGGTGCATCGGTTTGAGTTCTCCACGGTGATACATGGAAGTTACAAGTTGAGAAGCTTATTACTCTTGGGTGCTTGGTACCCTTGAGCTTGTTCCTCTTGGGTGCTTGGGCGCCCTAGACGGTTGGTGGTGTTTGGAGCTCAATCATTGTGGTGTAAAGCTCCGAGCAAGCGTCGGGGTCTCAAATTAGGTTGTGGAGATCGCCCCGAGCAATTTGACGGGTTCCGATGACCGCCCCAAGGGTTGCCAAAGTGTACGTGTTCGGTGACCGCCACCAAGGGTTTCCATTTGTACGGGTTCGGTGACCGCCCTCAAGGGTCCCTTAGTGGAATCACGGCATCTTGCATTGTGCGAGGGCGTGAGGAGATTACGGTGGCCCTAGTGGCTTCTTGGGGAGCATTGTGCCTCCACACCGCTCCAAACGGATATTAGCATCCGCAAGGGTGTGAACTTCGGGATACATCGTCGTCTCCGCGTGCCTCGGTTATCTCTTACCCGAGCCCTTTACTTATGCACTTTACTTTGTGATAGCCATATTGTTTCCTGTCATATATCTTGCTATCACCTAGTAGTTAAATATTGCTTAGCATAAGTGTTGGTGCACATAGGTGAGCCTAGTTGTTGTAGGTTTGGTGTTTGACAAATTAACCGCTAGGTTTATTCCGCATTTGTTCAATCCTAAACCGTAATTATTTTAAAGCGCCTATTCACCCCCCCCTCTCTGCGACATCCACGATCTTTCACACCTGTGTGCGAAGCACGTCGGTAGAACCAGTCTCGCGTAAGCATACGCGTAATGTCGGTCTAAGCCGCTTCATCCAATAATACTGCTAAATCAAGAATCAACTAGAGACGGAAAGCAATATGTATATACTCACGCCCACAACTCCTTTGTGTTCTACTCGTGCATATAACATCTACGCACAGCACTGGCCAGGATGCCATTGTTGGGGAACACAGTAATTTCAAAAAAATTCCTACGCACACGCAAGATCCATCTAGGTGATGCATAGCAACGAGAGGGGAGAGTGTTGTCCATGTACCCTCATAGACCATAAGCGGAAGCATTATGACAACGCGGTTGATTTAGTCGTGTGTCTTCACGATCTGACCGATCCTAGCACCGAAGGTACGGCACCTCCGCAATCTGCACACGTTCAACTCGGTGACGTCCCACGAACTCTAGATCCAGCTGAGGTCGAGGGAGAGTTTCGTCAGCACGACGGCGTGATGACGGAGTTACCGACGCAGGGCTTCTTCTAAGCTCTACAACGATATGACCGAGGTGGAAATCTGTGGAGGGGGGCACCGCACACGGCTAAACAATCAACTTGTTTGTCTATGGGGTGCCCCATCCCCCCTATATAAAGGAGTGGAGGAGTGGGGTGCCCCATCCCCCCTTCCCTAGTCCAATTCGGATCCAAGGGGGAGGGGGTGAACAGCCTGCCCTAGCCGCCCCTCTCTCTCTCTCCACTAAGGCCCATTAAGGCCCAATAACT
>NC_041392.1:147918501-147943408 GCF_002162155.2 Triticum dicoccoides
TAAATGCCCGAACTCATCTGGAACCCTTCCGATGTCCAAACATAGCCTTCCAATATATCAATCTTTATGTCTCGACCATTTCGAGACTCCTCGTCATGTCTGCGATCACATCCGGGACTCCTAACTACCTTCGGTACATCGAAACACATAAACTCATAATACCGATCGCCATCGAACGTTAAGCGTGCGGACCCTACAGGTTTGAGAACTATGTAGACATGACCGAGACTCACTTCCAGTCAATAACCAATAGTGGAACCTAGATGCTCATATTGGTTCCTACATATTTATTCTACGAAGATCTTTATTGGTCAAACCGCATAACAACATACATTGTTCCCTTTGTCATCAGTATGTTACTTGCCCGAGATTCGATCGTCGGTATCTCAATACCTAGTTCAATCTCGTTACCGACAAGTCCCTTTACTCGTTCCGTAATGCATCATCCCGCAACTAACTCATTAGTCACATTGCTTTCAAGGCTTATAGTGATGAGCACTATCGAGAGAGCCCAGAGATACCTCTCCGACAATCGGAGTGACAAATCCTAATCTCGATCTATGCCAACTCAACAAACACCATCGGAGACACCTGTAGAGCATCTTTATAATCACCTAGTTATGTTGTGACGTTTGATAGCACACTAAGTGTTCCTTCGATATTCGGGAGTTGCATAATCTCATAGTCATAGGAATACGTATAAGTTATGAAGAAAGCAACAACAACAAACTAAACGATCATCGTGCTAAGCTAACGGATGGGTCAAGTCAATCACATCATTCTCTAATGATGTGATCTCGTTAATCAAATGACAACTCATGTCTATGGTTAGGAAACTTAACCATCTTTGATTAACGAGCTAGTCAAGTAGAGGCATACTAGTGACACTCAGTTTGTCTATGTATTCACACATGTACTAAGTTTCCGGTTAATACAATTCTAGCATGAATAATAAACATTTATCATGATATGAGGAAATATAAATAACAACTTTATTATTGCCTCTAGGCCATATTTCCTTCATTGTTCCCATAAGTTGTTTGCTCACAAAATCCCTATGCATAGGAAGTGGGTTATGCTTAAATGTGTTAGTCGTATTCTTCATGATGCTCTCTTTATGTGTCAATTCTTATCTTTTATGTGAGCATCATTGAAATTATCATGCCTAGCTAGAAAGGCATTAAAGAAAAGCGCTTGTTGGGAGACAACCCAACACCTTTACCTAATGTTTTTGTGTTTTCACATGACTATGCTACCGTAGTAATCATGTTTTATTGCTTTTGTTTCAATAAAGTGCCAAGTAAGACCTTTGGGATGATCTATGGTGATAGTTGATTTGATCTTGCTGAAAAACAGAAACTTTTGCGCTCGGGAAAACAATTCTATTTTTTAGCAGAAGCATGATAAAATACTGATTACTTTTTCAAAACATTAATGAACAAATTGCTCATGTTGTCCTAATTTTTCAGAATTTTTGAAGTTATATAAGTATTCAAGAGCTATAGATTACTACAGAGTGTCCTGTTTTTGACAGATTCTGTTTTCGATGCATAGTTTGCTTGTTTTCTAGTTTCTATGGCTTATATTGCTTAATATAAATTGTAGAAATGATAGGGTACAGTAGGCATCATGTGAGAAAAATTGTGAATCTTGTCTTGACAGTACCTAAGTGGTGATTTGCTTTCTTATACTAACGGAGCTTACAAGTTTTCTGTTAAGTTTTGTGTTGTGAAGTTTTCAAGTTTTGGGTAAAGATTCGACGGACTACGGAATAAGGAGTGGAAAGAGCCTAAGCTTGGGGATGCCCAAGGCATCCCAAGGTAATATTCAAGGACAACCAAGCATCTAAGCTTGGGGATGCCCCGGATGGCATCCCCTCTTTCGTCTTTGTTTATTGGTAACTTTACTTGAGGCTATATTTTTATTCACCACATGCTATGAGTTTTGCTTGGAGCGTCATTTTTTTATTAGGATTTTTTTGCTGTTATTTAGAGTAATGTTTTTCGTCTTTTAGTTCAATAAAAAGGTCAAGTATAGCCTTTCCCATGCTTATTTTTCAAGTCTATATGTTGATGTTTTAAAAACAGAAAGTTTGTTGTTATGTTTTGAATATTTCTGAATAGTTAGAACATGATAAAATCTTGAATCTTTTACATAATGATTAACAACAAATTATCTACAGTGTGGTAATTTTTCAGAATTTTTGGAGTTAAAGAAGTATGATTCTTCTTGCATTCTTTACAGACTATCCTGTTTAGAGAGATTGCTGTTATGATTGCATTGTTTGCATATGTTTGCTTATTTAATGATTCTATTTGATGATATGAGTATTAAATATGCAGATGCATTTAGTATGCAATGTCAAGTTATAATTTTAGTGATTTTCTATAGTAGAGAATGATAAGGATTAGCATGGATTTATACTAACTTATCTCACGAGTTCTTGTTGAGTTTGGTGTGGATGAAGATATGCATGAAAGGAATTAAGGAGACATAACAGCTCAAGATTGGGGATGCCCAAGGCATCCCTAATTAATATTTCAAGAAGTCTCAAGCATCTAAGCTTGGGGATGCCCCGGTAGGCATCCCACCTTTCTTCTTCAACAACTATCAGTTAGTTTTGGTTGAGCCTAAGTTTTTGCTTCTTTACATGATATGTGCTATTCTTGCAATGTCATTTTATTTTGTTTTGCTTTCTGTTTGACTAAAGTACTTAAGATATGAAATTTTATTTATGAGGATTCTTCACATAGTTACATGATTATTCAACTACTCATTGATCTTCACTTATATCTTTCGGAGTAGTTTGTCATTTGCTCTAGTGCTTCACTTATATCTTTTTAGAGCACGACGGTGGTTTTATTTTGAAGAAATTTTTGAACTCATGCTTCACTTATATTATTTTGAGAGTCTTAAACAACATGGTAATTTGCTTAGGTTATGAATTTAGTCCTAATATGATAGGCATCCAAGAGGGATATAATAAAAACTTTCATATAAAGTGCATTGAATACTATGAGAAGTTTGATTCTTTATGATTGTTTTGAGATATGAAGATGGTGATATTAGAGTCATGCTAGTGGAGTAGTTGTGAATTTGAGAGATCCTTGTGTTAAAGTTTGTGATTCTCGTAGCATGCACGTATGGTGAACCGTTATGTGATGAAGTTGGAGCATGGTTTATTTATTGATTGTCTTCCTTATGAGTGGCGGTCGGGGACGAGCGATGGTCCTTTCCTACCAATCTATCATCCTAGGGGCATGCGCGTAGTACTTCGTTTCGATGACTAATAGATTTTTGCAATAAGTATGTGAGTTCTTTATGACTAATGTTGAGTCCATGGATTATACGCACTCTCACCCTTCCACCATTGCTAGCCTCTCTTTGTGCCGCGCAACTTTCGCCGGTACCATACACCCACCATTACCTTCCTCAAAACAGCCACCATACCTACCTATTATGGCATTTCCATAGCCATTCCGAGATATATTGCCATGCAACTCTCCACCTTTCTGTTTATTATGACACACAACATCATTCTCATATTGCTTTGCATGATCATGTAGTTGACATCGTATTTGTGGCAAAGCCACCATTCATAATTCTTTCATACATGTCACTCTTGATTCATTGCACATCCCGGTACACCGCCGGAGGCATTCATATAGAGTCATATTTTTTCTAAGTATCAAGTTGTAATTCTTGAGTTGTAAGTAAATAAAAGTGTGATGATCTTCATTATTAGAGGATTGTCCCATGTGAGGAAATAAAAAAATAAAAAAAGAGAAAGGCCAAAAAAAGAGAAGGCCCAAAAAGCAAAAAAATGAGAGAAAAAGAGAGAAGGGGCAATGCTACTATCCTTTTACCACCCTTGTGCTCCAAAGTAGCACCATGATCTTCATGATAGAGAGTCTCCTATGTTGTCGCTTTCATATACTAGTGGGAAACTTTCATTATAGAACCGTTCTATTCCACCTATAGTGCTATGTACATGGCTCACACTCATGTATTGCGTCAAGATTGAAAAAGTTTGAGAACATCAAAAGTATGAAACAATTGCTTGACTTGTCATCGGGGTTGTGCATGATTCAAATATTTTGTGTGATGAAGATAGAGCATAGACAGACTATATGATTTTATAGGGATAACTTTCTTTGGCCATGTTATTTTGAGAAGACATAATTGCTTTGTTAGTGTGCTTGAAGTATTATTATTTTTATGTCAATATTAAACTTTTGTTTTGAATCTTATGGATCTAAATATTCTTGCCACAATAAAGAGAATTACATGGATAAATATGTTAGGTAGCATTCCACATCAAAAATTCTGTTTTTATCATTTACCTACTCGAGGGCGAGCAGGAATTAAGCTTGGGGATGCTTGATACGTCTCCAACGTATCTATAATTTTTGATTGTTCCATGCTATTATATTATCAATCTTGGGTGTTTTATATGCATTTATATGATTTTTGGGACTAACCTATTAACCTAGAGCCCAGTGTCAGTTTCTGTTTTTTCCTTGTTTTTGAGTACTACAGAAAAGGAATACCAAACGGAGTCCAATTGACGTGCCAATTTTTGATGATTTTTTATGGACCAAAAGAAACCCCCGGAGTAAAAGAGTTGGGACAGAAGAGTCCCGAGCCATCCACGAGGGTGGAGGGCGCGCCCTACCCCCTGGGCGCGTCCCCCTCTCTCGTGGTCGACTCGGAGACCCCCCTGACGTGAGACCGATGCCAAAATTTCCTATAAATACAGAAACCTCCAGAAAATAACCTAAATCGGGAGTTCCGCCACCGCAAGCCTTTGTAGCCACCAAAAACCAATTGGGACCCTGTTCCGGCACCCTGCCGGAGGGGGATCCATCATCAGTGGCCATCTTCATCATCCCGACGCTCTCCATGACAAGGAGGGAGTAGTTCACCCTCGGGGCTGAGGGTATGTACCGGTAGCTATGTGTTTGATCTCTCTCTCTCTCTCTCGTGTTCTTGATTTGGCACGATCTTGATGTACCGCGAGCTTTGCTATTATAGTTGGATCTTATGATGTTTCTCCCCCTCTATCTCCTTGTGATGAATTGAGTTTTCCCTTTGAAGTTATCTTATCGGATTGAGTCTTTAAGGATTTGAGAACACTTGATGTATGTCTTGCATGTGCTTGTCTGTGGTGACAATGGGATATTCACGTGATCCACTTGATGTATGTTTTGGTGATCAACTTGCGAGTTATGTGACCTTGTGAACTTATGCATAGGGGTTGGTACATGTTTTCGCTTCGACTCCCCGGTAGAAAGGCACTCTTTGAAGTTCTTTGTGTTGGTTGAATAGATGAATCCGAGATTGTGTGGTGCATATCGTATAATCATACTCGCGGATACTTGAGGTGATATTAGAGTATGTAGGTGACATTAGGGTTTTGGTTGATTTGTGTCTTAAGGTGTTATTTTACTACGAACTCTGGGGTTGTTTGTGACACTTATAGGAATAGCCCAATGGATTGATCGGAAAGAATAACTTTGAGGTGGTTTCGTACCCTACAATAATCTCTTCGTTTGTTCTCCGCTATTAGTGACTTTGGAGTGACTCTTTGTTGCATGTTGAGGGATAGTTATATGATCTAATTATGTTATCCTTGTTGAGAGAATTTGCACTAGTGAAAGTATGAGCCCTAAGCCTTGTTTCGAAGCATTGCAATATAGTTTGTGCTCACTTTTATCATTAGTTACCTTGCTTTTTTATATTTTTAGATTACAAAAACCTATGTCTGCCATCCATATTGCACTTGTATCACCATCTCTTCGCCTAACTAGTGCACCTATACAATTTACCATTGTATTGGGTGTGTTGGGGACACAAGAGACTCTTTGCTATTTTGTTGCAGGGTTGTTTGAGAGAGACCATCTTCATCCTACGCCTCCCATGGATTGATAAACCTTAGGTCATCCACTTGAGGGAAATTTGCTACAGTCCTACAAACCTCTACACTTGGAGGCCCAACAACGTCTACAAAAAGAAGGTTGTGTAGTAGACATCAACTCCCACTCCTCCAAGTCCGCCACCGCATCAGCAGACTCCTGCTCCTCCAAGTCTGCCACCGCGTCAGCCCACTCCTCCTCCTCCAAGTCCGGCACCGCATCAGCCGACTCCTCCTCCTCCAAGTCTGGCACCACGTCAGCCGACTCCTCCTCGTCCAAGTCATCCACCGCGTCAGCCGACTCCTCCTCCTCCAAGTTCGGCACCGCGTCAACTGACTCCTCCTCCTCCAAGTCAGGCACCACGTCAGTCAACTCCTCCTCCAAGTCAGGCACCGCCTCAGCGAGCTCTGCCGCCTCTGCAGGGTAATGTAGTATTTCAAAAAAATTCCTACGATCACCCAAGATCTATCTAGGAGAAGCATAGCAACGAGCGGGGAGAGTGTGTCTACGTACCCTCGTAGACCGAAAGCGGAAGTGTTTAGTAACGCGGTTGATGTAGCGGAACGTCTTCGCGATCCAACCGATCTAGTACCGAATGCACGGCACCTCCGCGATCTGCACACGTTCAGGTCGGTGACGTACCTCTAACTCTAGATCTAGCTGAGGCTGAGGGAGAGTTTCGTCAGCACGACGGCGTGTTGACGGTGATGATGAAGTTACCGACGCAGGGCTTCGCTTAAGCACTACAACAATATGACCGAGGTGGAAAACTATGGAGGGGGCACCACACGCGGCTAAAGATCAACTTGTGTGTCTATGGGGTGCCCCTGGCCATGTATATAAAGGAGGGAGGAAGAGGAGGCTGGCCTAGGAGGGGCGCGCCTATAGGGGGAGTTCAACTAGGATTCCTAATCCTAGTTGGAGTCCCCTTCCTTTTCCAAGAGGAGAGAAAGGGAAGGAGTAGGAGAGGGAGAAGGAAAGAGAGGGGGCGCCGCCCCCTCTCTAGTCCAATTCAGACTTGCCATGGGGGGCGTGCGGCCACCCCTTGAGGCCCTTCTCTCCTTTCCCGTCTGGCCCATTAAGGCCCACTACTTCCCCCGGCGAATTCCCGTAACTCTCCGGTACTCCGAAAAATACCTGAATCACTCGGAACCTTTATGATGTCTGAATATAGCCTTCCAATATATCGATCTTTACGTCTCGACCATTTCGAGACTCCTCGTCATGTCTGTGATCTCATCCAGGACTCCGAACAACCTTCGGTACATCAAATCACATAACTCATAACACAAACCGTCATCGAACGTTAAGCATGCGGACCCTAAGGGTTCGAGAACTATGTAGACATGACCGAGACACATCTCCGGTCAATAACCAATAGTGGAACCTGGATGCTCATATTGGCTCCTACATATTCTACGAAGATCTTTATCGGTCAAACCACATAACAACATACGGTGTTCCCTTTGTCATTGGTATGTTACTTGCCCGAGATTCGATCGTCGGTATCATCATACCTAGTTCAATCTCGTTACCGGCAAGTCTCTTTACTCGTTTCGTAATGCATCATCCTGCAACTAACTCATTAGTCACATTGCTTGCAAGGCTTATAGTGATGTGCATTACCGAGAGGGCCCGGAGATACCTCTCCGACAATTGGAGTGACAAATCCTAATCACGATCTATGCCAACTCAACAAACACCATCAGAGACACCTGTAGAGCATCTTTATAATCACCCAGTTACGTTTTGACGTTTGATAGCACACTAAGTGTTCCTCCGGTATTCAGGAGTTGCATAATCTCATAGTCATAGGAACATGTATAAGTCATGAAGAAAGCAATAGCAATAAACTAAATAATCATAGTGCTAAGCTAACGGATGGGTCTTGTCCATCACATCATTCTCTAATGATGTGATCCCGTTCATTAAATGACAACACATGTCTATGGCTAGGAAACTTAACCATCTTTGATTAACGAGCTAGTCTAGTAGAGGCATACTAGGGACACTCTGTTTGTCTATGTATTCACACATGTACTAAGTTTCCGGTTAATACAATTCTAGCATGAATAATAAAAAATTATCATGATATAAGTAAATATAAATAACAACTTTATTATTGCCTATAGGGCATATTTCCTTCAGCCTCAGCAACAGCGAAAGAGAGGCGCCGCAGCTACGTCGGCTAGCGGTACAACAGGGGGCAAGAAATACAAATTTGGTCCAAGCCTCAAGCCTCTTCCAAACTTGCCTTACCACATGACTGACGAGGAAACCGACGCCCAATTGAAGGCCCATTTTGGACTAAAACCGCCCCCACTGCCAGAGGAGAAAGTACCTAAGAAAGTGGTAAAACACTTTATTGATAATGCTCAACCGGCTGTGAAGCATAGGGACTTAGACTATGAGCGCCAAATCAAGAAGTCCTATCATGCACAAAACTCGAAGCTTCGAGCTCGAGCTCGAGCTCGAGCTCGAGCCAAGGAGCTGTTAAAAAAGGGGGGAAATTGTTCCCCAGCTGGGAGAACAGGCGATGCCATCGATCCCCTCAGCTCGCTCATTGTACAAACACATGCGAGTATCGGCGCTGATCAGCTGGTAATAACCGATGATCATCGCAGGTGGGCTAAAGAGGCAGGTGTCACTGTAAAACAACTCCTGGGCATCGAGGCCTTCGAAACGTTTAAACAGGGGGAACTAAAACGAAAATATGTCTGCGGCGAACCTCTGGTCAAGCCCGAGGAGATCCTGCGTCTACCAACGAGAATGTATGAATTGCATCAATGGTACTTGAGAGAAGCAAAGACTACCGATTGAGAGTCCTTCATGGTGGGAATCAAGGAAGAGCACTACTACCATGCAAAAGATTTGTGGGTTGAGTTTCAAGAAATGTTTCAGTTATTCAATCAAGACGCACTTGACAAATTTATCGTCAGTTGCTATTGTATGTAAGTGGTTTCTTTTTGTAATTTAAGTCTCTAGCTACCAGTAGTGCTCGTTCATTACCTGTAATTATCCTCACTATATTCTTTTCTGTGGTATTATGCAGAATGAAGATGTATGGAATGAAAAGAGTTGGACCTATGGCATTGGGTTCATTGACCCAAATACCATTAATCAAGAGACATAGTCACGTGAATATAATCGACCATATACATAGAAAAGTTTGCTAGAGTTCTTGAAGCACCTAAATACCCAACCAGAAATACTATTTCCTCACAACTTCGAGTGAGTGACATCGTCTTGTCTACAAATTCCGTTTTTGCTTACTAGATGTTAATAAGTGTAGTTGATGAGTATGCACATGCCCGCTTAATTATACATGCAAACGTGTGCGCATGCAGTTTTCGCTAGATCTTGTTAATCATTGAAGTTGACGAGGAAAAAGTTTAAGTACTAGACTCACTATATAAAGATACTAATGAATACACAATCGTGAAGTGGGTGGTCAACAGGTAATTTCAATCATTATCGCACTATGTTGGCCTCTTTAGTTCATTTCCTGATATCAACTAATTAATAACTCCTTTATTCATTTTCGTTGCCGGCGGGCAGGGCTTGGCAAAAGTTCATCAAAGATGTTCTAGGCCCATGGAAACAACAGCTGAAATGGATGTGACCCAAGGTAATTAAGTAGTACTAGCCTCTTTAATTCTAATTTCAATACCATTATCATGCTTGATTAATTATTATCTGATTGAATTTTATTCTCGTAAAGACCATGAGGCAGGCACCGGGGAATGATTTATGCGCATACTACGTTTGCGAGAACATTCACATTATAACGTCCGAAAGGACCAAAGATGCTAGACAAACTTGGGTACGTGTTTGCCAGAACACTATTCATAATTTTTATATCATTACCTAATATATATATACACATGACAACTAATGCATTCATATTGATCTCCTTTAAAGATGTCGGAGATGCGGGATCAACTCCTACCAACGGATCGCGTACGAGTAATCCAAGAAAAAATAGCGGGATTTTGCTCGACCAGGTCATAGATCACAAAAGGAGAATACCATTACAAGTTGTAATGCCTCCATGTAATGATCTGCAAGTTGTAGGAGAAATTGTACCAAATTGTATATATATATGTGTGTGTGTGTGTGTGTGTGTGTGTGAATGGTCGTGCGAGAAATCCGATGATATATATATATGATCGGTTCTACGAGAAATTCTATTTATATATATGCATAGCGTGTACAATATGTAGTAGCGTAAAATATGTTTGAAATGAAAAAAATTAATGGAAAACACAAAATTAAAAGGAAAATAAAGCATAGACCCATAAACCCCATAACCTTACCAACCGGGACTAAAGGCCCCCAGCCCCCGGGCGCTAGATCGTGCCACGTGGTGAGCCTTTGGTCCCAGTTTGTGACAAACCGGCACTAAAGGGGGGCGGCTTTAGTTCCCACCCTTTAGTGCCGGTTGCAGAACCGACACTAAAGGTCCTTACGAACCGGAACAATAGCTTGATTCTGCACTAGTGAGAACATTCAATATGCTTTTTAGTTGTTGAATATCGCTTTCCTGGTATGAACTTTCCAAAATTTTACGCTAACGCCAAGAGAGCTTTTTCTGATCTTGGTCTTGGTTATAAGACGATTCATGTTTGTAAGCATGGACCCATAGAGGTATGTGTTCTCGTAGAGACAATTATTCATGTCTGGTGAGTTTATGTTAGTGTGTCATGTTGCTTTTGTTGGTTTGATTTTTTGTAGAGTTGGAATCTTTCCTCGACATTATGGTGAAGATTTTGTGGTTCGATGACCTGCACTTCTAGGGTATCATCCCCAATCTAAGTCCATTAATCGCTCATGACTTCTCATCTTTTCGGATTTCTGCCTCAAGGGGGTTTCAGAATCTTTTACCAGTAATCAAGTTTGTGAGCATGAATGAGTAGCGGTATCATAGTTCCGGTCCAATTGTAGTCCTTGACTGTCTTGGTGGTTTTTTCGGCTTGCAAAGGTAGGTACCATGAAGATGTTTTCAAGAGACTTCCTTGTAATTACGAGTTAGATTGTAACTCCTTGGATTTTGAATCAAATGTTGTACCTGTAACGGTTTTGACTATGAATAAAGTTGCATGTGTTTAGAAAAACAGTCGCCCGAATCCATCCTAGACACGCATTTCGCGTGCAAGATTAGACAAAAAAGAGCAAGAACCATCTACATAATTGTTATAATCACATTGTTTTTATACCCTACCAATGAACTGTGTAAATATCATATCATTGAAAGGCTTCGTTTGTCCAACTAGGATTTGAGACCACATATATGATTGAACTACTATGTGCTCTCACAAGATTCACACAAACACGAATACAAGGAACTAGTATACAAGTATGTAGGTCTATCTGCAGCTCGATCAAATCAGACTTTGCTTCTTACTACTGATAGCTATTTTAGTGTTGGTTGTTGCATTTTGCCGGCATGCAAGCCTGATGCATAGCTAGCTAATTTTGCATGACATTATACAACATCCACATAACTAATCATGATCTCATTATTTTATCTCAATGTATTATATTTGCAGGAGGATATGAAACAATTTCGACGGAAATTAGCTATCATATTGGTCGAATCAAACCCGAATAAGCTAAAAGGAAGTCCAATATACTACCAATCTGACGATGAATCTAATTCTGAAGTTGAGTTCTTGTATAATTCACCCGACGGAGTCAAAGACAAACTACCTACCTCAATACCCATCATGCTCACATATCCACATAATTACTTGTTGGGTTGTGCACTACATCATATCGATCGATGATGCGATTGTTTGTAATAAGCAACATTTAGAAGTATATAATGCACCAGTATACATTATTATGATTCTTACCATCCATTTTTCAGGAATGAATGGATACAAAGCTCGACACCTCGTCCAATGGGTTGAAGTATCAAAAAAATAAAGTTAATAGTGTATGGACAATGATTGTTTCAACATGGCCATGTGCATACTGGCATGTGATGAGGCATTATTATTCATAGATCCTCTTGAACACTTCATTGATCTACAATTTTTTTTGGAAGTTATCAGAATTAGTCATTCAAAATTATTTGTATCAACATGTTTCTAAATACTTTTTCTTACTCTGTTCATGATGTTAAATTCGGCTTGAAGCCAAATATTCAGATGTTGGCAACATTGTTTGGTAACTGCCTGAGGTAGACAACAAAACCTCATCGTGCAACTTGGTAACTAACATCTCTTGCCCGTTCTTGTCATGATTTATAATTTCTAATATCTCTTGATATATCTAGATGGCAAAGAAAGTATGTTAAACTGTGTTAAACTGTGTAAAACAGTCCAACAACATTGGCTACGGTAATGAGTTGGGCTTGTGCGTAGTCCAGCCCATTAGGCCCATTTGGCTCCTTTTCTTCCTCTCGGTACAAGGCCGCCGCCGCCGCAACCTCCCAATCCAGATCTAGCGCGATGAAGAGGCGTGAGATGAGGCCGGCCAGACAGACGGAGTTGTTGGGTCCGGTGACGAAGAAGAGCAGGCCCGATGAGAAGGAGGAGGTGGTAGAGGATGCTAGATCCAAGGAGGAGCTCGGACGAGGAATAAGAAGACTTGTCCAATTTGTTATCGTTCGCTCAGGCTATTCAGAGTCGAAAATAGGATTCATCGCTTGTTTCTCTCATGCAAGCCCAACTGGAGGAAGGCGATGGGGGCGGCCGCCGCGTCCAGGATGCTGATGAAGAAGAGGGCGACAAGCTCCAAAGTCAGCGAGGTTAGCGAGGTGAAGGCGGCGAGCCCCAAGCCTAGCGAGGCGAAGGAGGTGTTGGCGGACACCGAACCGATTGAGAAGGGCAGCAAGAACATGGCGTGGGGCGGAGAGAGAATGAGGAAGATTGTGGCCGACGCCGAATGGAAAAAGGAGGGCAGCAGTTACTTTACGTGGGGTGAAGAGGCAACGAGGAAGTGGAGCGGAGAGAGGGTGGCGAGGACAGAGACGTGGAAGTTCAGCGCGAATTACCTGGTGTTCATGAGGAACACTCTCCCTCCCCTGCCCGTCGAAGACTTCTCCACTAGCAATCCCTTCCTCCGCATGAACCAAGAAATAGCGGCCGCCCAATACAAGGCTAGGCATGAATTCTGCGACTACGTCTTCAGCCGGCACGATGTCAGAAAAGGGTACTCGGAGTTCCAAGTGGAGGTCACGGACGACGGGGAAGTAATGGTCCCGGCCAAGTTCCACGACAACAACAAAGACAACGTTGCCTAGAGCCGGTTTCTGTTCATCAGGAAGCATGGATGGTTGCCGTGGTAATGAGATAGGGCCAGTTTCATAACAGCAATACAAGTTAACTTGTGTGTGAGGGAGATTGAGCTTCAAAGTTGTACTGCGTACCGGTGACAAACTTTTTTAGAACGAAGCTGGTGACACAACTTGCTGCCAACATTAACTCCTCGTTGGGAATGCGACTTACCAAGCAGACAGGCATCATTTTCTTGCTCAATCAGAGCTTGGTTCATCTTCAGCACATTTTTTTTCGCACGACATTCCTTTGGGAAATTCCCATAGTCATCACAATTATAGCAATGGGCCATTGCCTTATTGAACTTACAATTTTTTCTTCTACTGGAGCCATTGCCGTCTCCTTCCTCTTGAACTGGACTCCCACTCAGCCGGGGTCAACAGCAAGTGCTCGAGTGTTTTTTTTTTTTTGAGCATCCAGCAAGTGCTCAAGTAGCTCCTCATGTGGCGTCGGGCCGAGTAAAATATACAAGGAGCTCGAGACCATTCGGCGCTTAACGGGCCACTTGCTATTATTTTCGCTAGCGAGCGCCCACAAAAAGGGATCGCTGTGTTTGATGGGCCTGCCCATCTTGCTTCACTTTGCACGGTTTTAGGAAGCTTCCAGCAGCTTCCGAACATTTTTTAAAGTGTGAACCTTTTTTAAGTGTTGTAAATATATAGAAGGAACTGTGAATACTTTTCTAAATTCCCGCGAAAAAATTACATTTTCATGAAAGTTTTTTTTAAAGAGTCATGAACATATTTTGAAGCATGTGGACTTTTTAAATGTCATGAACCTTTTTTACAAATTACAAGTACATTTTTTATATATTTTCATGATCTTTTTTAAATGGCATGAACATATTTTTAAACATGTTATAAATATTAAATGTTTAAATCCAAAAATATATATTAAATATCACAAACATTTTTTTGGACAAACATTAATTTTAAAGCTGCGCAAACAAACTTTTACATTCCACGAACATCTTCTAATGTGTCGTGAACATTTTTAAAAACTAAGTAAGGTATTTTTAAAAATATGCTTCAAAAAAATCTTCACATGTTTAAAATAAAGTTTTCATCTATCTCTAAAATATATCGTGTCTTTTCTCTAAAAAATAGAGAAAGAAAAGAGCCCAAAGCACATAAAGAAAAAACAGATGCACACAACAGGAGCGCATGATACATTACAGAGCCACATTCTCGTATTCAGTTCATGCTCTGCACCATGTTAATTCTTGTCACATAAAAAATAAGTACTAAAAGGCAAGAAATAATCATTCCTTTATCAGCAAAACCTGCATGCTTTTATCAACAAGTAGGTTCCCTGCTCTAAAACTACCTGTTAGTATCAATTCCCAAGTTCTCAGCCCATATAAGCATCGACAAGTTCAGGAGCACTGACTAAAATATACTTCTGGCAAAAAATAAATGGAAGTCAGGATGCCAATCAATCATCCATTGCTAGTAAGTGAGAATGCAAGGAGAACAAACAGGAGGGTGAATGTAATCATAAAAGCAGCAAAGGATAAGATGACACCCTGTGAGAAGGTCCTCTTTGACTGTCCAGCCATCTCAACTTCATTTAGCAGCCCCCTTATTTCGTCGATGTCCGAGTCCTTTGCAGCATGAAATAATCTGTTCTGAACCTCATCGAGTTTGGCGAGTCTTCTAGCTTGATCTGAATCCCTGGTGGACCAGATGAACCCAGTGACCCGCCACAAGAGGATTCCAACGTAAATTGCTACAATGCAGTCGGCACTATAATGGTAACGCTGCCGTATCTCCCTCTGGGCACTGTGCAGGACTAGAAACCATATCCCACCTGATATCCATCCCCCGTACGCTTCCTGCGAGGTGCCACATGGACATATATAGTATTAAGCTGGACATCTGTCCCTTTAGAACAAATGGATATTTGTACAGGGATTAATTGACAACACAAAAATTAAGCATAAAAACTGTCCGAATGTAGCGTGGCGTTCATATTGAAGAGAGGAAGATAGATAACACCAAGCTGAAGTCTTCACCACAACAAAGTTTTTACACTACAGGAAAGACAATGAATGGTATAAATGCAACAATGGCATACGAAAGACCAACGGGAACTGGTCGATGGCCTCTTTTACATGGACTTAACTGCAAGACCCATATTGAGAAATCACCTCTAAGGCTAATGCAGAACCACATATTAGCAAGGGTGCGCGTATCACACTTCCTTGGTTGTGACATAAGAATGTTTGAACATAGGGGTGATCCTGGTGAGTCAATTTCATATCATTTGTAGCATGACATGCAAAGATTAAAAAGAAGTCAGTTCTGTGAAGATGACAACACAACATACCGTCCATGCCATAGCAGTCAGGACAACAACAAACATGTGCCCACTATATATAAGATCATTGCAACCACCACCGGCTTTATTCACCAAATGATACCATGAAGGGCCCTCTCCGGCAGATGGCCTCAATATGTCTATTAGGAAGCTCATATGTGCCCAATCAGGTCTATAGTGATCAGTATAATTTTGAACACTGGCTGCAATAAGAAAATGATCCTAAACAGTTACTAGAAGTCAACCAAATTAAAGCAGCTACACCAGGAAGTTTCATAAGTTAAATGCTCTAACCATATGGCATATCCACTAGTATGATCCTGCGGATTGCACGCGGATCAGAAGCATACGGAACATAATACTTCTGTGCCCAAGCATGAGGATGGTCAGGTATTTTATATCGAGCAGCAGCACACCAAGGCCTTGCAGATGGAAGAATAGTAGAAACAAATGTTATGGTCCGAAGAAAACGCCCGACCGCCATAGCGAACATATACCTTGTGCCTATTCCAAGGCCAGGACCTTTGATGCAGTCAAAAAATGCCGAGAATCCCAACATGATAAACAACATCAAGTAACTATGTAGAGTGATGATGTGGGCTCTCAATAGATAAACCACAGTTTGAGGAAGCCTCTCGTTTAGTGCTAGAAGAAGCCACTGACCAGTGTCGGGAAGAGGAGCAGTAGATCTGTTAATGTTATTGAACATGTCTTAGTTCAGGTCTTTGAAGTATGCAGAGTATGTGCATGTCCCTAAAAGCGCAGTATGCAGTATGATGTATTGCACTTGCACTAAACACTCGAATACATGAAAAATGAACCTTTTGAAGAGTGTACCAAGAGTGTTGATGTTGCCAAGGACCAAGGTAGCATCCCTATATCTTATAGGCAATAAAAGTAAGAGAAAAGTATATTTTTTGTCCCTCAACTTTGGGCAGAGTTTAGATTTGGTCCCTCAACTTCAAAACCGGACAAGTTGCACCCTTAATTCTTCAAACCAGTCAAGTTTCGTCCCTTGATCTGAAAGAAGCGGTATCCATGCTGAGTCAACATGGTTTTGACCAGTAGATGTCCTTCGTCCTTCGTCCTTCTCATCCTATCTCTTGTAGGCATTTTGACGAGCACTTGCAGCGAGCCTGCACTTCCACCACCTCGTTGGCTGCACTTGCAGCCCTTCCGTCGGAGCCCAGCCACAGCGCCTCCGCAGCAGCACGGTGTGTTGGATTTGAGCCTGCTAGATCAAAGAAGCTATGCGTACGTGCAAGCTAACAAGTACGCTAGCAAGCTGCTTAATTGATCTACAGGACCAATACGTGTAGCCGCTGCCTGAACCTGGCGAGCTAGCTACCGGTGCACGTACGTGGGATCCGGCAGGACCATGGCACCACGGTGAACCGCTCGCCCCGGCGAGTCGCGCGAAGTAGGCAGTGAAGACCCACGCCACGCTGGCTTCGTCTGCGGAGGCGGCGGAGAGACTCATTGTGGGCGTGGAGATGGGCATGTCGCTGCCGCCCGTTAGCATGGAGGTGTTCCGGAGGTCCATGCTGCCACAGGTACCTCGTGCTGCTGCCGAAGAGCTCCACTCTAGCCCTGCCAGTATGCCGGTTGCTCGTGGCGCTCTGCGCAGCTCCTGCCCTGCAGGTATGCCTCCGTGTCATCTCTGGTGCCGGTGGCGCTGCAGGCGCATGCCAATTGCTCGACGAAATTTTGACCGGAGATAGGATGATAGAGGGGGGAAGATTGCCACATGGGCACCGACCGGTCAAAACCACGCTGATTTAGCCTGAAAACTGCTTTCGTTGAGTCAAGGGACGAAACATGTCTTGTTTAAAGAGTTAAGGGTGCAACTTATTCGGTTTCAGAGTTAAGGGACCAAATCTAGACTTTGCCAAGAATTGAGAAACGAAAAAGTTCTCTAAAAGTAAAGACGCAGGAAATTCTTTACATGAAAGTTATAAACCACAGAACCATATACAGCTTATGTGAGTCTGACAATGGAACCTGACCCTAAGGTAAAATAGATCACATGTACAAACAAAGTGGATAGAAGGAACAAAAGCAGACTCACATAAGCTTTATAAGGTTCCGCTAGTGTCAAATTACTATTCTCATGTCTTGGTTTCCATTAAAACTAAATTGCTTCTTGTTTTCATGCATGTGCATTCACTACAATGAACAGACTATTGCGTTCACTGTTTTATGAAGCATGAGCTAACAATTGCAGTTTATAACTCCCTTTTTCAAAAATCATCCTATTTCCTATCCAAACCAAAGCACCATTAATTCTATCCAATATGCAGTGAATACATAGTGTCTTGAGCCAATCGTCCTAATTTGTATTGGGATAAGTCATAAGTTGATGTGTAACCCAAAAGTGACGAACTTGAAGCAACAACCATTGCACAAGCTCCAAAGTGCAGCGAGAGTGCAAACTTAAATGCTACGCCCTTCATTGCTAAATATAAGTCTTGTTGGAGATAGACTACATACGGATGTATATAGACATATTTCAAAGTGTAAATTCACTCATTTTGCTTCCTATGTAGTACATATTGAAATCTCTAAAAAGACTTATATTTAGGAACGAAGGGAGTATCTCGTTTTTCCTGGACAACTTAGAATCTTAGATATGCTCGTACTGAAGTAGAGTAGTTGTATGATAACTTATTGGATCGATGACATGGACAATTTTACCAAGAAAACAACAAACACGCTATTGGAGATACTCTCAACGACTAGAACAGAGCAATTGCAAAACAGTTTTGCTAAGTCTCAGTCGACTGAGAGACTTTGTTATGTCTCAGTCGATACTATCTTCCTTTGATTTTGCATGGAGATTCATGAAAAAAAAATCAATTTTTTCTTTTTTTTCTTACGTACTATATCACTTGGCTGAGACTTGGTTAAGTCTTAGTCGACTGAGACCTAGCCACACCCATTGCAAAAGATAACTGTAGAATTAATCTGGAAGAGGATAACTAGAATTTGTTCAGAGACCTATGCCACCGGAGGCCGAGCACGCTGGAGACGAACCGGACGGAGATGGCCTCGCAGAGCAGCGCGGCGAGCATGAGGACCATGGCGGCGAGGAACCACGGGGCGGCGCGGATCTCGGCGTCCCAGCGGCGGTAGAAGGGCGCCCGCGCGGCGGTGGCGAACGCCAGCGCCGCCCAGATGGCCGGCTGCAGCCGCCCGTGCAGCGAGGGGGACGCGCGGCTGAGGTAGTCGACGCCCACGTACGCCGCGGCCGCCAGGCCCAGCCCGCCCGCCGCGAGGGGCCGGCGGGGGGCCGGCGGCGGCACGGGCCTCTCTGCCTTGGGTCTCGGCATGGCCGGGAGGTTTTGGGTCGAGATCCTGGCCTGACCATACTGGAGTGCTCATGCGATTAGAAGGTCGGCGTCGCATTTCCCCGAGCGTCCCGGCCGGCCAACCACCAACGGGCTGCATGCAGAGTAATCCTCGATCGAGCAGGCCTGCCCACAGGTTCATGCATACGACTGTCAGTTAACAGTTCGCGATAAGAGTAGAATACACGAAATGGTGATGACGGAGTCGTATCGTTGCAAAGGTGTTCGATTGCCCAAAATTCTGTTGCAGAGGTGGTGATCTTTTCTCAATAAAAGTGTCGTCCCAAAGAGCTGAAAATTTATGTGGCAGCATTACTAGCCTTAATTTTCAAAAAAAGAAAAAACATGCCCAAACTCCTATCAACACTTAAAGTACCGAGATGATGAGGTCAAATTCTCACTGGTTCCGAGTTACTGAAAGGTATGATTTGAATTTCAGATGCACATCGTCGAATGGAATGGGAAACTACAATTTTCCGACGTAAAGAGACCCATATTTGTATGTTGTATGAAAAGACAAACAGGAGGGACTTAAAATACTCCCTCTGTTCACTTTTATAAGACGTTTTAGATCGTTCAGACAGTGTCCAAAACAGTTCAAGCTCGGCTGTCTATAGCATCTTATAAAAAAGAACTCGGAAGGAGTATCAAATTATATATACACGTAATTTGTAGTACCTCTTTTGTACATCTCACAAATCAATGTTATTTTGGTCCAAAAACTTGCGCTGGGAATTTCCTCTCATGCGGTTCCTATAGGATTTTTCTTTTCAAACAGAAAATCACTATCATAATTTTAACCCATGTCTTTTCTTTTCTTAAAATATACTGTCTTGGATATTGGACTGTGGTCATGGTCAAAACTATTGATTCCTGTCATGATCTCAAAATGAACCTATAGTGATACTTCGCTTTCAAGTGGTGCGTTAGAAAAATGGCGAAAAGCTGCTGAACTGATTTCATTCAGTGGTACTTTTAACAATTACTCTGTTTGCAATGGTATTTTGACAACTGAACACTAATGTACTGTTACTTTGACAATTGTCTGTTTGAAAGAACAGCTGAGTGAAAAATGTAAGTGTGATGATCTCATAACCGTGGAGCTCTTAACATTAGCTCCATCGGCTATTCTTTTATTTTTATCAGAGCATACTTCAGCACAACTCCTTTTTCACTATAAAGAATGAATCAATGATGTTGAGCGATACAAAAATGAAGATACACGGACACGGTACAAACAAATTGGGGCTGAAATTCTACAAGGATTGCATCGTTCGTCTCCTGGCACCAATTTATAAGTCGTCGAATGGGCCACTGGCCATGGAATGCTCAGTGACAAAATTCTTAATCTTTTGTAGGGCCTGAAACACAACAGGTAAGTTACATCAGGGGAAAATTGTTTTCAAGGGGGTGGTGCATTGGAGAAAGCGTGATATGCCACTTGCACATGAATAATTCTTTGCAAAAATAGAAGCACAGGAACAGTTGACTTGAGAAGTACAATACCTCGACAGCAATATCAGTTGGGGTTAGCTGAGAGACATCATCATGACCCTTTTTAGCTGCAAGCTCTGCAAAGGTAAATACTAGTTGTGTTACTCTCTGTTTGGGCATTACAACTTCGCTCGGGAGAGGCTGGAGTCTCGAGACCCATCTATGACCATGAAGCTAGGGGCATCTAACATACCTTCAAGAGAAACCCTCACATCGGCGTTTGCGTAAGCATCCCCTCTTTGCTCAGCGAGCAGGCTGAGTTTCGTGAAAGCCTGAGGCACCAAATCAACGAGTCATGCATTTTCACTAGTGCAATGCAAACATAGAGAAAGACATATGTGTGCAACCAATCAAGATGCAAACGACTTGAGAAATTGCAGGGATGTTTACTGTAAATTTTTTGGTGTCCCATTTAGTGTTTCATAATACAGCTATTGATTTTTATCTGATGGGCATGCTAAGACAGCTTTATTTCAAAAATTTAGAGTAGGTACCGCTGTGTATGGATCAGCAGATGGCTGATCTAGAAGGGGCCGAGAAGCAGTCCCAACTTGTGCAATTCGCTTCGCAAGCGCATCCAAAGGCACATCCAACATGATAGACAGACCTTTCTTCATATATCTCCTGAGAGTAAGGAAAATTGACAGAGATCAGTACCATTATTCATCTAAAGGAGAAAACGTGATAATGTAACATATTACAAGTGAGATGTTGGCGAGAACAGAGTAATTCCCATACCAGTTAACTGGCCGAATAACAGCACCGCCTCCAGTAGCAACAACTAGCCGATGCATTGAGGATAAATCTCTCAAGACACTACTCTGCAAAACAAGTAGGTAAAAAAATCACAGAAATCGTTAGTCCACAAGTCTTTCCATTCTAATTACTACAAACACATGATATCTATAGAAGATCAAATTTTTAACAGAATTCATGGATTATTTACCTCACTGTCTCTGAAAAATGCTTCACTGTGAACCTTGAATATTTGAGCAACGGAAGGCATTCCGACTGCCTGTTCTACCAAACTATCACTGTCAAAGTATGAATAACCCAAGACTTCGGCTAATATCTTGCCCACCGTGCTCTTTCCGGAGCCCATCATTCCTGCAGTATGAACCCATTATTATTAGTTTGAGAGGCAATAAGATAAATTAACTGTATGCAACAGCAAACAGGCAGGTGCAAGAACTAACCAACTAGGTAAATACACCGCCCATTCAATTCAAACTGAACTTCTTCTGCTTTCCTCTGAAAGGTAATACAATTTTGTCAAAAAGATGCCCAGAAGCAGCATCTTATTTTATTCATGTCAGGAATTTTTCAGTATAAGTATGTACCTTTAGCAAGAGGGCTTCGTCGACTGAGTTATGCAAGCTCTGATGACCTGTATTACATACAAAAAGGTCACAAAGAAAAGTCAGTTTGACTAATCAGCCTGCGCGTCTCGTCAGGAAACCGCCCAAGAGAAAATATTAAAGATGTTCATATCATTAAAATATGCAGTGTGGTACTAAGCTCTGTAACATGTGCATAATTGACTACACCAAACAACTTAGCCAAATCTAAAACGAAGTGTAAATGTGTGCTGAATAAACTTGGTCAAAGTTATTAAACTTTGGCTTCAGACAAAACTTATACGCCTTATATTTTTGAACAGGGGGAGCGGTACACTGTTGCCGCACACAATTAGACAATTTCACATGTACTTACCTATCCTAGAACAAATTCGACAACAAGATTTATCGCGCGTTGATTTGAACTCCATCAGTTTATTCTTCTAGGACACAAGTTAAATTCCACCAGTTAGGATGCAAGAATATTCCCATACATCGCAATCAGACAAGAGAATAGTTGCTTTCTGTCCGTCCCCCACCACCACCAGTAACACCTACTCGACCAAGCAAAACCAATAAAGCATTAGCTACCTACCCTGAAACTACATTGCTTTGTTTAGCCCACGCGTAACCACGTTTACGGTTTACCCCAAATCGACATCAGAGCAGCCATTCATTCCCCCCAAATCAACAAATTTTGCCACCAACCCTCCAGCCTTGATACGAAATCGTCGATACTCCCGTCTCAGTATTACGAGACCCCACGATTACAGGCAGGCAGAATTATATTAGCGTCGGCCCAGTCCGTCCCCAAAGTCTCGTCGATCCAACTCAGCTGAAAACTAATTAATTAATAAAAAATGCCGAGCAATGGAAAGAATCGGAGAGACAGACCTCTGGATGTCTGGACGCAGCAGAGCGGGGCGACGGGCCTGGCCCCGCGAACCCGCAGCGCCGGCGCGGCGGCCGGGCCTCCGACGCGCAGGGTCGCCGCCCGCGCCGGCCTGTCCCCGCCGAGAGCCCCGCTCCGGCGCCCGGCCCCGACCGCCCGCGACTGCATCGCGAGTCCCGCGGCCGCCTCCATCGCTGCTGCTACCCCCGGCCCGGTCGTCGCGGGTAGTAGGTGGCCGTGGCGTGCGACGTTGGAGGCGGAAGGAACGACAAGGGAAGGCGCGCGGGGGGTGGGGGAGCTGGTGGCCGCGCGGTCCCGGTCTTAAGTAGCGCCCGCGAGTGACGGGTCGCTGCGTCGATCCGAGTAGAGGAGTACCAAGTACGACGGTACGACCGTGGAGTTTTACCGTTTCGCCCTCGCTGTGCTAAAATATTTTATCCACTTTGATCCAACCGAGAAGCAGCAAGGTCCTGGAAACGCCGTGTATTTTCCACGTTTTTGTTGTGTGTTGAGGCTAGTGATGCGCATATCGGTGGTTACTTTTAGAAACAAATAAAGGAGCTTCAAAATTGGAAATGCGATTAAGCGATTTAAATTCTTTCCTCTCTAGAGTCACAAGCTTTTTTATACTACTTATAAAAGAGCAAACATGATCTTCTTTAAATACACCTCACAAAACGTACACGGATACATTACCACCGCATGATTAGTCCCACTAAAGTCAATCTAACGGCTAGCCTTAACCTAATCTGTTCTCTGTGTGCACTTAGCAATTTACATTGACTGACCGTACTCCACCGTGGAGGAAAATATGAAGTCCACGCCTGGTCAATTAGGAAACTATAATCACGGACACATCCTATTAAGAAACTAATCACAGACACATCTAATTATTAGGAAACTAATCACAAACGCATCCTATTATTAGGAACTAATCACGGGTGCATCCTATTATTAGGAAAATAATCACGAGCGCATCCTATTAGGAAATTAACCACGAACACATCTAATTATTAGGAAAATAATCACGGACGCATCCTATTAGATAACTAATCACGAACACATCTAATTATTAGGAAACTAATCACGAGCGCATCCTATCGTCTCCTATCAGGGAATCGCGATCGCGAGTCGCCTGTCGTCACCAGCCCACCACCCACGCGAGCCACAATGGGAGACATGCAAAGAGGAGCTGCGGCTTCCTTCGAACACGCACACGTGCCGTCGCCGCCTTCGTCTTCTGCCTGGAGGGCAGGTCACTCTTCTACTGACTGCAACGACTTCGCATCATACAGAGAGACCAACCATGTTTCTCCGAATATCTTGAATCATGATCCTTATGACTTCATCTCTACTACTTATAAGTCGAAATAGACGTGCATTGCACGTGCATATTTACTAGTCTGCCAAAGGGACAGAAAAAAGAGGGAGAAAATGTTCAGTATACTCTCCGTTTATTTTTACTTCACATATAAGATTTGTCTGGAATCGAAATTCATAAAGCTTGACCAACTTTACAGGAAAAAAATATCACATTCACAATATTAAACCAACATCATTAGATGCATCATGAAATTATTTTTCATCGTATAATTTTAGTATTGTGACGTTGGTAGCTTTTCTTAAATATAAATTGGGAAGTGCTACGCGTCGGCCGGTGGATCTTCTCAGAAGATCCGCCGCCCCGCGAGCCGTCCGATCTAGGTTGCTCACCGTACGATCGCTCTTTACAACAAGAGTACTGACTATTGCAACAAGACATTTGTTTCAGAAACACGTCGGTGACTATTGCAACAAGAGCTTTGTTTCAGTTGGTGACTATTGAAACAAGAGCTTTGTTTCGGAAACATATTGATGACTATTGCAGCAAGAGCTTTGTTTCAGAAACATTGGTGACGTTGCAAATCTCTCCTTGCATGATCCCGCCTTCCAACAAGAGCTTTATTTTAGAAACATTGTTGACTATCGCAACAAGACCTATGTTTCAGAAACATTTGATGACGTTGCAAAAGCATCTACGAACAGTGCTTAACCCCCAAATGCCTCACCGCGGATGGCAATAGCCTGCCGACGGCTCGTAAACACGCCATGTTGAGCTGGGAGGGATCCATCAGTAAAGGCTCCACCGACATCAACAACGCCGACTAAGAGGCCGTGCGCTGCGCCGCAACACCAGGAGAGCTCGCGCCCGAAGCTTCTGTGCTGCCCGGTGATCCCGCTGCCCACCTGCGAGCCCTTTCTCCGGCGCCCCGTTCCTCCCTTTCTCTGCTCCACCTCGCCGTGCCTCTCCTCTCCATGACCCACCTCTCTCTCCCCCCCC